>NC_143145.1:62704682-63010265 GCF_059928025.1 Delphinapterus leucas
GCCCTACTCTTCTACCCAACCTTGTCTTCACCAACACCTGGCATGGCACAGCCTCCAGAATTGTAGATGTTTTCATTACTGAAAAATAGCTGGACTCCAAGGGTTTTAAAGGAACAGAAAAAGCAACATTCACAATTGCACATACATTTTCTAGGGTATTTAGTTCCAGGTATATATTCCAAGGCAAACTTTTTTCTTTTTTTCCTGATGAGAGCTTATAATCACATCATTGGATGCAATGGGAACAAAGGAATTTTTGAATTTTGATTCTACTGAGAAACAAATGAATATTGTTATCCTTTTAAACCATATAGATAATTATTTTATAGTAACTTGGGGTATAATCTATAAAAATATTGAATCACTATGGTGTAATCGGAAACTAATATAATATTGTAAATCAACTATACTTCAATAAAAAAATAAAATAAAATGAACCATACAGATAAACAGAGAATTTGGAAGGACAGAGATCCTTATGTTATGAGTGATTATCTCTGAATGTCAAGCTTATGGGTGATTTTTCTTTGAGATTTTGCTTATTTCTGTGATTGTTTTCAATGAATACATAAGCAGAAGAAAAAATTTAAATCATGTTTCTTAATCTGTCAAGGGCACGCAGATGTAGGTACAAGAATATATATGTTTTTTGTGCAGAGTTTATACTAGCACAAAGACAAAATAAACAAGCAAACTAAATGGTTAAAAAGGGTTAGAGACAATGGAATATCGTGAATCAAACTAATGTCTATTGATAGAGATTGGTTAAATCCAATGGAAGACTATGAGCCTATAAAAATGTGTATTTGCATATATTTCATGGGAAAATGTCCCTGAAAAATGTTACATAACTTGATATACGCTATGAACCCATCTACATTAGAAAGCAGTGAAAGGATATACAGTTGAACCTTGAACAAAGTGGATGTTAGGGTGCCAATCCCCCAACACACAGTCAAAAATCCAAGTATAACTTACAGTCGGCCCTCTACATCCATGGTTCTGTCTTCCAAGAGGAAACGGTACCCAGATGACAGTTCTTATCTGTGCTGGTACTTTCTCATGGCTGGGCTTGTTATTTTATAATTTATTTAATTTTATAATCATTACCATTTTACATGTTCTTTAAATATGGGTTCTTCAAGATTCTATTTTTTCTAAATATAAAATTCCAGTATAACTGTGGAAGGCAAACATAGATAAAATATTAGTTAAATGAACTTAGATAAAGAATATAACTTCAAAAAAAAAAAGAATATAACTTCTGGGGCTTCCCTGGTGACGCAGTGGTTAAGAATCTGCCTGCCAATGCAGAGGACACGGGTTCGAGCCCTGGTCCAGGAAGATCCCACATGCCATGCGGAGCAACTAAGCCTGTGCGTCACAACTACTAAGCCTACGAGCCTAGAGCCCGTGCTCCACAACAAGAGAAGCCACAACAATGAGAGGCCTGCGCACCGCAACGAAGAGTATCCGCCTTTTGCCCCAACTAGAGAAAGACCTCGTGCAGCAGTGAAGACCCAATGCAGCCAAAAATAAATTAATTTAATTTAATTTAATTTTTAAAAAGAATATAATTTTTTATCCTTGAGCACATAAAGTCATCATGAAGATGATAAACTCAAATCTACCCTGGATTACTTTGAGTGAATCTGTTTTAATGCCATTGATGAATATGAAAAGAGAGGAAAAAATATTTGAGTTTGATTATTATACGTAAGTTAGTCTTTCCTAAGCTTTATTATTGATGCATTTTGTTGTATAATGTTTATGTATTGTGTTGCATATGCTGAATTATGTTGCACAAATAGGAAAACTATTTCAGTGACTGGAGAAAGCAAAACATAATTTCTTTGAAAATCCTAGGAAAATCCACTGTAATAAAATTTGAATATTAAATTTTTCTATGTACAATCTCTATTCTATCTAATAAGCTGAGTATTTATGTATTTATACAAAGTTGACCCTATATACTAGATGAGAAATGGCCCAGTTATAGATTTTATTTTCAGTGAGTTTGCAATCAAGTTGAAAAGGAACAGATAACAAAAATAAAACTGTGACTAATACAAGGTAGTAAGTAAGTAGTGGTAAATTATGACTGGTGTGGTAGGTCTAAGAAAACATAAATCAGTGTGGATTTATCGAGGGACATATTGTGAAGGAGCTGCTACTAGATCCAAGCCTTGAAGGATTGACAACAGGCAGAGGGAAGAAGGTAGGACATGCCAGACAAGATGGTACTATGGGGATGAGGGTAGGGACAATGGTACAGAGAATGATGCACTTTTAGGGCAATTAGTCATTCAACCTGATTGGAGTGAGAGAGAATGAAAGTATGACATAAAAAACAAAGCTGAATAAATGGGTTAGTGCTACATTATAGAGAAACGTGAAAGCCAGGGTGAGAAGTTTGGAACTGACCCAATTCAAGAACTGGAGCCATTTTTTATCTCTAAGGAGGGGAAAGATAATGTTAAAACACCAGTTTAAGGAGACTCATCTGGCAGCAGTATGTAGGGTCATCTGGGGAAAGGAAGATTCTCAGTCAGAGAAGAAAACCAGGCTGCATTTGCTTTACGTGAGTAGAGAGGAGGGATTGTTTTAAAGGATATTTCAAAGGAAAAAATGCCCATGATGTAATAAGAAAGATACTTGTTTGACCCAGCTTATTTCCTGAACTCTGTAGCCCTCCACTTCCCAAAAGATGGGGCCATTTAAATCCCCACCTGATCCTAGTTTCCAGAACCTATCCTATACTGAGAAATCAAACACTTTTTAGCCTTCAGACCAACACTCCGTGATTCAATGTCTATTTCTCGTGGTGTCCATGTTTGATTACTGGGCTTCTTACTTCTTATAACTGAGCTTCTGACTTGATCTTTTCTTAGACCCTTTTAACTACTCTAGTTCCTTATTAGGATTGTGTCCTGCCCTGTTCTTGTCAGTTGTGTTTTTCCTAAAATTAAAAAACAAAAACAAGATCTGAAAAGACATAAACCAAAATGGTAAATGTGACATTCTGAATAGTAAGATTACCCTTTCTTTTTCTTTTTCTTCTTCAAATTATTAAGGTCTCTTGATGAAGCATGTAGTACTTTTTTAATGCAAAAATAAATAACAAAAAGAAAAATATTTAAACCCATTTATTAAAGGGAGAAATAATTGGTTAATATGAGTTGCCTACAGTAACAAAGTTGATGTCGTTGTCCTGATAAGAAACACATCTTGTTATAGGAAATAAAAAAGAAAGTCATTTCCTGCTTTTGGGTGAAAAGGGTGTGGACATTGCTTCATTCACTCAAATTCAGGGAATCCATCTGCATTGTCAGTTCTCATTCTAAAGTGGAAATAGTGCTTTCTGTATAAGTCCAGACAAAAAGAGCCATAGAATAAGGCTATATGCCCTGAGAAGACAGGCTGGTTTCAGTCAGTGACTTCCTGGCATATAATACTCATTTCTTCACAGGCAGTACAGAACTGCTCTGACCTGATCTGACAAGCAATTCCTGATAGTTATATCTAGGCCAGACACAGAATAGAAATTTGTCCTGAGAAGTCTTCTGTTAAGATCTGACCTAAAAATAGTTTTCTCTTCTGGTTTCAGAGGCTGTCCTGGTCTCCAGTGATGAGAAATCTGATGACATATAGGGGTCTTCACAGTTGAACTTGACCACCCAGCTAAGGGGAGTCAACTTAATGAGAGGACATGGATAGTACATTGTTAGCTCCCATTCCAACTGGCCCTATATCCTCCCAGAGAATATGGCAGTGATGTGGTGGGCTCCTGACTATAGGAAGGCATCCCCTCATCCCCCAGAAGAGCTCCAGTCAGGAAGGGCTCCTCGTCACCTAAGCTAGCAGTTCTCAACCCAGGCACAGTTCAGAATCACTTGAGAAGCATGTAAAAACATACCACTGTCCAGGTGTCACTCATTTCGATTAGATCAAGAATCTCTGGGATCCTGGAGGTCCGCCCAGCACTTCCTGAATGTTTAGCAGCCCTTCAGAGTTAGCAAGGTGGGTTATTTGTGCATTTACCATCTTACCCGGACTCTCTGACTTGACAAACTAGAACAGGAAAGCCACAGCTAACTGGCCGGCCATGAAGAACTGAGGAGACAGACCTACACCTCAAGTCTCTATGATGTCTTTTAAGAATACAGGAGGGGCACCTTCAAGATGGCAGAGAAGTAAGACATGGAGATCACCTTCCTCCCCACAAACACATCAAAACTACATCTACATGTGGAACAACTCCTACAGAACACCCACTGAACGCTGGCAGAAGACCTCAGACTTCCCAAAATATGCCCTCAGGTGACCTACACGCAGAGGGGGGGCCAATCCATAGCTGAACCCCAAGATCTGTGCAAACAAAGAAGAGAAAGGGAAATCTCTCCCAGCAGCCTCAGGAGCAGCGGATTAAATCTCCACAATCAACTTGATGTACCTTGCATCTGTGGAATACCTGAATAGACAACAAATCATGCCAAAATTGTGGTGGACTTTGTGAGCAACTGTAGCCTTGGGGTTTGCTTTCTGCATCTAATTTGTTTCTGGTTTTATGTTTATCTTAGTTTAGTATTTAGAGCTTATTATCATTGGTAGATTTGTTTATTGATTTGGTTACTCTCTTCCCTTTTTAAATTTTTTTTTTTTTGCAGTATGCGGGCCTCTCACTGTTGTGGCCTCTCCCGTTGCGGAGCACAGGCTCCGGACGCGCAGGCTCAGCGGCCAGGGCTCACGGGCCCAGCCACTCCGCGGCATGTGGGATCTTCCCGCACCAGGGCACGAACCCATGTCCCCTGCATCGGCAGGCGGACACTCAACCACTGTGCCACCAGGGAAGCCTTTAAATTTTATATATATATATTTTTTTTCCTTTTTCTCTTTTTGTGAGTGTGTATATGTATGCTTTTTTGGGTGATGTTGTCTGTATAGCTTTGCTTTTGCCATTTGTCCTAGGGTTTGGACTGTCTGTTTTTTGTTTGTTTGTTTTTTGGTGTTTTATTTTTTAGTATAGTTTTTAGCACTTTTATCATTGGCAGATTTGTTTTTTGGTTTGGTTGCTCTCTTCTTTCTTTCTCTCTCTCTTTTTTATTACTTTTTAATTGTTTTATGTTTAATATTTTTTTCTATTTTAATACCTTTATTTTATTTTATTTATTTATGTTTTCTTTCTTTCTTTCTTTTTCTCCTTTTTCTTCTGAGCCATGTGGCTGACAGGGTCTTGGTGTTCTGGCTGTGTGTCAAGCCTGAGCCTCTGAGGTGGGGGAGCCGAGTTCAGGACATTGATCCACCAGAGACTTCCTGGACCCACGTAATATCACATGGTGAAAGCTCTCCCAGAGATGTCCATCTCAATGCTAAGACCCAGCTCCACTCAGTGACAAGCAAGCTACAGTGCTGGACACCCTAGGCCAAACAACTAGCAAGACAGGAACACAAACCCACCCATTAGCAGAGAGGCTGCCTAAAATCATAATAAGTTCACAGACACCCCAAAACACACCAATGGACATGGTCCTGCCCACCAGAAAGATAAGATCCAGCCTAATCCACCAGAACACAGGTACCAGACCCCTCCACCAGGAAGCCTACAAAACCCACTGAACCAACATTACCCACTGGGATCAGACACAAAAAACAACAGGAACTACGAACCTGCAGCCTGCAAAATGGAGACCTCAAACACAGTAACTTAAGCAAAATGAGAAGACAGAAAAATACACAGCAGAAGAAGGAGCAAGGTAAAACCCCACCAGACCAAACAAATGAAGAGGAAATAGGCAGTCTACCTGAAAAAGAATTCAGAGTAATGATATTAAAGATAATCCAAAATCTTGGAAATAGAATGGAGAAAATACAAGAAACTTTTAATAACAACCTAGAAGAACTAAAGAGCAAAAAAAAAAAAAACATGATGAACAACACAATAAATGAAATTAAAAATTCTCTAGAAGGAATCAATAGCAGAATAACTGAGGCAGAAGAACAGATAATTGACCTGGAATATAAAATAGTGGAAATAACTACTGCAGAGCAGAATAAACAAAAAGGAATGAAAATAATTGAGGACAATCTCAGAGACCTCTGGGGCAACATAAAATCCACCAACATTTGAATTATAGGGGTCCCAGAAGAAGAGGGAAAAAAGGGGACTGAGAAAATATTTGAAGAGATTATAGTTGAAAATTTCCCTAATATGGGTAAGGAAATAGTCAATCAAATCCAGGAAGTGCAGAGAGTCCCATACAGGATAAATCCAAGGAGAAACATGCCAAGACACATATTAATCAAACTATCAAAAATTAAATACACAGAAAAAATATTAAAAGCAGCAAGGGGAAAGCAACAATTACCATACAAGGGAATGCCCATAAGGCTAACAGTTGATCTTTCAGCAGAAACTCTGTAAGACAGAAGGGAGTGGCAGGACATATTCAAAGTGATGAAAGGGAAAAACCTATAACCAAGATTACTCTACCTAGCAAGGATCCCATTCAGATTCGATGGAGAAATTAAAACCTTTACAGGCAAGCAAAAGCTAAGAGAATTCAGCATCACCAAACCAGCTCTACAACAAATGCTATAGGAACTTCTCTAGGCAGGAAACACAAGAGAAGCAAAAGACTTACAATAAAAACCTGAAAACAATTAGGAAAATGGTAATAGAAACATACCTATCAATAACTACCTTAAATGTAAATGGATTATATGTTCCAACCAAAAGACATAGACTGGCTGAATGGATACAAAAACAAGACCCATATATATGCTGTCTACAAGAGACCCACTTCAGACCTAGAGACACATACAGACTGAAAGTGAGGGGATGGAAAAAGATATTCCATGCAATTGGAAATCAAAAGAAAGCTGGAGTAGCAATTCTCATATCAGACAAAATAGACTTTAAAACAAAGACTAATACAAGAGACAAAGAAGGACACTACATAATGATCAAGGGCTCAATCGAAGAAGAAGATACAACAATTGTAAATATTTATGCACCCAACATACGAGCACCTCAATACATAAGGCAAATGCTAACAGTCATAAAAGGGGAAATCAACAGTAACACAATCATAGTAGGGGACTTTAACATCCCACCTTCACCAATGGACAGATCATTCAAAATGAAAAAAAGTAAGGAAACACAAGCTTTAAATGATACATTAAACAAGATGGATTTAATTGATATTTATAGGATATTCCATCCAAAAACAACAGAATACACTTTCTTCTCAAGTGCTCATGGAACATTCTCCAGGATAGATCATATCTTGGGTCACAAATCAAGTCTTGGTAAATTTAAGAAAATTGAAATCATATCAGTTATCTTTTTTGACCACAACGTTATGAGACTAGATATCAATGACAGGAAAAAACCTGTAAAAAATACAAACACATGGAAGCTAAACAACACACTACTAAATAACCAAGAGATCACTGAAGAAATCAAAGAGGAAATCAAAAATTACCTAGAAACAAATGGCAATGAAAACACGATGACCCAAAACCTATGGGATGCAGCAAAAGCCGTTCTAAGAGGGAAGTTTAAAACAATACTATCCTACCTCAAGAAAAAAGAAACATCTCAAATAAACAACCTAACCTTACACCTAAAGCAATTAGAGAAAGAAGAACCAAAAAAAGCCCAAAGTTAGCAAAAGGGAAGAAATCATAAAGATCAGGTCAGAAATAAATGAAAAAGAAATGAAGGAAATGATAGCAAAGATCAATAAAACTAAAATCTGGTTCTTTGACAAGATAAACAAAATTGATAAACCATTAGCCAGACTTATCAAGAAAAAAAGGGAGAAGATTCAAATCAATAGAATTAGAAATGAAAAAGGAGAAGTAACAACTGACACTGCAGAAATACAAAGGATCATGAGAGATTACTACAAGCAACTATACGCCAATAAAATGGACAACCTGGAAGAAATGGAAAATTCTTAGAAATGCACAACCTTCTGAGACTGAACCAGGAAGAAATAGAAAATATGAACAGACCAATCACAAGCACTCAAATTGAAATGGTGATTAAAAATCTTCCAACAAACAAAAGCCCAAGGCCAGATGGCTTCACAGGCAAATTCTATCAAACTTTCAGAGAAGAGCTAACACCTATCCTTCTCAAACTCTTCCAAAATATAGCAGAGGGAGGAACACTCCCAAACTCATTCTATGAGGCCACCATTACCCTGATACCAAAAGCAAAGGTGCCACAAAAAGAGAAAACTACAGGCCAATATCACTGATGAACATAGATGTAAAAATCCTCAACAAAATACTAGCAAACAGAGTCCAACAGCACATTAAAAGGATCATACACCGTGATCAAGTGGAGTTTATCCCAGGAATGCAAGGATTCTTCAATATACGCAAATCAGTCAATGTTATAAATCATATTAACAAACTGAAGGAGAAAAAATATACGATCATCTCAATAGATACAGAAAAAGCTTTTGACAAAATTCAACACGAATTTATGATAAAAACCCTCCAGAAAGTAGGCATAGAGGGAACTTACCTCGAGATAATAAAGGCCATATATGACAAAGCCACAGCCAACATTGTTCTCAATTGTGAAAAACTGAAACCATTTCCACTAAGATCAGGAAGAAGACATGGTTGACCACTCTCACCACTATTATTCAACATAGTTTTGGAAGTTTTAGCCACAGCAATCAGAGAAGAAAAAGAAATAAAAGGAATCCAAATCAGAAAAGAAGCAGTAAACCTGTCACTGCATGCAGATGACATGATACTATACATAGAGAATTGTAAAGATGCTACCAGAAAACTACTAAAGCTAATCAATGAATTTGGTAAAGTAACAGGATACAACATTAATGCACAGAAATCTCTTGCATTCCTATGCACTAATGATGAAAAATCTGAAAGTGAAATTAAGAAAACACTCCCATTTACCACTGCAAGAAAAAGAATTAAATACCTAGGAATAAACCTACATAAGTAGACAAAATACTTGTATGCAGAAAACTATAAGACACTGATGAAAGAAATGAAAGATGATGCAAACAGATGGCAAGATATACCATGTTCTTGGAGTGGAAGAATCAACATTGTGAAAATGACTATACTACCCAAAGCAATCTACAGGTTCAATGCAATCCCTATCAAACTACCACTGGCATTTTTCACAGAACTAGAACAAAAAATTTCACAATTTGTATGGAAACATAAAAGACCCCCGAATAGCCAAAGTAATCTTGAGAAAGAAAAACGGAGCCAGAGGAATCAGGCTCCCAGACTTCAGACTATACTACAAAGCTACAGTAATCAAGACAGTATGGTACTGGCACAAAAACAGAAATATAGATCAATGGAACAGGATAGAAAGCCCAGAGATAAACCCACACACATATGTTCACCTTATTTTTGATAAAGGAGGCAAGAATATACAATGGAGAAAAGACAGTCTCTTCAGTAAGTGGTGTTGGGAAAACTGGACAGCTACATGTAAAAGAATGAAATTAGTACACTCCCTAACACCGTACACAAAAATAAACTCAAAATTGATTAAAGACCTAAATGTAAATGTAAGGCCAGAAACTATCAAACTCTTAGAGGAAAACATAGGCGGAACACTCTATGACATAAATCACAGCAAGATCCTTTCTGACACACCTCCTAGAGAAATGGAAATAAAAACAAAAATAACAAATGGGACCTAATGAAACTTAATAGCTTTAGCACAGCAAAGGAAACCATAAACAAGATGAAAAGACAACCCTCAGAATGGGAGAAAATATTTGCAAATCAAGCAACTGACAAAGGATTAATCTCCAAAATTTACAAGCAGCTCATGCAGCTCAACATCAAAAAACAAACAACCCAATCCAAAAATGGGCAGAAGATCTAAATAGACATTTCTCCAAGGAAGATATACAGTTTGCCAACAAACACATGAAAGGATGCTCAACATTACTAATCATTAGAGAAATACAAATTAAAACTACAATAAGGTATCACTTCACACCGGTCAGAATGGCCATCATCAAAAAATCTACAAACAATAAATGCTAGAGAGGGTGTGGAGAAAAGGGAACCCTCTTGTACTGTTGCTGGGAGTGTAAATTGATACAGCCACTATGGAGAACAGTATGGCGGTTCCTTAAAAAACTAAAAGTAGAACTACCATACAACCCAGCAATGGCACTTCTGTGTATATACCCTGAGAAAACCATAATTCAAAAAGAATCATGTACCACAATGTTCAGTGCAGCTCTATTTACAATAGCCAAGACATGGAAGCAAACTAAGTGTCCATCGACAGATGAATGGATAAAGATGTGGCACATATATACAATAGAATATTACTCAGCCATGAAAAGAAACAAAATTGAGTTATTTGTAGTGAGGTCAATGGACCTAGAGACTGTCATACAGAATGAAGTAAGTCAGAAAGAGAAAAACAAATACCATATGCTAACACATATATGTGGAATCTAAAAAAAAAAAATGGTTCTGAAGCACCTAGGGGCAGGACAGGAATAAAGACACAGATGTAGAGAATGGACTTGAGGGCATGGGGAGGGGGAAGGGTAAGCTGAGACAAAGTGAGAGAGTGGCATGGACATATATACACTACTAAACGTAAAATAGATAGCTAGTGGGAAGCAGCCGCATAGCACAGGGAGATCAGCTCGGTGCTTTGTGTCCACCTAGAGGGGTGGGATAGAGGGTGGGAGGGAGACGCAAGAGGGAAGAGATATCGGGATGTATGTATATGTATAGCTGATTCACCTGATTATACAGCAGAAACTAACACACCATTGTTAAGCAATTATACTCCCATAAAGATGTTAAAAAAAAAAAAAAGAATCTCTGGGAGTTTGGCCCACACATCAGTGTTGTTTTTGTTTAATTTTGGTTTTTTTAACACCCCATGGTTGAAAGCCACCAATGTAATCAATCAAAATCTTTCAAGGAACAGGTAGAATCAACATAGCAACTACAGTGATATAGCATCTAAAAACCTCCAGTGTTCAGAAGAATACTGGCAGAGTGCCAACTACCTGGAAGCTCTCCTTAGTACCCCATCGAACTTGCTTGCCCTGGTACCATAACTCTTGCTATTACATCCATGAAGGACACTAGCCTATGTGACCTGAGACTACAGTTCTACAGCTATAACTTATGCTAGTCTGCTTGTCACTGTCTATGGCTGGTTGCAAATGCACACACACACCCTTCCACCTGGGTTCCAGAGGAAACTATTGAATCAAATGCTGTTGGGTTTGTTTTTTTCCCAGAAACAACCTTTTCCTTTCTACAATCTTTTAGACCTGATGTGCTCTGAATATAATCATATTTTGTTATGTTTCTTCAGCCCAGAGTCATTGTTCCATGAAGATCTTTCTACTTTACTGGCTCCAAAATGAATCTAACCTGTCTAGACACGTAGCCATTGTCATCACTATCTAACCTTTAAAATCACCAATATTAGTGTCACTGAGACACAATATTGAGAAAGTATAAAATAAAATCTTTGTAGAACTGATTTCAATTGTCAACTCTTTTAAAGCAAATTCTTAATTATTTTACCAATTGAAATCTTTTGCCTCATCTTTGTAAAATGTCAACTAATTCTCTTTATAAAGTTCCAGACAGTGAATACAGGCTTTAAAAAAGATAATCAAGTGACTTCCCTGGTGGCGCAGTGGTTAAGAATCCTCCTGCTAATGCAGGGACATGCCTTCGAGCCCTGGTCCGGGAAGATCCCGCATGCCGTGCAGCAGCTAAGCCCGTGCGCCACGACTACTGAGCCTGTGCTCTAGAGCCCACAAGTCACAGCTCCTGAGCCTGAGTGCTGCAACTACTGAAGCCCGTGAGCCTAGAGCCCATGCTCTGCAACAAAAGAAGCCACCGCAGTGAGAAGCCCGTGCACTGCAACGAAGAGTAGTCCCCGCTCGCTGCAACTAGAGAAAGCCCACATGCAGCAACAAAGACCCAACACAGCCAAAAATAAAATTAATTAATTTTAAAAGAAAGATATTCAAGTGCCATCTAGATCTTTAACTCTACAACTCTTTTCTACAGCTTATTAATTCCCTGATCCATGAGAACCAATCCCAATTGATTAAGAACAGTATCAAATATATATATATTTACCCATGAGATGTGATACTTTTTTTTTTTTCCTTCGGCACGCGGCCCTCTCACTGCTGTGGCCTCTCCCGTTGCGGAGCACAGGCTCCGGACGCGCAGGCCCAGCGGCCATGGCTCACGGGCCCAGCCGCTCCGCGGCTTGTGGGATCCTCCCGGACCGGGGCACAAACCCGCGTCCCCTGCATCGGCAGGCGGACTCCCAACCACTGCGCCACCAGGGAAGCCCTGATACATTTTTTTAATGAGCTAAAAAAAAAGTGTGTGGGGGGCTTACTTCTTTCTAATAACATTAAAAAGCTTGTTTCAAGTCTTAGTTCTACTGATAAGTCATGTGACCTTTGGTTAGATGCCAGGGTGCCAAAAGTTTCCACAATTGTCAGCATTAAAACCACTACCATTGGGACTCCCCTGGCAGTCCAGTGGTTAAGACTTCGCCTTCCAATGCAGGGGTGTGTGTTCGATCCCTGGTCAGGGAGCTAAGATCCCACATGCCTCACCGCCAAAAAACCAAAACATAAAACAGAAACAATATTGTAACAAATTCAATGAAGACTTTAAAAATGGTCCACATCAAAAAAGAAAAAACACTTAAAAAAAAACCCACTACCATTTATCTCAAAAGCATTTTAACTTATGAACGAAATGGTTTAAAAAAAGTCTGGGATTCATTTCTGGAGGGCTAGAGAGGATGGGAGTGGTTTGAGTCTAGAAAAAAACAAGACAGTCCATATGCTGAAAATTGCTTAGGTTGAGAGTTTATTTTCTACTGAGTGATTGTAAAGATAAAATGACCCAAACCTCTGAAAAGTTTAAAAAAAATTTGTAAATCTTTACCAATGCAAGATATTTCTAACAAATCTTGATACACATATCTGAGCTAATATAGGCATTTTTATCTTCCATACCTTCCTCAAATTGGAAATTGGCTAAATAAGTTGTATTTTTTCAATGCAATCAAATCTAAATTGAAAATAGACTTTAACTGGACTATCTAGTATCTCACCTCTGAAAAATGATATACAGTTTTTAACTAAACAAATCCTTGACAGGAAAGACAGGTCTTTGCAATCCCATTTTTCAGATGAGAAAACTAATACAGTTTTTTTTAAAATTTGTTCCAATCTCGGAGTTCAGAATCATTCATCTGATTTGAAACTGGCTTCTATTACTATATATTTTTTGGACACCTGTTGTCGTTTTAAACTGCATTAGGACTGTGTTTAAGAAACATGCCATAAAACCCCACAGGTTTTCCTACTACTGGAGAACTCAGTCTCCATCCACACCAAACTGGAAAATCATGTTATAACCGTACCAACTTGTCTGAAATCTAACTTGAGAAAAGGTTAATTGTAAATATCTCCAAAGGAATTTGGTCCTGAAAGAATGTGAAAAACTGGACATGAGCAGTGGGCCACACTTCTTTCGGAAGGCATTCTGTGGTGAGTGTCTGTGTGGAGAGACCAGGAAGAATCATAAGGGCCCAGGGAGTTTCCAGGGGGTGATGACAGACCATCTCCTCATCTTCCCACAAAATAGAAGTGGGGATTTCTTCCATTGCTGAACAGTCTTTAGGACTTCCCCAGGCTCCTTAAGGGAAGATACCAAAGTGGGGATCCCCTCTCCTGGGGACTCCTGAAGCTTCCTTTAGGCTGAGGTTCTTGACTCCGGCTGCATTTGAAAAACACTGACAGAGGGAATGAAATACTGATGTCTGGGGCCCACCCCAGGTCAGTTAAATCAGTCTGGCTGGAGGTGAGAGGTGAGGCCCAAGCTTAGGTAGTTTTAGAGCCTTCTAGGTGATGTTAAAGTAAAGGGGAAGGAGAACCACTGCTTTAGGCTGTGGTTTCTGTCTGATCACCACAAAGGCTTCTGTGCTCCACTTCCATTACTCAGACAAACTGGAAAGTATGAAGATTTGGAATTTGGCATCGTTTTTCTTTCCTATCCTTCAATGGCCCTCCATCCATCCTCACGTACCCAGCACTCTTATGTTCTATTTGGTTCTGCTCCTTCCTGTATCTCCTCTCCAGACATCATTTCACAAGAAATGATCAGGAACCATTTTACATTCAAACACATAAAGCTGATCATCTAAAAATACTGCTGTCTTAGGGGCATTGACAGAACACGTAATGAGACTTGTTTATATGGTAGAATAAAGCCAAGGGAATTAAACTTTAATTCACCAAGGGCGACAGGCTCTGGCAGCGTCCCAGTGTCACTCTTCCATTCCTCCCATGCTTAGGAAACATGACATCTATTTGGCCAGAAGAAGCCTGCTTCCTTTGCCCTGCTGGTCATAAGTCCCTGGGCTTCACTTCACAGGACTGAGTCTTGGTTGGTCCCCCTCAGAAGCAGCCCCCTGCAAAACCTAAAAGAAGTGGAGAAACAGAAAACAAACACGTTGACACCCAGAGACTTCTATGTGACTTGAAAAGTGACCAGAAAGAAGAATAATTCTGTTATGACAAGAACGAGCTTTCCTATCCCTGAAAAAGGAATATTATGCCCTGAGCAAACATGGGGAGATAGAATATAATCCTTAAGAATATAACCCAAGAGTAAGGAAGCAAATAAACATTTAGCTAAATCCTACTTAACTATACGACAGACAGTCAAAACCAAACTGTATGTATCTCATGTGGTTTGAGTTGAAGCGGATAGATCAGTGAGAGTGTGAGTCATTTTGTTCTTTCAGGATGTTTCACTGGAGAACGGGCACTGCTACCCAAGCAATGCAGGTTCAAAGCAATCCGAACAGCAAAAGCCCCTGGGTCATCACAGTCTATTTACATCAAAATCAGTTTTTACTGTGTTTACATCCTCCAGGAAAGTCACAGCAGAACAAATATTGAGACTTTTGTGCATATGGCTTAGCAGCTATCAGAAGAAACCCAAAAGTCATCCTTTTTGAGGGGCTGGTTTAAAATATTTATTAAAATGCAACCAATGTTTGAGCGCAGATTGCTTATTAAATATTCAGTCCAAGATTCTAAATGCAATAATTAAGCCAACTTAATTATAAATGACATACAAATAATGAGGGGGACCTGAAAGCTCTCTGAATCACTTTTCTGTAAATGTATTATTAAAGAAGGTGAATGGGAAAGAAATATAGCAAATAAATGATATTCTGTCCTAAGACATAGCATATGACTTATGAATGGTTGACACAGTAAAGGATGAAAAGAGAACAAACAAGCAATTGCTACAAATACATTAAACTTACAAAAACTTTTCCCGACCTGACTTTATGAAACAGAAGCGGTACCAGCCAAGACTTTTTTTTTTTTTTGGCTGCATTGGGTCTTTGTTGCTATGCGCAGGCTTTCTCTAGTTGCAGCAAGCAGGGACCACTCTTCGTCACGGTGCACAGGGTGAGTGGGCTTCTCATTGCAGTGCCTTCTCTTGTTACAGAGCATGGGTCAGGCTTCAGTAGTTGCGGTGCACGGGCTCTAGAGCGCAGGCTCAGTAGTTGTGGCCCACTGGCTTAGTTGCTCAGCGGCATGTGGGATCTTCCCAGACGAGGGCTTGAACCCATGCCCCCTGTATTGCCAGGCAGATTCTTAACCACTGGGCCACCAGGAAAGTCCCCAAGACACTTTTAGATGGCCTTTTTGTGGTAATAAATAATGTGAGGTTATTCTATTCTTAGAAGTTTGGAAGGAATCTGTTGACATATGGCTCTGACAAATTACAAACACCCCCAAGTGTTTGTTAGGAAAATATACTGCCAACTGTGAAACGTGTGGCTTATTACTGTTTGGGAAACGCTTGGATAATAATTTAATAATAATCATAGCAATACTTTAAATTTCTGAATATTTTATAAATACTATTTACCGTAGCCTGTTGGCTAAGTTCGCACTGGAGGCTTCAAATTTACTTTAATAATAATGATGAGGGACTTCCCTGGTGGTGCAGTGGTTAAGACTCCACGCTCCCAATGCAGGGAGCCTGGGTTCGATCCCTGGTCTGGGAACTAGATCCCACATGCATGCTGCAACTAAGAGTTCGCATGCCGCAACTAAGGAGCCTACCTGCCGCAACTAAGACCCAGCACAACCAAATAAATAAATAAATATTTAATAAGGATGATGATGGCATCTAAAATTCACTCAACCTTATCCATGTGCCCAGGATTGTGTGTATTACCTCATAAAATCATCATTCTTTCCATTTTGCCTATGACGAAAGAGGCTCTGAGAAGTTAAGTGACTTGCCCAATCAAGGCCACTGTGCATAGACAGCAGATTTCAGTTCCAGATCTATTTTGCATGTCTTTACCTTTAACCACTATGCTATAGTGTCTGCCTATAGAAACTCAGCAAAGTAAGACAGTATAGTTACACTATCAATTGGAAAGTGTAGACATACACAGTTATGTCAAATATTCTCTAGCACTTGGTACCATTAGTAGCATTTTTTTTTTATCTTGTGGGAGACAAAATAAAATAAACAAAATATACTTTACGTTATAAGAGAAAATCTTCACAACTTTGATGTAAGCAGTTTCCTTAGGACACAAACAGCTAAAATAATGAGAAAAAAATTCATAAGTTAGACTTCATCAAAAATTTAAAAATATTGTATCTTCTCTTCAAAAGACACCATTAAAAAAAAGAAAAGCACCCTGTGTACTGGGAGGAAATACATGTAGTACAAATAGCTGACAAAGGACCCGTGTCCAGAAACTATAGAGAACCCTTACAACTCAATCAGGAAACAATAACCCAGTTAAAAACGTGGCCAAGTGATATGAACAGATACTTTACCAAAGAAGATGTAAGGACAGCTGATCAGCAAATGAAAAGACACTTAGCCTTATCAGTCAGAGAAAAATGCAAATGCAAATTAAAACCAAAAGGAGATACCACGACACACCCACCAGAATAGCTGAGAGTAAAAAGACTGAAAATATCAAGTGTCTCCAAGGATGTAGAGCAACTGCTGGTGAGAAGGTAAAATGGAAAAATAGCTTTGGAAAACAATTTGACAGTTTCTTATAAAGTTAAATATATTCTTACCATATGACCTAGAAATTCTAAGTATTTACCCAAGAACACTGAAAACATATCCATGCAAAGTTTTGTACACAAATGTTTTATTAGCATTTATTCAACTTTACTCATAAGGGTTTCAACTTGGAAATAATCCAAATGGCCATCAACTAGTGAATTAATAAACAAGTTGTGGTGTATTCCTTAAAACCAAAGATTATCCCAAAATAAAAAGGAATGAACTACTTATAGATGCAACAACATGAATGAATCTCAAAAAAAAAAATTTATGCTGATAAAAGGTACCAGACACAAGAGAGTACATACTGTAACAATTCCATTTATGTAAAATTCTAGAAAGGGCAAATACATTCTATAGTGATCTGTATCATCTAGTTTTCTTCTCTGCTGGATCTTTCCCATTAGAATAAAACATGCTGCTCTTTCTCTCACTTCCACCCCTGTATTAAGAAGCATATCAGTTGTTGCCTGGAGCCAGGATTCGGGGAATAAAGGTACTCAACCACTGCGCCACCAGGGAAGCCCCAGAGAGAAGTGTTTTTAAAGAGGGCGTGAACAACTGTGCTAAATGCTGCTGATGGATCAAGTAAGTTGAGCACTGAGAACTGACCATTGGCTTTAGCAATGTGATGGTCAATGGTAACCTTGACAAGAGTAGGTTTGGTGGAGGGAGAGAGCAAAAGCCTCACTGGAGAGGGTTAAACTGAGAACGTGAGGAAATAACTGGACACAGTAATAGAGAAAAGTTTTAAAAGAACTTTTGTTTGTTTTTAACATCTTTATTGGAGTATAATTGCCTTACAATGATGTGTTAGTTTCTGCTTTACGACAAAGTGAATCAGTTATACATATACATTTATCCCCATATCTCTTCCCTCTTGCGTCTCGTGGGAGAAGTGCAATGGCACAGGAGCCACTGGGAAAAGGGAGGATAAAGAAAGGATTTGGGGGACTTCCCTGGTGGCACAGTGCTTGAGAGTCCGCCTGCCGATGCAGGGGACACGGGTTCATGCCCTGGTCCAGGAGGATCCCCCATGCCACAGAGCGGCTGGGCCCGTGAGGCATGGCCGCTGAGTCTGCGCGTCCGGAGTCTGTGCTCCACAATGGGAGAGGCCACAACAGTGAGAGGCCCGCGTACCGCAAAAAACAAACAAACAAAAAAAAGAAAGGATGTGGGAGATAAACAAGAAATAACTGGGTTGATGTTGATGGGAATGGTCCAGTGGAAAGGAAAAACTGATGATGTGGTGAAGAGAAGGGATAGCAATGTCCTTGAGTAGGCAAGAGGGGATGCGAATGAGTGGCAGGTAGACCGTAATCTGAGAAGCCTAAGACAGAAAATGACTCTCAATCAGACTTTCCATGACACATATGTTGTGATTCTCTGGGTGCCCCCAATGCTCTATATCTTCCAGATGTGGACCATTTGTACATAAAGAAAAACCTCCCCTTGCCCAGCTGTGGACCATGTTTGCTCCGACCTCTCACCCCACTACAATCCTGGCTCTTCATGCCACAGATTTTATTGCCAAGTTTCTGAATGTTGCAAACATTCTTCTCCAATTAATGGGATGTGATTTTTCCGTAAAAGTAGCAAATACATTTCTTTTTTGCCTAATTTTGACAGTTTCACATTTGATGGATATTTAATTATTTTCCCAAAAAGTTTTTGGCAGGATGAAACCAAGAGAGCTTATTTTAGTGCTCTCTCTTGTTTTTCCTGTGGCATTTTCACTTATGCCAACCCAGCTAAGGAATGAGGCATGGTGCTGAGTGGCTGCTCTGGAACTAGTAGGCTGTGTTCCCAATTCAGGAGGTAGGTCAGGGAGCAGTCCTGTGGAGTCCACAAAAACCACAAAGTTAAAAAAAAATATTTTGTAAACAAAGCCACTAAAAAAACAACAATGATTACATAAAGGCTCTAACCATCCAGTTATATAATCCAAGATGGAGTAAAAGAATTTTGAGCAAAAAAGCCCAAGGTATGTATTGTAGGATGAAGCCCTAATACATATACCTAATCAGTTTAACCACTGTAGTTACGCCTTGACTGTCAGAAGCATACATATTTTGAAAGTCTTTGCCACTTTTATTATTCTAAGAGTGTGTTTCTAGTTTCCATGTGATAGAATTGGAGCGCATACTGCTATAATTACCTCCTATCTCTGGTTACTTGGCATGAAAAAATGGTTATGTGAATTCACTCAAAAACTTTAATGACAGCCTTCTATGTGTTAGGCATTGTGCTAGGCAGTGGGGATTTTAAAATGATGACGGCATGCTCCCTGCTTTTGGGGATACGGCTGTCTAGTTGAGGAGATAAACAAGAGAACTGCAATATGATGTAGTGAATGGAAGACATTCAAAAGTGATTGACTACGTTATTAGAAGAGTACAAAAGAGGAGCCTTAACCCAACTGGGGGAGGTGTGGAAGCTAAGGGGCTTCTGGAAATTTCACAGGTAATGGGAACACCAGAAACCAAGCAGAAGACAAGGAGCTGAATGGGGAACCAAAGCTGTTCAACCCTACTGCCCCATAGGTTAGGATACTGGGATAGGGTAGACTTGGTAGGCAAAGGCCAACAGCGGCCAGCCTTGAATGTCCCATGAAGGCGTCACGTAGGTAACAACAACCTACTGAAGGCTTTAGCAGGAGAGTGACATGGTCGGATCTTTATTTTAGATAGATTTCTGGTGAAGGAATTTTACAGGCAAGTGTAAGTAGGGTTCTCCCAGAAGCAGACCCTGAACCAAAGATTTGAGCGCAAGTGATACTTTTAAGGAAATTATTCCAGAAAAAAACTAGTAAGTAAGTAGGAGAAACAGGATAGAGAAATGTAAGAAGCCAAGCACAGGAGCAGTTTCAAGTTCAATCCTAGACTCAGCCTGATCCTGTGTGGAGCTCTAGAGTATAAAGTACACCTCAGTTCGTTGCAGCACTACTCACGATAGCCAGGACATGGAAGCAACCTAAATGTCCATCGACAGATGAATAGACAAAGAAGATGTGCTACATATATACAATGGAATATCACTCAGCCACAAAAAAAGAATGAAATAGTGCCATTTGCAGCAACAAATGGACCTACAGATTATCATACTAAGTGAAGTAAGTCAGACAAAGACAAATATCATATGATATCACTTATGTGTGGAATCTAATAAAAAAGAAGATACAAATGAACTTACTCACAAAACAGAAATAGACTCACAGACAAAGAAAGAAAACTTATGGTTACTGAAGGGGAAAGAGGGGGTGGGAAGTATAAATTAGCAGTTTGGGATTAACATATACACACTACTATATATAAAAAATATAACCAAAAAAAAAAAAAAAAAGATAACCAACAAGGATGTACTGTATAGCACAGGGAACTATACACAATTTTTATTTTTATTTTTGGCCACACCATGAGGCTTGTGGGATCTTAGTTCCCCAACCAGGGATTGAACCCAGGCCCTCAGCGGTGAAAGCGGAGTCCTAACCACTGGACCACCAGGAAATTCCCAATACTCAATATTTTGTAATTACCTAAAAGGGAAAATAATCTGAAAAAAATATATATATATATATATGTATTCAGTTATACATATATATTCAGTTATAAATATATAACTGAATCACTGTGCTGTATACCTGAAACTAACACAACATTATAAATCAACTGTACTTCAGTAACAACAAAAAAAAATTACACCTCAGAGTTTACCCCACCTTAAGGCAAGTAGCTGGGGTTTTGTACTCCCACATCATTTAGTTGTCACCTAATGGCTACTCTGGGGGAAATGAAGACTCTTGGGCAGTTCCTGTTTTCCCTGTGGGCTAGGCAGCTCCATTGCCAAAGGACAGTCCTCTTTCCATTACAGTTCCAGAAAAGCATGCACAGCCTGGGGGTGGACAAACAGAGGTGGTGAAAGGGATGAAGGCAATTTGAGCAGGGTACCAACAGTGTCCACAGGGCACAAAACTGGAGTAAAGTAGGACTTTTTGTTTCTTTTTACTATTTTTTTTTTACTGGTATTTTTTTACTATTTTTTTAAATGCATTTTTTTTTAATTTTTATTTTGTATTGGTATACAGTTGATTTACAATGTTGTGTTAGTTTCAGGTGTACAGCAAAGTGATTCACTTATACATATACATAATCTATTCTTCTTCAGGTTCTTTTCCCATCTAGATTATTACAGAATACTGAGTAGAGTTCCCTGTGCTATACAGTAGGTCCTTGTTGATTATCTGTTTTCTATATAGTAGTGTGTATCTGCTAATCCCAAACTCCCAATTTATCCTTCCCCCCACCTTTCCCCTTTGGTAACCATAAGTTTTCTTTCTATGTCTCTGAGTCTGTTTCTGTTTTGTAAATAAGTTCATTTGTATAATTTTTTCAGATTCTACATCTAAGTCATATCATATGATATTTGCCTTTCTCTGACTTATTTCACTTAGTATGATAATCTCTAGTTTCATCCATGTTGCTGCAAATGGCACTATTTCATTCTTTTTTATGGCTGAGTAATACTCCATTGTATATATGTACCACGTCTTCTTTATCCGTTCATCTGTCGATGGACATCTAGGCTGCTTCCACGTCTTGGCTATTGTAAACAGTGCTGCAGTGAACATTGGGAGTGCATGTATATTTTTGAAGTGTGGTTTTCTCAGGGTATATGCCCAGGACTGGGATTGCTGGGTCATATGGTAACTCTATTTTAAGTTTTTTAAGGAACCTTCATACTGCTCTCCATAGTGGCTGCACCAATTTAAAATCAGTAATATATTCAATAGATAGCTCTAACCTCTACCCCATTCCTAAATCTTACCCCATCTCTGACTGCCATTTCACTTCTGAGTAAGTGGTGACATCATTTCCATCCTTGGGCTAACTAAAGGGATAAAGGACAAGGTGATAATCAGGGATGAAGGGAGGAAGATAAGTAGAGTACACATTAACTGACAATCAAGAACAATGGTTCTTTTGAAACGGAGTCAAGCTTCTCCAAAAAGCAATGTTTCCAAGTAAAAGAGTATGTATAAAATTGACACTTACCTGACTTGAGAAAGGAAACCAGTTAGGAGGGTATTGCAGTACCCTGTCCAATCAGGAGTGGAGAAGAGCCAAAGGATTCAGGAAATATTTAGCCCCTTAAAGAGGTAGAATTTGTTAAACCTTAGCCATGAGTCAAGGCAGATCCTCTGGTTTTTAGCCTGGGGATCAGGGTGGGTAGAAATGTCATTAAATGAAACAGAAAAATACAAGAAAAAGAATGAGTTTGGGGTGAGGAGAGGATCTCGCAGCATCTTATTCTTGTACATTTTTGTATTTTCATAACGAGACCCAAACCATCTATACCCATATTGTCTTCTGTCTACATTAACATAACACGACCATTCAAATGTCTGCATTAGTAGAACTTGACTATTCCAAGAAAAACTCTTGCCCATGAAAATGAATTCCCAAATAGCATTATTGTTACAGGAACTTCTCCCAAATCTGTCTATCTAAACAATAAACTACTCCGCTAGCCCTCAGTAGAGTAAATCACCCCTTCTTGGGTAAATATATATTTACAGAGTTTCTTTTGAAGGGGTGCTAACCTGTTATCCTGTCTCAGTTTGGCGCTGGTGTTTGTGATGAGATTCTGCAGTGACACTGAAGGTTATTTTTCCAAACTATGTTAGGGTTTTGAAGTAATCTCTGACTTTCAGAAGCCTAAGAATATTAACTTACCTCCTTAGTTTTACTGTAACCAGGATCGCAGAAGTGACACGTTCCTTGGTTGACATGATTAGAATAAAGTCGCATTTTCTTTTTTTTTTTTTTTTTTGGCCTCACCGCTTGGCTTGCAGGATCTCAGTTCCCCGAGCAGGGATTAAACGCAGGCCCCCTGCAGTGGAAGCACAGAGTCCTAACCACTGGACTGCCAGGGAATTCCCAAGTCACATTTTCAATAACCAGAACTCTTAAATGATTTTGGATCTCTTAGTATTATAGTGTTTACATGTTATAGTACAGCGGGAGTATATGGGGTATACAAACATACTAGCTTCCAAAAGAAGAACAAAATTCACACTAATTTTTGTGAGGCTTTATTATAAAAATGTATTTTATGATGAGTCTGGTGTTGAGAAATTGGAATTAGAATATACATTTTAGTATCCTAGATCCCCTCTTACAATGTAGTCAAAATAAAATGAGGACTTCCCTGGTGGCGCAGTGGTTGAGAGTCTGCCTGCCGATGCAGGGGACATGGGTTCGTGCCCCGGTCCGGGAAGATCCCACATGCCGCAGAGCAGCTGGACCCGTGAGCCATGGCCGCTGAGCCTGCGTGTCTGGAGCCTGTGCTCCGCAATGAGAGAGGCCACAACAGTGAGAGGCCCGCGTACCGCAAAAAATAAATAAATAAATAAATAAAATGAGAGGAGTCTGTGTTAGTAAGATGTGTGCCATTCAGTTTTTTGGTGCTTGTATTGAATTGAGAAAGGCAATACATATGAGAGTTCATCCCCAAAGAACCATTTTAACCCCTTTAGAGGACTGAAAATAACATAAAAGCAAAGCTAAACTTTACTCCAATTTCTCAACAGAAAAGATAAGCATTTCAGTTATATAAAACAAATCAACAAGGTTTGAATACAAGCACTTAAATGTAAGATAAGCTAATATAAATTCAAGCCCTCCTGGTTTCTCTAAGAAAGATCAATTACATCAGGTAGGTGAAGAAATCCAGTAGGGAATAAAAGTGTTCCCCCAAATCAGTTTTCTCCCCTCCAGTGGCAGTTCCAGGGGGTACCCTGTGGGCAGGGAAGGGGGGGGACTTTAATTCCCATAACTTCCCCTTCTCCAAAGACATTTACCAAAACCAAACAAACCTACAAGTAAAAACTATGCTTGTTTAGCCAACGCAGCTTCAAGACAAGCTCTCCAGTCCATTCTGGTAACTCACTGCTGTCCCTAAACTATTCTTTATAGAGATTCTGGAATCTTCACTCACTCAAGGACACAGTTAGGGGGCTTTAGTAGTCAGAGCTGTCTGTTCTTGTGACACATCATTAACAACTTGTTGTAAAGAGTCTTCTCTTTGACCTTGATATTTTTCCAGAAAAGTGAATTATTTATTTCCACTTATATCCACATATGCTGTGCAGAAGCCACCCATTTATCTGACATGTTTTATTAAGGATACCAGATGTTCCTGCAGTAAGTTTTAGGTATCACACCCTCTGACAACAGAGGAAAAACAGACCTTCAAGTCAATGTATACAGAGAATTCATATGTCTGTGAATTAAATTTATTTTCTGAGACCTTGGCACACAGAGGCTGAGAATTACCCAGTTCTGCCTCCTAACATGTAAATAACATTAATTTATTCACATACTCTCCCTCCCATCCACCCAGCTCAGGGGTTATTGAAAGCTATTAAAACTTACAGTTTTGGGACTTCCCTCGTGGTGCGGTGGTTAAGAATCCGCCTGCCAGTGCACGGGCCACGGGTTTGATCCCTGGTAGGGGAAGATGCCACATGCCGTGGAGCAACTAAGCCCACGCACCGCAACTACTAAGCCCACAAGCTGCAACTATTGAAGCCTGCACGCCTACAGCCCATGCTCCGCAACAAGAGAAGCCACTGCAATGAGAAGCTTGTGCACCGCAACGAAGAGTAGCCCCCGCTCGGCACAACTACAGAAAGCCTGCACGCAGCAATGAAGACCCAACGCAGCCAAAAAAAAACCTTGCAGTTTTACTGTCTATATATCTGTTAAGTCAGGCTTTTGGACAATAGTTTACTTTGATTCTCCTGAATCAAGTAGGCTAAGCTACTTAGTCATTAGCATTTACGTGCTGCTAATTACCACCAGTGAGAGGTGCCTGGGAGACGCCAACCCAGAGTGTTAGAGCAATTTGCTTTGTGGGTTGGAGATGGTTGGATTCCATTTCCTATTATATCCTCAGTACAGACTAGTCCAAGTGGTGCTGGAGATTTGAAGTGGCATTTCACTTTCAGCAAAGGAGATTCTTCCTCCCACTTGGACATTTTCACGCTAAAACAGCCCACTTGTCAAAACTCTTAGCTATTGTGGTGACAGATGTCACATGATACACGGCTAGATAGAAAGCTGGCATCTGACATCTTTTAGCTGCACGGGCACACATGTCAATATGCCGTAAAACGCAGACACTTTCCCATAGACTCTGGATAAACACTTCTTGCGGAACCTTTGCTGTATCAATTTGGAACAGATGGGTTGCTGTTTTTCTGATGTTTTTATGACAAGCAGCAGCAACTACTAATCATAGTACTGAGAACTGTTGTTGTCTAATGCTGTTCTTTTTCTGTGTCACCCGTTAAGTCACTGCTCTGCTCCTGAATGGAGAGTTAAAAAAAAAAAAAAAGAAAGAAAGAAAGAAAGAAAGGAAAAGAAAAGAAAAAGAAGAAGAGGTAAAGGAAGATTAGTTGATGGTCCTTTGGCCTTTGGACCTAGGGTTTTTCTCTCCTTTTCTCATGCTTTCAAATCTGGGTCTGTACACTGTCACCTGTACTGAATTCTGAAAATTTTCCTAGGCCCCAAACTTTGAACCCAGGTATCTGGGGAGTGTCTTAAGGGGGCAGCAGAGGGAGAAGGGCTGGTTTAGCCAGTGCCAAATAGGACCTGAAGTTCCCATCAACGCAATCATCCTTCAATATCTTTTACTCTTAGCACAGGAGCTATGGTTGTTCCCTTTTTTGCCTTCACATGCTGCCATCCGAAGGCTCTGCAGATTCATTTTAACCAAATTTTATTCATACAAAAAATTTAGGGGGTACAGACTGAGCTCTCCTGGGCCATAGCCCAACCCCAGGTGACAGTCCTGCGTCATACATGCAATCTAGGCGTCCCTGGCACCTCAAATCAAGCATATCAAATTGTCAGAGGGTTTCATCGTCTCACTGGGTAGCAGAGGGTGGTTTCAGGAGCCAGGGTGCCAGAAAAAAGGATTAAAGTTAGCTTAGCGTGTCCCTGTGAACTTCCAAAAGCAACACTGCCTTTCCTCCTCACAACGTCCACTTTCACAGCGTGGGGACTCCCTGCAAGGTTCATGGGGACGTCCAGGTTTGTTTGCTTTTGAAAGAGAGTGTAAAATTACTTCATTTCTTTCTTTTTTTTTTTTTTTTGCGGTACGCGGGCCTCTCACTCTTGTGGCCTCTCCCGTTGCGGAGCACAGGCTCCGGACGCGCAGGCTCAGCGGCCATGGCTCACGGGCGCAGCCCCTCCGCGGCATGTGGGATCTTCCCAGACCGGGGCACGAACCCGTGTCCCTTGCATCAGCAGGCGGACTCTCAACCACTGCGCCACCAGGGAAGCCCTACTTCATTTCTTTAGTGACAGTCACACTGATTACAAGCCGGCAGATAGATACAGAATTCACTGAGTGTGACACGGTGCTCTGTGGGTCCAAAGCAGGCAAGGAAAACCACAGAGTGATTCAGCGCCCCGAAAGGCTCTATTCACAGGTGGTGGAGAGGGAGGAGCGTGGTCCAGATCCAGTAGGGGCGGCCTCTTGTCCCACAGCGAGGCAGGGGGAAATAAAAACAGCTAAACCGGGAATTCCATGACACTCACAGTCCTTATTAGGATCTAGGATGCAAAAATTCCACCTGGGGACTTCCCTGGTGGTGCAGTGGTTAAGAATCTGCCTTCCAATACAGGGGACATGGCTTCGAGTCCTGGTAAGGGAAGATCCCACACGCTGCAGAGCAACTAAGTCCTTGCGCACGTGCCCGTGCTCCACCACAAGAGAAGCCGCCGCAATGAGAAACCCGCACACGGCAATGACGAGCAGCTCCTGCCCGCCGCAGCTAGAGAAAGCCTGCACGCAGCAACAAAGACCCAATGAAGCCAAAAATCAATAAATAAATTTATTTTTTAAAAAAACGAGTAGTATCTCTTAATATGATAAGAGCAGAGTGCAGGCCATATTTTGTTTTCTAATGAAATATATTTCTACCTCACTGCAGGTAGCCCTCTACTTTAATATACAATACATGTCTGTACATTTCTGTAAACGTGCTCGAAGATCAGATTGGGAAAATGGAAAATGAGATTCACATGCTGTGAAACTGAAGAGCGGCCCCCAAGGACGTCCACATCCTAATCCCCAGAGCCTGCAAATATGTTACCTTACATGGCTTAAGGAATTTTGCAGCTATGATTAAATTAAGGATCTTGAGCTAGAGAGATTGTTCTGGATTACTTACGTGGATGCACTGTAATCCTAAGAGTCCTCATGAGAAAGAGGCAAGATATCAGAAGAAGAGGAGACACCGTATTCTACCTTTGAAGATGGAGGAAGGGGCCTCTAAGAGCTGGAAAAGGCAAGGAAACCAATTCTCCTTCTCCCCTACAGCCTCTAGAAGGAAAGCAGTCCAGCAGACCCATGTTAGACCTCTGACCTACAGAAATGTAAGCTAATATATTTGTCATGTTGGAGCTGTTACATACGTAGTAATATGTTATAGTAGCAATAGCAAATCAATACGCGTGTTATATGGCGCCTGTGGATCCCAGAGGAATAAAATATATTATAAAATTTCTCAATTATAGTTCCCACTTTTGCTGCCACTTTCAGTAGCTGAATGGTTCTGACCAGGTAAGAATCTTCCCAGGTTCCCAGGTCCTATGATATGGGAAGTGGGAGGATGTGTGCAGTGAAAGGGACTCAGTCAGCTGTCCCCCATCACCCTAGGGCTTCAGGAAATTAAGCGAGGTACTGCCAAATCCGCCCCCCCCCCGAGTTCTCCCTGCCCTCTCATGCCCGCTGCCTCCCATCCTGCAGTGTTTAGACCACAGGCAATTCAGATCGCTAACCTGCCTCATGTATATTTCAGGGCGATGGGTGTAAAAGGATTCTGTCTTCCTCTGCCACCTCAGCCAAGCTGAGTGCTCTGATCCACTGTACCCCAAATGCACACAGCTGCCTACCAAGCAACACTTAGCTGATTGTCCAGCAAATCTGTCCTTGCACCATGCTCACCTTTGAGAACTGTAAGGAGGAAGAGTGGGGCAGGACAACGGGATGATACCTGCCCTGGGTGTTTTCCTTCTGTGAGCCAACAAGCTGGAAGGCCCAGAGATGGGGGTGGCAGAAAGGTGGCAACGGTAGCCCCATCAAGGTTTTTTTGTGTGTGTGATACGCGGGCCTCTCACCGTTGTGGCCTCTCCCGTTGCGGAGCACAGGCTCCGGACGCGCAGGCTCAGCGGCCATGGCTTACGGGTCCAGCCTCTCCGCAGCACGTGGGATCTTCCCGGACCAGGGCACGAACCCGTGTCCCCTGCATTGGCAGGCGGACTCTCAACCACTGCGCCACCAGGGAAGCCCCATCAAGGGTTTTTAAACAAAGATACATACCTGTTCCCACTCTCACCCTGAATTTCTGCTCAAAGAGTAATAAGAAGTGATCTACAGAACTAGTTTGGAAAGTCTAGGGAACAAAGGCAGAATTCACTTGATGTGGTTTGGAGTTGCCCCAATCTGCTTCATATCTGACAAACTTAATAATTAATATGGCCATCACCACTTTAAATACAGAGATAAATTTGATAACATTTTATAAAGATGGGGTGTTGGGGTAGATAGGCCAAACGTTTTCTCCTGTGAACCAGTTCAAACTGAAATCAAGCCCTTTTTTCCCCTAAATTTAATGATCTAAAAAGTCAGTCCCAGGACTTCCCTGGTGGCACAGTGGATGAGTCCGCACTCCCAATGCAGGGGGCCCAGGTTAGATCCCTGGTCAGGGAACTAGATCCCACATGCGTGCCACAACAAAGACCTGGTGAAACCAAATAAATAAATAGATAAATAAATTTTTTTAATATTTTTAAAAATAATAATAAAAAAATAAAAAGTCAGTCTCCTGTTGGCCTAAAATCTTTCTCTGTGTTGTTGGGTTGCTGCCCTTGGTACTAAATATTTCATCCTTTTGTACTATGCAGATTGGTATTATTATATACTTTAGGACTCCTTAGATTTTCTTTTCAGGAGCTCAGGGTTTTTTTTTTTTCCAAAAAGCAAGAAGAGGATTCCAAATATTGAGACAAAATTTGGTTTTATGAAAGGCAGAAGAAGAAAATGGAAAGAGCCCTGATTTTATCATTAGGCAACCTCAGTTTTTCTCTCAGCTCTGCAACTTCTTAGGTAGACACCATATAACCTTTCTCAGGTTCCATCCCCATCCATAAACTGAAATATTCATAGCACCTACCTCTTGGAGTTATTCTAAGGAGTAAATGAGATACTCTATGCAAGATGTTTAACATAATGCCTGACACATAGGATGTCAATAAACATTAGTAATTCTTGTTATTTTGTTTTTGTCCTTACTATCTTTATTTGATTCTCTCACTGAGTTGTTTGGAAGCCAAATGAGGTCACTTCCTCCAAACATTTATTGAGTTTTTGCTATGTGCCAAGCATTATAACGGGGGCAGAATACAAATGTGAGTGTCTTCGAGGAACTTACACAGGAAGGCACTGATTCGATAAAATAAAGCTCTATAGCTCTAAATACAGATATAAATATAAAATACAATTATATAGCTCTACAGCAATAAGGAATTAGAATCAACCTACCATCACGTCATCAAGCATAGCTTGGTTAAGTATGGTAGGCAGCTTCCCAGGCTGCCTCATAGGAAAATCTCATGAAAAATTGGAAACTTATACTATCACTATATCATCTATGTGATCTTAAAGAGTTATTACGAGTTCAGTTTTTCTTGAAAATCACTGAATATTCACCTCTATTCCTGTTATGAGGTAATTAAAAAAATGTTTTAATTAAACACAAAACCAGTTTTATCTATTAGGTACCACAGGAGAATCAGCAGAAATATAAGACATGACAAGTTTATAGACAAGTTTATAACCTAGTTAGCAAGATAATAGGTAAGCACATGAAACAACTAGACAACAACTCAGGAAAGTGTATAATTGGTGTAGTCTGTGTGGAAAGTCAGAAGAGAGAGGTATCAATGGATAGAAATGTGTTGCTGACCTTGGTGCTTAGTTCCAAAGTCACAGTAAAACACGTAAAATGAGAACCGCAATAATGATGGTTGAAGATGAGATACAGGGAATCATTTACCATGACCTTTCTAGAAACCACCAAGCAAATGAACTTGAAAAGCTTTACTTGACCCTGATTTCCACCCAGGCATTCTTCCTACTTCTCTTTTTTTCACTGACAAACTTTTCTTAGAAAAATAACTTATGGGAATTCCCTAGTAGTCCAGTGGTTAGGACACAGCACTTTCACTGCTGGGGCCCGGGTTCAATCTCTGGTCAGGGAACTAAGATCCTGCAAGCCGCAAGGTGCAGACAAAAAAAAAAAAGGAAAAGACAGAAAAAGAACCTATGCTCATCATAGAAAACTCAAAATTATAAAAAATTAAAATCATTTATAATTTAATACTGCAGAGATAAGCACTAGTACTAGTTTGTCTTTTTTCTAGGAATTTCTTTTAAAAAGATTAAGATTTCACATTCGTAAGTGAGATGTCAACTGAAATTACTCTGAACTTTGAGATAATAGAATAAGGTGGCTCAAGGTTCCTCCTAAATCTCAATGAGGTTGCAATTCATTCTTTAAGATTGCTTCAAATTCCTAGGGGTTTACATAATCATTTCTGGCTCCTAGTTCTGATTCCACTGGATTTAACCATAAATTCACTTTCTCAAGCTGTTCTTTTTCTCTGTTCTCCACTAATTTTTTTTTTTTTTTTTTTCTGTACGCGGGCCTCTCACTGTTGTGGCCTCTCCCATTGTGGAGCACAGGCTCCGGACGCACAGGCTCAGTGGCCATGGCTCACGGGCCCAGCTGCCCTGCAGCATGTGGGATCTTCCCGGACCGGGGCACGAACCCGTGTCGCCTGCATTGGCAGGCGGACTCTCAACCACTGCGCCACCTGGGAAGTCCCTGTTCCCCACTAATTTAAAGGTGGAACTCCATCTCTTTTGTTCAGATTTTCTCCCCTGAAACTTCCATAAAAGACATTTCTATATTTAGCAGATTTTACTGAATGTCTGGGAAAATAGAAGGCGGTTATGTTGAATATATGAGACAAAAGTGAATATTAATATCCCTTTTCTGAAATCTTTTGGTACCCCACAAAGAAGAATTTCTTACTGACCACCTCTCTCTGTGGGATCCAGACTTCTACCCTTAATGAATGGTATTTTGACTTGATTTATCAACTGACCCTAAGAGTGCACTGGGGTTTTGATTGGAGTTATACTAAGCATTTAAATTAATTTGAGGATAATTGATACATATACAATATTGAACATCTTAGGTCTTTCTACTGATTCAGTCCCTCTTTTTTAGTCACTCTGAGTTCCTCTGGCAAACTGGATTGCTTTCTAATTAACTGATGGCCATATATATTTACTTTGTAATTAGCCAACTTTTGAGCTATTGTATTAGCCTTAATAGGGTTTTTTTTAGTTTAGTTTAGTAGTTCTTTTTTTTATTTGCATCTTTGAGGCACCACAGGTAGAAGGTAAAATAATTTATAAATAGTGAATGTGTTTTGCTAACTTATTTTCAATTGTTATTCCTCTTTCTTTCTCTTGCACTTGTATATTGGGTTGGAAGTTTCAAATCAACGTGAAATAATAGCAATAATAATGGGCATCTTTGTCTTGTATCCAAATTTGTAAAAGGCTATTATCTACTAGCTGTCTCCAAATGCTTACCTGAATTTAATCTGGGACTCCCTTTATTGGATATCTACCTCTACCCTCCACCTAGAAATACACATCTTAAATTGCACTGTATGTGTCCAGTGATCTCTGTAACAGCTCTAGTAATCTTTGGCCTCTTTGCAGTATTTGACACGACTCACAACTCTTCCTTTCTTCAGATTCTCTCCTCCCTGGGCACCCATGACACCACATTGTCATGATTTTATTCCTTTCTCTCTTTCTTCACACACTCATCTGTGTTCTTTTTCTCTACCCCTTTTCCCTGCCTTCTTTTTTCCTTCCTTCCTTTCTTTCAACAAACATTCCTTTCCTCTTTTCTCCTTCTCTCAAAGCTCTTTACATTAAGGAAGAGTTCTTTCTCGCATATATAAATCTCCAGCTCTTTACCTCTCACCTGAATTTGAATCCTGCCTGTAACTCTGACCGTTCTCTGAACATCCCTACTTAGATCTTCCACAGGAAATGCTTGTTGTGTGTCCAAAATTACACTCCTCGTTGTTCCTCAAGTCAGCTTCATCTTCTAACCTCTCATTTCCCACACACACAACTCCAAGCCTTAGCAGGTGCTTCTTTCTCCACCTAGAATACCTTCCTCCCTTCTACTTACCCAATTTTTTCTCATCCTAAAAAGTCTAGGGTCCTCCGCCCTCCCTCACGTGGCCTCCTTTCTGCATTTCCCTAGCACTGGCCTGTCTACTTGTAGTTGCTGTGGACACCCGTAGGCAGACATAGGGCCTGAATTCAAAGCCAGGTCCGTTTGATTCCAGAGCCAATGCTCCTAACTACTAGGTCTAGTCCATTGATGTGTTTTAATACCTGACTAAAACTGTCTCCTGATAAATATAAATGAATCTCAGATGAAACACTAGCCTTTGACAAAAAGCTTGGTACAGTAGAGGAAATGTATATAACCTAGGATTTGTGCTTGATAAATTGCTTTGCGGGATAATGATAGTATTGAAGCACAAGGCACTCCGCTCCACATGAGCCTTCCATAGATTCATGATATCTCATCAAGTAGTAATGGGAGGCAGAGTGATGACTGCTATTTATGGGAACCTGTTCTGGGCTGTTCTGGGTCTGTGCTCACATACCTTCCTCCATGGATCAGCCTTCCCTCCCTCTTTACCTGGACAGCTCCTACTCATCCTTTAAGTGTCTTTTAGAAAACACTGATGCCCCTCTTGACCCTCCCCTTGACCACAATCCATTGGTCTAGAATCGAGTTTCTCAACATTAGCACTATTGACATTTTGTGCCGGGTGGTTCTTTGTTGTGGGGGGCTGTCCTGTACATTGTAGGATGTTCAGCAGTATTCCTGGCCTCCATTCACTAGATATCAGTAATGACCTCTCCACCCTACTAGTCATGACAACAGAACACATCTTCAGGACTTCCCTGGTGGCGCAGTGGTTAAGAATCCGCCTGCCAATGTAGGGGACACGGGTTCGAGCCCTGGTCAGGGAAGATCTCACACAACTAAGCCCGTGAGCCACAACTATTGAAGCCCATGTGCCTAGAGCCTGTGCTCCACAGCAAAAGAAGCCCCCACAATGAGAAGTCCGTGCACCACAATAAGAGAAGCCACAGCAATGAGAAGCCCGAGCACTGCAACGAGGAGTAGCCCCTGCTTGCCACAACTAGAGAAAGCCCGCGTGCAGCAATGAAGACCCGACACAGACAAAAAATAAATAAATAAAATTTTTTAAAAAAGAACACACCTTCAGACATTACCAAATATCCCTTGAGGGGCAAAACCACCTACAGTTGAGAATCACCGATCTAGAGACGGGATATGACCCAATTGAGTTGATTTGAGTTCTTCCCTGGGGTTTTCTGATTAGAATTGAAAAAGAGGAACCAGTCCTCTCTGAGTCAGACCCTGAGCTGATGGAGGCCTTGCTTCTTGACCTGTGAGGAGAGCTGTTCTGCAGTAAGAGAGGAAAGCGCCTACACTTGGACCAAGAACAGCAAGGCTCCTGGGGACATCCAAGTGCCTGGATCTAGCTGGTACTGAGTCCTTTGCCACAGCCCTTCTCAGAGTTTCACTATTCCAATTGCTTTTCCTTTTCCTTAAGCCAATAAATATTTACAGTTACGCCTACTCAATTTTTCAGTTGGGTTTATGACTCTTGTCACCATGAGGACTAACTTTACAACACTCCTCTCTTATGCTCCTTCAACAGCATGTGCTATATTTACTTACCTGTATCTGCAACTAGACTATAAGCTCCTTGAGGACAGGAATTTCTCCTTCAGTATTATGTCCCCAACAGCTAATACGCAACTTGGCACATGACAGATAAGCAATAAATATTTATGGAATAAATTTAATTAATAAATGGATGGATGAATGAATGAAGTGAGGTATGTTACTCTCCAGCTCCCCCTCACACACTCACTGCTTCCTATCCTTACGCTTCCAGAGGCCTTGGATAGGAGCCAGTGTGGGCAACCTGAAGAATCCTCTGTTCTGAACACTCTTTAGGAACCGCAGTGTTTAAAAAAAAAATCACAAGGACTGGCAAATGTGGCCTCAAGGGCAATGCATGACTAGATAAATTCCTCTGGCAGGAATGAGATAGGATGGAGCCAAGTCCACCCGGGAAGAATCTGTGATGCAAGAGGCAACACATGATGGGAGACAGCCTTCTGGCAGCGTGGCCCGAGATCTTTCTAGGCAGCCAGGAAAGAATCCCGGTCATTATCAGAATCTAGTGTAACTGTAAAATATGACCTAATTAAGAGGTGTGTCAGCAACAGATGGAGAGTGTGCCTTCATTCTTCCCTCAGAGCGGTAAACAAAGTGATGGCCATCACACTCCAACACAAGGGTGGAAATAGTAACCACCTCATAGAGTTGTTTTAAATTAATTAGTGCATTCTTTGCACTGAGGACTATCCCTGAAAAATAGCAAATGCCTGACCAATGACAGCTATTGGTATTATCCATTTCTCATTTTGGAAATCTTTTCTTCTTCTTCACGGGTGAAATCCCCTCCACAGAGAGATATAAAGTCTTGGGGGGAGGGAATGATTTTTTTTTTCTTAAGACTTCAATTTACTTACACATTATTTTTTCAAAAGGTTTTCTTAAATCTTCATACTTCCAATTATGGCAGTCTAAAGAGTGAAAGGGGGCTTCCCTGGTGGCGCAGTGGTTGAGAGTCCGCCTGCCGATGCAGGGAACACGGGTTGGTGCCCCGGTCCGAGAAGATCCCACATGCCGCGGAGCGGCTGGGCCCGTGAGCCATGGCCGCTGAGCCTGCGCGTCCGGAGCCTGTGCTCTGCAACGGGAGAGGCCACAACAGTGAGAGGCCCGCGTACCGCAAAAAAAAAAAAAAAAAGTTAATAGGAAGAAGTAAAGGATTTCTCAAAAATAAATTATTCCTTCATCAAATATTTATTCTATACCCTACTATGTGTCAGGCACAATGCAAGTTCACTGCCTTCGGGGAGCTTACAGATTAGTAGCTGGAAAGACATAGAAAACTTATGCAAATATAATTATGGCAATGCTGAGAAAGAGTACAAGCTGTTATGTAAGGGTTTAGAGGGTTCACAAAGACTCTTCTGAGGATGGAATTTTTGTGTTAAGACCTAAAGAATAAGATAGTTATGGTAAAGCTGTGGTCGGGGGGAGGTCTGGAGAATTGAGGAGGGAGAGCGGTAGGGGGCTTGAAAATTAAGCTAATGTATTCCAGGCAAAGTCCTAAGGTAAGAAGGAAGGTGGCTTCTCATTGGAAAGAACCCAGAGGCCAGTTTCTGGAATGGAAAAGGTGAGGAACCGAATGACACACGTTGAACCGCTACAACTAGGCAGAAGGAAAATCACACAGAGCCTGGGAGGCCTTAAGGGTTCGAGCTTTTATCCTAAAGGCAATGGGAAACCATTAAACAGTGTAAAGAGAGAGTGGCACAATCACGTGCGCTTTAGTGGGAGAGTAAGAGATTGTCACAGAATCCAGTTGAAAGGTGATGGTACCTTGCACTTGGTGTGATGATAGTGACAATTGACGGAGGTAAATGGAGTAAAGGAGCGTATAAGAGATAGAATGGAAAAGACTTGGTGATTAATTAATGGGAAGAGGGTGGCATGGTAAGGAAGAGGTAAGTAAAGGATAAATCAACAATGACTCCTAAGTTTCAGGCTTAAGCAACTGAGTGGATGGTGGTGGCCTTTACTAAGTTAGAGAACACTTGAGAAGATAAAAATTTGGGAGTAGGAAGGTGAGTTCTGTTTTAGAAAATATTGAGATTTGCACGCCTATTATGAAATATTCCGTGGGCATATCTATTTGACCACAATAAAGACAGATATGAAGTTCTGGGGAAGGTCTTTGCTGGAGAAATGAATTTGAGGATCACCAGCGTGAAGATGGTAATGGGAGTCTGAAGAGTAAGTGAGACTGGGGCTTCCCTGGTGGCAAAGTGGTTAGGAATCCACCTGCCAATGTAGGGGACATGGGCTCGAGCCCTGTTCTGGGAAGATCACACATGCCGCAGAGCAACTGAGCCCATGTGCCACAACTGCTGAGCCCGTAAGCCTAGAGCCCATACTCTGCAACAAGAGAAGCTACCGCAATGAGAAGCCCGTGCACCGCAACGAAGAGGAGCCCCTGCTCACCGCAACTAGAGAAAAGCCTGCACGCAGCAACGAAGACCCAACACAGCCATAAATAAATAAATAAATTTATTTTTTAAAAAAAGTAAGTGAGACTCCCTAAGGACAGTTGGTAGAGTGACAAGAGCAGAGGAACTCAGCTTGGAGCCCTTAGGAACTTCAGTGTGGAATGACAGAAGAGGGGAAAGAGCCATCAGGAAAACTGAGAAGGAATAGCCAAGGTAGATGGGTTGCCAGGAAGCTTTACCATCACAAAACCAGGGAAAGAGAAGTTGTCACCAAGGGGTGATCAGCTGCATCAAACACTACTAGGTAGTTGAGCTTCAAGTCTAGATTTAAGATTACAGTGGATTTAATGGGGTGGAAGTCTTTGTCGATCTTCATAAGAATGTACTCAGATAAACGAAGGCAACAATCTCTCAGGTAGACCAGTTGTTTTTGTAGCAGGCTATGCTTTATTCCTAGAGTGGATAGAAAAGTCAGTGTGGCTGCTATGACTACAAGAAACCTACTCACATGCAAAAAAAAAAAAAAAAAAGTCACATAAGGGGAAATGGGAGCATGTGGAAAATTTTTGTGGCACTACAATTTATTTGGCACTACAGCCAAATTTTATCTATTTATTCTTTTACTACTTGTGTAATAGTATACAAAAATTCCTATGGATTCAATTTTGGAGCAAAAAATCATATTCTTGGAGGAAAAGGGTATATGGAGGCTAACTTAAGAGGTGAGGAATGTAGAAGAGGACAAAATAGGGCATTAGGAAGAGAGTTCGTTGGACACGTTTGAGTAAGGGCTAGAGAGTCAAAGCAGTGCTAGATGGGAACCTGCTAGGGGGAAGGGTGAAAGTCTTTAACGCTGATGGGAAAAAGCTGCAGTGGGGACGAGGTTAGAGCCACAGGGAGAGCAGAAGGCATGGAGAGTGCAAAGTTCCAATAAGAAGTAGGATGCTTCAGATCCAGAGAGAAGGTCCAGGGTGAAGGGGAAGGCAGTGTTGCCATGGAGATTTGGAGACAGGAAATTGACGGCAGTCCCTCTAGTTTCTTCATGAGATTGCAGACAAGGTCACCAGCGAGAATAGGAGGGCACAGCAGGTAATCAAGGAAGTAAAGAGACTGGAAAAGTGTTGGAAGACGTTCCAAAGAGATTTTTATTAAAGTAAGCATGGTTTGAGTCTGGGGAGCTTGTAGTCTTGGCTATTCCTACCCTTTGCAATTAAGTCATAAGTATACGGGAGCATTGACATGGTTTATATTATACTCTAAAATGAAGTAAAAAAATTATATTAGTCTTAGAAAATTAATGATTCCAAAAGAATATAGAAAACATTAATTACTGTTAAGATACCTTTTATTCATTATATATATGATTAAGTTTTAACACTTGAAGCTCTATTTTTAAAGCTTTACATAAACTTGCCACAATTTCATGTTGGGCAAGTTCTTTTCATCAAACTGAATGTAAATGGATTATGCCCCCTTCTTTTGCAGTACTTTTGTTAACTTTTTTGCCATTTTCAACCCATCTCATAGTGCACTGATCTATATCCATTCCTTAAGATGTTGATGTTTTCTACACCCTCCCACCTTCTGAATAAACTGTCCACTATTAAATGGTACCACTTTCTTCTCCCAACATGCTAATTTTCCCTCAATTGAACAATAGCTAATAATGTACACTGAGTCTTAAATTTTTCAAAGTGCTATCATATACCTGATCCTATTTATTACCGTAAAAACACTGTGAATTATATATTGTGCTCATCATTCTATAGATAAAGAAAGTGAGACAATTTGCTCAAAATTATGACTAGCAAAGGGCAAAGGTGGGATTTGAACCCAAGTCTTCTAATCCTTCGACTCAATGCATTTCACTATATCAGTGTTTCCTAAGTGGCATAGGAAAAAACCTTTTTATTTAAAAAGTTCTATATTGTAATATAACTATACATAAATTATTTGAATTCAAAGTTGGTCTATTTAAATAAAAACATAACTAAATAATAATAGGGATGTTTTGCAGATTTGGCAAAAGTCATGAAGATATCCGTGAATGAATGAAATTTTCATAATCTTCGTAGTCACTGAAAGATGGGCAAAAACAAGGAATAATTCTCCCATTTTAAGATGAAGGTTAAGTCAATGAGTGGCTATGACGTTCATTAGGGTAATAGAGAGGTGTGCCTTCCTTTAACAAAACCGGATATTTAAATCCAACCCTCTCTCCCCTAAAAAAAATCAAGTAAAAAGGAAATTATATTACAAATGACTTTTCATTGTGAAGATCTTTAAGTAATAATTATAGGTAACATTGGTAACATTTATGTACCTGGGGCTTTCCTTGGACCCTATAGGCATCTCATGTAATCCTTCTACCACCTTGTAAGGTAAGTAGGTTTATTCATCTAATTTTTCAGATGAGGAAGTGTAGTAAGATACAAACCATAATATCCTATGTAGTACGTACATGTAGTTTCACGGAACAGTAAGTTCCAGTTAATGACAGCATATAACAGACACTCTGTAAAGGTTCTCTTTCGCCTTTTTTTTTTTTCTCTAGAACAAGAGTCAGGAGACCCAGATCCTAACCCTGGTTCTATCTCTAGATGAGTCATAATCCTTAGACAAATCTCCTAAATTCTAGGCCTTGGTTTTCCACATCTATAAAATTAAAAAGTTTGAATTTTGTCATCCCCAATGTCCTCTTTATTTCTAAAACTCCACTCTTTTACCCTTCAAATTGCTAAAAATGTTTATATATATCATGCCAGGAATGCATAGATTGCCTAAGTCAGATGTATTGTTGAAACCTACTGCTCAAATCAAGAATTGTTCTCAATTGTTCTGGTAGAGCACAAGCATTGTAATTCTTATCACTTGTCCTCAAAGAAAGAAACTGCATTAACTGACCTATTTCCAGCAATAGGATTGGAGCAATTATTAATGCATAGCACTTTAAGTGATAACCCAGAAAATCAACAAACATTTCTGCAGCAACGATTCTAGCAGGACATTCTGGGGATTACTGTATAAAGAGATGGTCTCATCCTTAAAGAGCTTACAGACAATTGAGAAAACAGGACCAAACCCATAAAAATTTAAGTTGCTGATCAAAGTGTAGACTTGGAAAGGCCCTTTGACCTCAACTAGTCACAGATTCACAGAACGTGAGAGCTGAAAAGGACCTTAGAAATGGGTCCACCCCTTTCCCCCTCCTTATACCACCCCTAATTCAGGGATGAGAAGACCAAGGGCCAGAAGAGTGAGATCACCTGTCTGCAGCCAGACAGTGAGTTAATGAAAGAGCAGGGATTAGAGCTCCATTCAAGAGTCACAGTAGGTCAGTTTAATTGGAGGAGAGACAACAGGTTAAAGAATAGTTGCCGAAAAAAAAAAAAAAATTGTTGCCGAGAGATGGTTGTGGAGACCTTTCTGTGTCATACCTGAGAGTCGAGAAGCCACAAAGGTCTTCATGGTGGAAAAGGGTTACTGGGCAGTCAAGAAATTATTGCATGAAACACAGCCATTAGCAATGAAATTAGGCCCATCTCTATGTATTTGATGTGACACAATTAGCATATACTACTTTAAAAAGGAGGGAATTCCCTGGCAGTCCAGTGGTTAGGATTCCATGCTCTCACTGCTGAGAGCATTGGTTCAATCCCTGGTCAGGGAACTAAGATCCCACAAGCCACACAGCCAAAAAGAAAAAGAAAAAATAAATAAATATAGGGAAAAAACAAGATGTTCAGCATTGTGTGTGTGTGTCTGTGCATGCGTGTGTGTTTGTAAATGCATAAGATATTTCTGGACAGATAAATAAAAGCCTGGTTACTGTGCTTGCCTAAGGAATTGGATGGCTGAAGGACAGGTGTGGGAGTTGATATATTTTTCATTGTATGTTCTTTTGAACATTTTGACTTTGGAAACTTTCATATATATTACCTTCATAAAGTCATTATTTTTTAAGAAGACATTTTTGTCTAGGCTGGAAAGCTTTATTTTTTTATTAATTTTTATTGGAGTATGGTTGCTTTACGATGTTGTGTTAGCCTCTACTGCACAACAAAATGAATCAGCCATACACATACTGATATTCCCTCCCTTTTTGAAATTCCCTCCCATTTAGGTTACCACAGTGCATTAGGTAGAGTTCCCCGTACTATACAGTATGTTTCCATCAGTTGTCTATTTTATACATAGTATCAATAATGCATATGTGTCAATCCCAGTCTCCCAATTCCTCCCACTCCACCCCTTTCCCCCTTGGTATCCATACATTTGTTCTTTATATCTGTGTCTCTATTTCTGCTTTGCAAATAAGATCATCCATACCATTTTTCTAGATCCCACATATATGCGTTATTATACGATATTTGCTTTTCTCTTTCTGACTCATTTCACTCTGTATGACACTCTCTAAGTCCAAAAAGCTTCTTTTTTTTAATTAAATAAAATTTGTTAGAGGAAAACATAGGCAGAACACTCTATAACATAAATCACAGAAAGATCCTTTTTGACCCACCTCCTACAGAAATGGAAATAAAAAACAAAAATAAACAAATGGGACCTAATGAAACTTAAAAGCTTTTGCACAGCAAAGGAAACCATAAACAAGATGAAAAGACAACCCTCAGAATGGGAGAAAATATTTACAAATCAAGCAACTGACAAAGGATTAATCTCCAAAATTTACAAGCAGCTCATGCAGCTCAATATTAAAAAAACAAACAACCCAATCCAAAAATGGGCAGAAGACCTAAATAGACATTTCTCCAAAGAAGATATACAGATTGCCAACAAACACATGAAAGGATGCTCAACATCATTAATCATTAGAGAAATACAAATCAAAACTACAATGAGATATCACCTCACACCAGTCAGAATGGCCATCATCAAAAAATCTACACACAATAAATGCTGGAGAGGGTGTGGAGAAAAGAGAACCCTCTCGCACTGTTGGTGGGAATGTAAATTGATACAGCCACTATGGAGAACAGTATGGAGGTTCCTTAAAAAACTAAAAATAGAACTACCATACGACCCAGCAATCCCACTACTAGGCATATACCCTGAGAAAACCATAATTCAAAAAGAGTCATGTACCACAATATTCATTGCAGCTCTATTTACAACAACCAGGACATGGAAACAACCTAAGGGTCCTTCAACAGATGAATGGGTAAAGAAGATGTGACACAAATACAATGGAATATTACTCAACCATAAAAAGAAATGAAATTGAGTTATTTGTAGTGAGGTAGACGGACCTAGAGACTGTCATACAGAATGAAGTAAGTCAGAAAAAGGAAAACAAATACTGTATGCTAACACATATATACTGAATCTAAAAAAAAAAAAAAGGTTCTGAAGAACCTAGGGGCAGGACAGGAATAAAGACACAGACCTAGTAGAGAATGGACTTGACACGGGGAGGGGGAAGGGTAAGCTGGGACGGTGTGAGGGAGTGGCATGGACATATATACACTGCCAAATATAAAATCGATAGCTAGTGGGAAGCAGCTGCATAGCACAGGGAGATCAGCTCGGTGCTTTGTGACCACCTAGAGGGGTGGGATACGGAGTGTGGGAGGGAGACACAAGAAGGAACAGATATGGGAATATGTGTATATGTATAGCTGGTTCACTTTGTTGTAAAGTAGAAACTAACACACCATTGTAAAGCAATTATACTCCAATAAAGATGTTAAAAAAACTTGTTGGTGTTATAGATAGCACCTTTTGGTAAAGTAGTCATCTGACTATAGAGAGACGAGATCAAGATTAATTATATAGTTAGTGCCTCATTCATATCCAAAAAACGTTAGAGAGGGTGTGACATCCTGACATTAAAAGTTGATTTATTTCCCTTTGTGCTTACTCTCCAAGTAATGACTGCAGCTGTTGAATGGGTGCCAGATACTGTCACATACAACTTGGATGGGAATCTAAACGCAGTCACATCCTCCCACAGCTGGCTGAGGACTCAGTGGGTGCTATAAATAGCAGGGATAAACAAATTCAATCCTGCTTTCCAAATGCAATCCATGAGAGATCTGCAGAAAAGTGAACTTGACAATACGTTGGACTCTTTCTATAATGAATTTGGAAGAGAGGAGAAATACCCAGTTTGATCAGGTTTTGCCTTTACTAGTTGTCTAGTTTCTGGAACACAACTGGACCCAAAGCACATCCAAATCCACCTAACAAGCTCTGTTATAACAGGATTGAATGGAATCTACAAACATGAAAGTCAGAAAAAGACATTCCCAGCTGAGTTTGTGGTTACGTAGGAACCATCTGCTTCATCTAAGGTAACATTTCAGAGCTTTTGTGAATGCAACCTCAGTCTCAGAATTGCATATTTTAACTAGGTTTAGGTTTTCTAGAAAGTCAAAAAGCATCTACCAAGTGAGTTGTATGCAACTCACTCTTTAAACCCTTTTTGGGTAGCAGAAGTAGCAACAGTGACCTCCTCTTCTAGAAAGTTTGCCTAGTGACTTGCCGATTTGGGAATTTTTCCTGGCCTGCTTTGTAGAGTTGGCCCAAGGCAAACCCTCATGCTAACAGGTACAAACTTACCATAATGCAAGTTTCCAATGGCTCCATCTTTAGTCTAGTTGCTTTCAACTATAGTAGTGGTTCAGAATCACCTAAGGAGCTTTGAGAAAAATTCAGGTACCTGGGTCTTCTCTGTCTCCAAATCTCCTGAGCTATGAGGAGCCAGGGCAGTGGAGAGGATGGAGAAACAGTGATGTGAAGTATAGGAGGAGAGTGGAGGGTGGAGCAGGGGCAGCTGGTTCACGGCCTCTAGGCCATGGGGTGGATTTTGATCTTCAATCTAAGAGCAAAAGGGAATCCAGTGGAAACTGTTAAGGAGAGGAAGGACTGCTTAGGTGCATGCTCGTTTTTTTTAATCCATCTGGCCATAGTATAGGGACTTGATTGGAAGGGGACAAAAGTGGGTGGCTGTAGCCCACTTGGAAAGGTTTTGTAATAATCCAGCTATTTGGACCTAGGAAAGAAGCAGTGGAGTTTAAGAAGCGTAGACAGATTGGAGAGGCATTTCAGAGGTGAAAGCAGTTGAGAGATGTTGGTAATTGATTGGATACAGGAGAGAGGGAAACGGGAAGTATTGAGAATAATTCCCAGGTTTCCAGGATTCTGACAAAGGCAGAAATGTGTACTTTTGACTAGTCTTTCCTGGCCTGAGTGATTCCCTGGTGCTAGCTGAACTTGCCCTGGGATCTGGATGAAGGCCATTCCTGGCAGTGTTTCATGAACCAATGGTTCACCATTGTGTCCTAAAGGGCTGGGTGCCCACATAACCACAACTCAGATCCCAAAGAATAATGCAGTCACTGAATCATTTGTGCCTCTTCTTAACTAAAAAATACAGTTTACAAGCATTAGGAAGATATTTTATTTAATATTTAGAAACCTAATCACCAAGTGAGATTTAGAGAAGTTTGTACTATGCAGAGCTAACATTGAAAAGAGAGAGTGTTTATTGATAGAAAAATTATGCTAATGCTTAAAAAAGCTATTTAGAGGTATACCTTAATTAAGTTATTTTACCTGTGTGTAGGTGTGTATGTATGTGTAGATGTGTGTATATATGTAGGTGTGTATATATATGAAGGTGTGTGTATATATGTAGGGGTGTGCATGTCAGGCAGTTTTGAGAATCTGATCTTTCATGTTTTTCCTTCTTAATTAATTCCTTAAAAGCAATATAACATCACTACGATATGTGTGGTTAAGAAAATGATTCTATCTTTACAGAATGTTTGATTTTTAATGTGCAAATCAATCAACAATTAATTGAGTCTAGACAGATTGGTACTAGACCTCTACTCTCTTTTATAAATTTAATTTTTAATTGAAATATAGTTGACATACAATATTATGTTAGTTTCAGATGTACTACACAGTGATTTCACATTTGCATATATTATGAAATGATCACCATGGTAAGTCTGGTAACCATCTGTCCCCATACAAAGTTATTACAATATTATTAACCATGTTCCTTACGCTGTATCTTATATCCCCATAGTTTATTTATTTTATGACTGAAGATTTGTAACTCTAAATCCCCTTCACCTATTTTGTCCCTCCCACTCCCACCTCCCTCCCCTCTGTTTGTTCTCTGTATCTATATGTCTATTTTCATTTTTTGTTTGTTTGTTTTTTAGATTATATATATAAGTGAGATCATATGGTATTTGCCTTTTTCCATCTGACTTATTTCACTTAGCATAATACCCTCTAGGATCCATCCGTGTTGTCAAAAATGGCAAGATTTCATTTATTTTTATGGTTGTGTAATATTCCATTTTATATATGCACCACACCTTCTTTATCCATCCATCTATCAATGGACACTTAGGTTGCTTCCATACCTTGGCTATCATTAACTAATGCCACAATGAACATTGGAGTGAAGGTATGGACCTCTACTCTCTTCATTCCATGGCTGATGAAAGGTTCTGAGAGCTTTGAGAAGTCCAGTGGTGATCATTCATAGCATCAGAAGTGAGGGATACAAATTCCAGAAACTCCCCTCTGAGCTGCTACTTACTCTCACCGAGTGCTCGACAAATGCACTTACACCATTTCAGTCAAGCCAAGACCCCTGAAAAAAATGTTTTCTTTGTAGAGGAAACTACTTGAAAGGACTTGAGAGCAGGCCCATGGAGTCCTCCATCTTACCTCTTCTTGCTGAAATGGCTTCACCAGTAAATTGCTGCTAAATAGGTGGCTTATCTAGTTTTATTGCCCTTCATTTTATTACCTGCCCAATATAATCTTGGCCCAAGCTTCCCTTGCTTACAGACACGGTAAAAGCTTTATGTCTAGGGAAGCCCTATCGAAAGAGAGATTTTACATTCTTGGTGTGGCCTCCAAGCCAGGCCGGTAGGCTGAGGCACTGGCCCCTCTAACAGCCTACTTTAGAAGCTCTAAACCATTCTATAGCCTTCTTTTCTGACCAAGGGGGAGGTAGAAACAATTCAGAGAACCAAGATTAAATGAGTAAGCAAAAAGAAAGAGGCAACAAGCAGAGATCTATTTCTACATCCTCCAAGATGATCAGAATCTCTATTTCAGATTTTACTTGCTTTAAGCATCTAATCACTGAGAAACGTGTGGTCGGGGGAGACATCTATCATCTAGAGCCTTGGCTGGGGGTTGAGGTCTAGTAAAGCCCCTCACAGACATGAAGTGAAGCAATGGGGCTAAGGGCAGAGAGGTGGGAGAAGAAACAAGCAGGTGGAAAGTGGAAGAAGAGGAGTTGAGTTTTCAGTGAGGAAAGGTGGAGCATTCCCTGTCCTTCCTCTGGTGCTGGGCCCAATGTTGCTGTCTTGCCATTTCACTTCTCTGATGGGATCTCACTCTGCCTCTCTCTCTCTCTCTCTCTCCTACACTTCTAGAGAACAGGTTTGTCCACAGGGACCCCCAGTTCTTTCTCACCACCCACATTACAGCTTGTGCAGCTGTTGCTACTACTTTAAGACCCTGGTCCCTCATCCACCCATTGCCTTTTAATCCCTTCTAGAACATTCTTCCTGATACCTTTTATTTAAATACATGTAATTAAACACTTTTGGGTGCTAGTGCCTTAGGTCGATTTGATTTTACTCTTGTTGCTCTTTCTCGATTACTCATGGAAAATATGTTTTCTCTTCCTTCTTTACTACCCACACCCCCACCCCACCCCTCTCTGCTGCCGGTTTGACCACAGCTGGCCACAGGCCAAGAAAGCGTGGGTGGGCAGGTGCCAGTCTCTGACTGCTAGAAGCTACAGGGGCTGAGACTGGGGAGTGCGGGGGTGGAGAGAGAAGAAAAGAAACCCACAGGCTTTCTCAAAAACCTTAAGAGAGTTGTTTTTTTTTAATTTCGTTGAAAATATTAAAACATACTCATTCTGTAGATAAACAACAAAGTCCTACTATATAGCACAGGAAACTATATTCAACTATATTCAATATCTTGTAAGAACTTATAATGGGAAAGAGTCTGAAAAAGGATATATATACACATATATATATAAATATATATATATATTAGAAGCATATAAGAATTCTTATATCACATTCTTATATATATATAAGAATATATATACATATATATAAAAAACTGAATCAGCTGTATACCAAAAACTAACACAGCATTGTAAATCAACTATACTTCAATACAAAAAGAAAGAAATTCTGACTCTGAATAAGAACAATATGTGCTGCTCTTAGAAGGCTCTCCAGTACATATTCTGAAGTGAGAATGCTTAGTGATAACCAGTTAGTAGTATCTGATTCCATTTGTGTTTGCTGTCTAAGAATGTGCACATACATGCTTTTACGTGTGTGAAATTTTTCTGGAAGAGGAAACAAAGAATTGTTTACAGTGATTATCTCTGAGGAATAGGTTGTGTGTGTGTGGAAGGGGAGGTTCTACTTTTTATTGTACATGCTTCTATGTTGTTTGAATTTGTTTTTTCCTCTAGTGCATGCATTGCCTTTATAATAAACAAGTTTAAAGGTTTTCAGAAAGAAATATTAGTTTTTGGTTCTTTGATGATTCATTGCCCCATGGTAATGAGAACCATTAATAACATACTAAATGGAAATTGAGACTCAATAATACAGAACAATTCTGTCTTAACTGACAGGTTGAACAACTTATAATAATACCATTTTGAACACTTGCGATGTGCCATAGGAATTGTCATTCCTTTATATAATGACTTAATACTTGTCAAAATCAAATGAAGTAGCTACTTTACAATCCTCAGTTTATAAATGAGGAAACAAGCTCAGAGAGTTTACATAATATTCACAAGGTCACACAGCTAGTTAGTAAGTACGTGGGAGATGACCACCTCATAAGAGCAGGGTAAACACCTGCTTTCTCTACCACAGAACTTCCAAATCCTAGCAAAGTGCCTGGTATGTGGCCAGGAACACAACCATACTTGTTGAATAAATGAATAATATCTAATATAAAGCTTATGTCTTTAACTACAACATTAAATTCCCCTCAAAAGCCATACTTGGGGTGGCCAAAAGGCACTTTGCCAGCACATTCACAGCTGTGGGCACAAGTTCTGGATCAGAGTGGCATTGAAGGAAACCCCAAACCTAAGGTAGGTCCTCACCTCCTAGTGCTGTACTCCCTGCCTGCTGGTTCCTGCTCTAGAACCTTCACTCTATACTCCTCTCCCACCTACTGAGGCAATAAAAGACATTTTTGTTTCTTCTGATTTACTACCCTAGCATTTCATTCATGCATTCATTCATTCACTCACTCACTCATCAAATATTCAGTGAGCGCCTACCGCTTGCAAGGCATCGAGGATACAACAATGGAAAACAGAGATAAGGCCACTTTTGCCTCTGGTAACTTTCCTAAAGGAGGAGATAGACAAAAGAAAAATAAAAAATAAATGAGAAAATATCAGGTACTCTTAAGTATGCTAAAGAAAAACCATGTTGTCACAAATCCCAATTATATTTTGAAAAAAAATTGTAATGTTTATTTTTCTAAATTCCTTTCTTTAAAAATTATTGGATGCAAAAAGTTGAGTTTAGGCCTTTACCTCACACCATAACCAAAAGAAATTAACAAATAGGGATCAGAGACCTAAATGTAAGTGTGGAGACTATAAAAATTTTAGAGGAAAACATGGAAAAATATCATCATGAACATGGGCAAAGATTTCCTAGTTACAATACCAAAGCGCAATACATTGAAGAAAACACTAAAAAATTGGAATTCATCAAAATTTAAAACTTTTGTGCTTTAAAACACACTATTAAAAAAATGGAAAGATAAGTGAGAAAATATTTGCAATCATATATTTGATAAAGAACTTGTATCAAGAACATATAAAGGCAGGGGGTGGTGGTGGGATGAATTGAGATATTGGGATTGACATATATACACTAATATGTATAAAATAGATAACTAATAAGAACCTGCTGTATAAAAAATAAATAAATAAAATAAAATTTTTTTAAAAAAGAAAATATAAAGATCTCTTATGGTTCAATAGTAAGAACAGAATCCAATTTTAAAATGTGCAAAATATTTGCATATATGTTTTACTGAAAAATATATATGACTAGCTAAAAAGTTCATGAAAAGATGCTTACTATCATTTATCATTAAGGAAATGCAAATTAAAACCACATGAAGTACTTCCCTGGTGGTGCAGTGGTTAAGACTCCACACTCCCAATGCAGGGGGCCCAGGTTCAATCCCTGGTCTGGGAACTAGACCCCACATGCATGCCATAACAGCCCACGTGCCACAACTAAGAAGGCAGCGAGTCGCAACTAAGGAGGCCGTGAGCTGCAACTAAGGAGGCTGCCTGCTGCAACTAAGACCCAACACAACCAAAAAAAAAAAACAAAACACATGAAATACCATTTCACACCCACTGGAAAGGCTGTAATTTAAAAGATAGTCACACTGAGACACATTTTAACTTTTGAAAATTTAATTATAGACAAGGAAAGAATCTTAAAAGCAGCAAGAGAAAAGCAACATTACATACAAAGGAACACCCATAAAACTATCAGCAGATTTTCCAGAAAAACTTTGCAGGCAAGAAGCCAGTGAGCATGACATATTCAAAATGCTGAAGGAAGAACACTGCCAACCAAGAATACTTACCCAACGAAGTTTTCCTGCAGAGTTGAAGGTGAGATAAAGAATTTTCCAGACAAGCAAAAGTTGAAGAAGTTCAGCACCACTAGACTGGCCTTGTAAGAAATATTAAAGGGACTTCTTCAAGCTGAAACAAAGGGACGCTAATTAGTAACAGGAAAACATATGAAAGTATAAATCTCACCAGTAAAGGTAAATATGTAGTTAAATTCAGAATATTCTCCTGTTGTAATGGTGTTGGGTAAATCACTTATAAATCCAGTATGATGGCTAAATAATAAAGCATTAAAAATAACAATTAAAATAATTTGTTGATGGATACACAAGGTAAAAAGAAATTGTGATATCAAAAACATTAGATGGGGCTTCCCTGGTGGTGCAGTGGTTGAGAGTCCACCTGCCGATGCAGGGGACGCGGGTTAGTGCTCCGGTCCGGGAAGATCCCACATGCCGCGGGGCGGTTGGGCCCGTGAGCCATGACCACTGAGCCTGTGCGTCCGGAGCCTGTGCTCCGCAACGGGAGAGGCCACAGCAGTGAGAGGCCCACGTACCGCAAAAAAAAAAAAAAAAAAAAAATTAGATGTAGGGGGGGTTATAAAAATGTACAGCTTTAGTATGTGTTCGAAGTTAAGTTGTTATCAGCTTAAAATAGACTGTTATAAATATAAGGTGTTTTACGTAAGCCTCATGGTAACAACAAAACAAAAATCTATCGTAGATACACAAAAGATAGAGAAAGAAATCTAAGCATACCACTACAGAAAATTATCAAACCAAAGGAAGCGCACAAGAGAAGAAGACAGGAATGAAGGAATTACAAGACAGCCAAAAACAATAAACAAAATGCCAATAGTAATTCCATGCATGCTTATCAATCATTACTTTAAATGTAAATGAAATAATTCTCCAATCAAAAGAGTGGCTAAATGGATTAAAAAAAAAAGAAAAAAGACCCAACTATATATTGCCTACAAGAGACTCACATCAACTTTAAGGACAAACACAGACTGAAAGTGAAGGGATGGAAAAAGTGTTAAATGCAAGTGGAAACCAAAAGAAATAGAGGTAGCTGTACTTATATCAGGCAAGATAGATTTTAAGGCAAAGACTGTAATGAAAGAGAAAGATCATAAAGATCAATAAAGATCAATCCAACAAGAGGATATAATATTTGTAAATATTTATGCACCCAACATAGAAAGACCTAAATATATAAAGCAAGTGTTAACAAGCCTAAAGGGAGAAAGAGACAGCAACATAATAATAGTAGGGAACTTCAATGTCCCACTTTCAGCAATGAATAGGTCATACAGATAGAAAATTAATAAGGAACCATTGAGCTTAAACTGCATGTCAGGCCAGATGGACTTAACAGACATTTACAGAACATTCCATCTATCAGCAGCAGAATACATATTCTTCTCAAGTGCACATGGAACATTCTCCAGGAGACATCATATGTTAAGCCACAGAACAAGTCTTAATAAATTTAATAAGATTGAAATTATGTCAAGCATATTTTCTGACCACAGTGATATGAAACTAGAAATCAATTACAAGAAGTAAACTGGAAAATTCACAAATATTGGGGGATTAAACAGCATGTTACTGAACAATCAATGGGTCAACAAAAAATAAAAAGAGAAACAAAAAAAATAACTCGAGACAAATGAAAATGAAAATACAATATACAAAATTATGGGACGCAACAAAAGCAGTTCTCAGAGGGATATTCTTAGCAACAAATGTCTACATTAATTAAAAAAAAGAAAGATCTCAAATAAACAACCTAATTTTACACTTCAAGGAATAGAAAAAGAACAAACTAAGCCCAAATTTAGTAGAAGAAAGGAAATAAATGAAATAGAGACTAAAAAGACAACAGAAAAGATCAATAAAACTAAGAACTAGTTTTTTGCAAAGATAAACAAAATAGACAAACATTTAGCTAAACTTATCAAGAAAAACAGAGAGAGGACTCAAATGAATTTTTTTAAAAAATGAAAAAGGGGGCATCACAACTGATACCACACAAATACAAAGGATTATAAGAGACTACCATGAACAATTATATACCAACAAATTAGACAACCTCAAAGAAATGTTTCCTAGAAACATACACCTACCAAGACTGTATCATGAGTAGAAAATCTGAACGGACAAATTACTAGTAAGGAGATTGAATCAGGGGAATCAAAAACCTCCCAAAAAACAAATGTGCAGGAACAGAGGGCTTCCTTGGTGAATTCCACCAAACACTTAAAGAAGAATTAATACCAATCCTTCTCAAACTCTTACAAAAAAATTGAAGAGGAAAGAAGACTTCCCAACTCATTTTACAAGGCTGGCATTACCTTGATACCAAAACAGACAAGGGCATTGCATAAAATTAAAGGCCAACATGCCTGATGCACATAGATATAAAAATCCTAACCAACATATTAGCAAACTAAATTCTACAATACATTAAAATAATCATACACTATGATCAAGTGGGATTTATTCCAGGAATTCAAGGATGATTCAACATCCACAAATTAATCAATGCGATATACCACATTAATAAAATGAAGGATAAAAATGATATGATCATCAAAATAGATGCAGAAAAAGCTTTAGACAAAATTCAGCATCCATTCATGATAAAAGCTCTCAACAAACTGGGTATAGAGGGAAGGTATCTCAACATAATAAAGGCCGTATATGACAAGTCCACATCTAACATCATACTCAGCAGAGAAAAACTGAAAGACTTTCCTCTAAGATCAGGAAGAAGACAAGAATATCTACTCTTACCACTTTTATTCGACATACTACTGGAAGTCTTAGCCAGAGTAATTAGAGAAGAAAAAGATCAGAAAGGAAGAGGTAAAAGTGTCTCTATTTGCAGATGACAGGACATTATATAGAGAAAATCCTGAAGACTCTACTAAAAAACTGTTAGATAGGGCTTCCCTGGTGGCACAGTGGTTGAGAGTCTGCCTGTTGATGCAGGGGACACAGGTTCGTGCCCCTGTCCGGGAAGATCCCACATTCCTTGGAACGGCTGGGCCCGTGAGCCATGGCCGCTGAGCCTGTGCGTCCGGAGCCTGTGCTCCGCAACAGGAGAGGCCACAACAGTGAGAGGCCCGTGTACCACAAAAAAAAAAACAAAAAAAAACTGTTAGATCTAATCAACTAATGTAGTAAAATTTCAGTATACAAAATCAATATACAAAGGTTAGTTGTATTTTGAAACATACTGCCAGCTGTATACACAGTTACTAAACAAATAAATAAGAAACCAAGCTTCCCCACCCATAAAGTTTCCCTTTTAGAAACCCCTGGGTAACCTAGATAACTGTCACTTCAGTGACCCCACTTTTCCCTTCCCACACCCTAATTCCTGCTCTTATGTTTAAAATTTGCCAGGAATAAATCCACAAAATGCTAGGCACCCCACCCTCAGACCCTAATAAAGGTAGAATCCCAGGTCTGTACTCTCTTTCTTTCTCTACTTTCAACCTCATTGTGTGGCCCTTGGGTGTGCCATGTAAACCCCAGTCCTGTGAGTAATAAATCTTGTTTTTTTAAAGTTCCCTTATGGTTGTTGTCAAGATGTGTCTTGCAGTCATAAGAACCACAATGGCTGATCCAGCCACAACATTGGCTCCAGTCAGGGAAATGTCTGTGTGTGCTTGCCACAAGTAGATGGGCCCAAAGGAGTACCCCAGGCATCCCTAGCCAGTAGTATCACTAACAATGGGCTGAGATCAACACAAAACAACACTGTACACAAAAATCAACTCAAAATGGATTAAAGACTTGAACATGACTTGAAACCATAACGCTCCCTAGAAGAAAACATAGGCAGTAAGCTCCTTGACATTGGTCTTGACATTGGCAATGATTTTTTGGATTTCACACACCAAAAGCAAAGACAACAAAAGCAAAAATAAACAAGTATGACTACATTAAACTAAAAAGTTTTTACACAGCAAAGAAAACCAACAAAAAAGTGGAAAGGTAACCCATGGAATGGGAGAAAATATTTTCAAATCATATATCTGTGAGAGGTTAATATCCAAAATATATAAAGAACTCATACAACTCAATAGCACAAAACAAAACAAAACAAAAATCTGAATAAAAAGTGGGCAGAGAAATTGAATAGACATTTTTCCGTAGAAGATATACAATGGCCAACAGGTAAATGAAAAGGTGCTCAAATCACTAATCATCAGGGAAATGCAAATCAAAACCGCAATGAGATATCACCTCACACACCTGTTAGAATGACTATCATCAAAAAGGCAAGAAACAGATATTGGTGAAGATGTGCTGAAAGGAGACTTGTGCACTGTTGTGAGAATGAAGATTGATGCAGCTACCATAGAAAACAGTATGAAAATACCTCATAAAATAAAAAATACAACAGCCGTATGATCCAGCAATCCCATTCCTGGGTATATATCCAAAGGAAACGAAAACAGGTGATAGGAGAGATATCTACATGCTCACATTCATCACATCTTCATTCACAATAGCCAAGATATGAAAACAACCTAAGTATTCTCAACAGATGAATGGATAAAGAAAATGTCACACACAGAGAGGAATATTATTCAGCCATGAAAAAGAAGGAAATCCTGCCATTTGCAACAAATGGATGGACCTTGAGGGCTAAGTGAAAGGAAATCAGAGAGAGACAAATACTACATAGAATCACTTATGTGTAGAATTAAAAAAAAAAAAAAAAGGCCAACTCACAGAAACAGAGTAGAAAAGGAATTGCTAGGGACTAGAGGGTGGGGATATAGGGAGAGGTAGGTAAAAGTGTATACAAACTTTCAACTGTAAGATAAATAAGATCTGATGATCTAATGTAAACCATGGTGACTATGTTGATAACACTCTATTGTATAATTGAACTTTGCTAAGAGAATAGAACTTAAAAAATTTCACTAAAAAAAAAAGAAGATATATGAGGTGATGGATGTGCTAATTAACTAGATGGGGGGAATCCCTTCACAATGTATACATATACCAAATCACCATGATGCACACTTTAAATATCTTACAATTTCATATGTCAATTATACCTCAATAAAGCTGAAACTTAAAATACAAAAATAGAAAAATAAAAGACAATAACATAAGTTGACAAAGATATGGAGACAGGCACATACATGGTTGTGCCTTCATATCATGGTGGTGAGAATGTAAAATAGTGCAGTTAGCTTGAAAATCATGGCAATTTCTTAAAATGTTAAACATAACTTTACAATATGATCCAATAATTTTATTCTTAGGTATCTAACCAAGAGAAATAAAAGCATATGATCACATGTTCATAGCAGCACTATTTTCAATTGCTAAGATATTGAAACAACCTAAGTGTCCATGGACAGATGAATAGAGAAAGAAGATGTGGTACACACACACACACACACACACACACACACACACACACTGGAATACTACTCAGCCGTTAAAAATGAAAATTTGCTATTTGCAACAACATGGATGGACTTGGAGGGAATTATGCTAAGTGAAATAAGTAAGAAAAAGACAAATGCTGTATGAACTCACTTATCTGTGGAATCCAAAAAATAAAACAAGCTAGTGAATGTAACAAAAAAGAAACAGATTCACAAATACAGAGAACAAATTGTGCTTACCAGTGGGGAGACAAAAGGGCAAAGGGATAAGATAAGTGTAGCGAATTAAGAGGTACAAACTATTATGCGTAAAATAGATACAAGGATATATTGTACAACACAGGGAATACAGCCAATATTTTAATAACTATAAATAGAATATAACATGTTTCAAATAACATATGATCACACAAAGACTTGCATGGGAATGTTCTCAACAGCATTATTCATAATAACCAAAAAGTGGAAACAATCCAATGTCCATGAATAGGTGAACAAAATGTGGTACTACCATACAATAAAATACTATTCAACAATAAAAGACTGAAAAGACATGCTTGCAACAACATGGATGAACCACAAAAACACTGCAAAGTAAAGAAGCCAGTCACAAAAGACCACACATTGTATAATTCCATTTATATGAAATGTCCAGAATAATCAAAATTTATAGAAACAGGAAGTAGTTCAATGGTTGCCTGGGGCCTGGGATAGAAATGGAAATTAACTGCAAATGAGCATGTGAGATCTTACCAGGGTGATGGCCAAGTTCTAAAACCAGATTCTGGTGATGGTTGAAAAACCAAATAAATTAATAAAAGATCATTGAATTGTATTTTTAAAACTGGTGAATGTCATAGTATGTTGAAAGATATTAAGAAGAAAGATTTGGGAATTTTGGACAAGCTGTCACAGTGAGTTCACTCTCTCAAAACCAACCCCATCACTCAAGAGCAAATTAAATCCCTTAAAGAATTTCCTAAGTAAATCCCAGGAAGAATTTCAAGATTTAGTTTTTAAGGTTCCATTTAATCATCCACTATCCCAATAAATGAAGAAATCTTCCATTTGGATTTCCAAGTATATTTTCTTGGAAGAGAGGGAAGGGAAGAGATCCCCACTGAATGAACAATGTTTACCTTCTGAAGTGTGCTTCATTTCCCTGCCTGTAATTCCTAGCCTTTGGCCTTACCGATGGATCTCTGATCTGCTTTTCTATCATCCTCTCTAACTTATGTTAATGGACCACGCCCTTGGCAATTGTCACTGTTCTATTTGCCCATCCTTCTACACACTGACCCACTCTCTTCCTCTAGTTAATTTGTCCTTTGTTTTCCAGCCCCATTTCCTTTTCTACTGTGCCTCCCAGCCTCTTCCAGTACTTCCAGCTCTCCTTTCTAGGAGCAGAAATAAAGATTCTCATCCATTCTTTCCAGAGTCCTGTGTGGTTCTCCTGGTCAGAGAAGGTGCTGGAATGTGACTTCAGCACATTCCAGTCAACCTGAACCCTGTCAGGGAAGAATGAGTTCTTGCACAATTAGGGGGAGTGTTTTATGACCTGTTATTGTTACTGTAACATTGTCAGACTTTCTGAAGAAAGAGAGGATTAATTATTGACAAAGTTGCGATGAAGCTTTCACTAAAATACTTTCACACTTAGTGGGGGAAAAGGAAGCCTGAAAACCAAGCATTCAAAGGAATTAAAAACAAAAATCTGTCTCTCCCATTTTAATTTTCATTTCTCTCAAACATTCTAAAATTGGAGGAAAGAAAGGCTCTGCGTGACAGGGAACTATTGGAACTTTTTAAAGGGTACTAAATTATTTTAATCATTTTTTCTAGCTCCAAATAAAGATATAAATGAATAATAAATTTATTTTACAGTCTGATAACTTTTTACAGCCTGTAGAGAGACTTCATGAATAATCATAAATTTCCTTCACTCCCAGAGTGCCTGTGTGAAAAGAACATTCCATAAGAGAGAGATTCTAATCATTGGTGGTAATTACATGAAACCTTGAGTCATTAGACACTATTAATTGTCTGAAATGTAACCAGAAGAAAAATAAACATCAGGGAGGAAATCTAGCATGACTATAATTAGTTTAATTACAATCTCTCCAGTCTATAGGAAAAAATCTCAAAGTTGGTATTTCAAAATTGATTTAATTAACTTTTAAGTAACTTTTGAGTAATGTTTAAGTAGCTTTTTAGTTATTTAACTAACTAGCAATCTTTATGCTTTATTTAACTGGATATGATTCCCAAATTCTTTTTACCCAGTGTTTTCTGATACCACTTTTTTTTAAATCAATGGTGTTCATGTGGTTAACATTTAATAAGAATCCACTCAAGTAGAACACTTCTACAGGAGCCAGATGCTCTGGCCATCATGCCCAAGCGGATAGCTGCTAAGTCTGAACTGGGGGCCAGGACCTCGGAGCCCCTCTCAGCAACATCTGAGTCGTCATCTGCCTCATGAACCCTCTCCATCTCTTCCCATCAACTTGAGCTCACACACCCAAACCCCCAGATCCTCAACTCTTCTTGCCCAAGGTAAATACACCCAACCCCATGTTTGGGATCCTTCCCAAATTGTAAACAATCTCCATGATCCCACCCTTCCTCTCCTCCATGCCACCACCATCAACTCAAGTCCTAAGGATCTTACCCCTGAAACATCTCTCATCCTTCCCTCTGCCCATCCTTCCTCTTCATTTCATCTTAACTACAGTTGCTTCCTAACTAATCATCTGGCCTCCACTCTCTCCTGGCTTCAGTCCCCAAGACATATCATTTCACTTCTGGCCTTTGGATCTCCATGAGGAGCTTTTGCCTGATGAGCAGGTGAACTCCTGAGCCTGTCATCCAAGAAATTCCGGGCTCTGGACACACCGTGTTGTTCCAGAGATGCCTCACACGACTCCACTAGAGCACTTTTTTACTCCAATCAAAGCAGACCCCATTACCCTATCCTGAAAAAGTCCCTGTGCATCCCTACACCCTGTCTTTGCCTTCCCCCAAACTTCTCCATCCGCCTGCTTTTAGCTGCTCTGAACATCCTTCCTCAGGAAGCATTCCAGATGAGCCCACCTTCAGCAAGGAATGATTTCCAACCTCCCCTTCATTCTCTTCATTTTTAAAGAATCCGTTTCAATACTATATTTATTTAGACTTTAAAGTATCACTTCTAAAATAAATTCTCCAAGAAACATTGTGTGTCTAGAAAGCCTCAAAAAAAAATTTCTCATTTGACGTAATTTTTTTCACAGTTTTTAAAGGTTATATTCCATTCATATTTATTGTAAAATATTGGCTATATTCCCTGTGTTGTACAATATACCCTTGTAGCTTATTTATTTTATACAGAGTAGTTGATACCTCTTAATCCTCTACCTCTATCTTGCCCCTCCCCCTTCATTCTTTCAGCAACACCCTTAAACCTCTCAAACACTTAGCATGATCTTTCATTGTTAGAGCTATACCCCTCCTCCCAAAACAGCCTGAAACTCCAGAAGGGCAGGCAAAATATTTTCCTCCTCTTTTGACATAATAGGCAACAGAATATAGTGGAAAGAATATGGGTTTTAGAGCCAGCAGGTATGAGTTTGAATCTTGACTCTTGCTACTTACTAGCTGACTTACCTTGAGGAAGTTACTCAACCTCTCTGAGCCTTTTTTCTCACCTGTAAAATGGGGATGCTAAGTATGACTGCTGTTAGCCTTTAATGAGAATTACTGATAAATGATTAAAGTGCCTTGAACAGCTTATATTCAAGAAACAGTCTTAAAAAAGCATTAGTTTCAGGACTTCCTTCTGGCGCAGTGGTTAGGAATCTGCCTGCAAATGCAGGGGACACAGGTTCGAGCCCTGGTCAAGGAAGATCCCACATGCCGCAGAGCAGCTAAGCTCGTGTGCCACAACTACTGAGCCCTTGTGCCACAGCTACTGAAGTCCACAATCCTAGAGCCTGTGCTCCGCAACAAGAGAAGCCACCTCAATGAGAAGCCCACGCACCACAACGAAGGGTAGCCCAAGCTCACCACAACTAGAGAAAGCCCGCACGCAGCAACGAAGACCCAACGCAGCCAAAAATAAATAAATTTATATTTAAAAAAAGCATTAGTTTGTTTTACCACTTTTCGTCTCTTTATGTCAGTGTCTATATCATGCCTTATACATAGTAAGTGCTCAACTATAATAAAGCAATAGGATTTCAAGATACGTCTGAACTGGATTATTAGCCTTAACAGCAACTTCCTGCTCACAGTTGGCTGCAACTGTGCTCATGTGGGTCCGTATTACAGCCTAGGTTAGTGATTTACAAACTCTCTGAGTCTCTGCTTTACGTGGTCTGGGGCAAGGCCAATTAAAATCTCCCGCAATAATTCTGCTATGTAGCCAAAATGGAGCATTACTGGCCAACCACTCAGTTTGAGGACCTGATGAAAAAATCTGACGGGTTTTGGTTTTGGTTTCATTTAGTTCCTTTTTACCTGTTGCCCTCAGCCTAACCCACCTCGAGGCACTACTCAGGCCCTACCTGAGCCTCAGATGGGATCTGTGCTGTGAGAGATGAGATTATCAGTGAAAAACATATATCAAAACCCAGAGTATATCTATCACTGAACAGCAATGTGTTTCTTATTTATTAATGGTGTTTTAATGAACAGGCTTCATACCCATTGTCTGCGGCCATTGAAATAACGCCAGCTTCTAAACTGACTGCCATGGATGATATATATTGATATGTGCGTCCCTTTCTCTACGCTCACTCAGTTTTCCTTCTGAATCAATTAGGACTTGGATGGAAAGAAGTGGGGTTTTAAAAAGTATTAGTTAATCTGCTCTTGAACTTCAGAGAACAGAAGAATCACCCAGAGCCTTTGGTGGTCATGCAGAGGACTCAGTGTAATCTTGCCAGTACTTGAGTTGAGGAGAGCAGGCAGACCACCGCTTACAGGTAATAGTTGAAATCATGGTGGGGGGCAGGGACTCCAAAATGATTAAGTACAAAGCAGTCAGTCAAAGAGAGACTAGAAAGGATCTATAACAACCAAAGAAGGAGAAGAAATAAAACAGAGTGGCACCCTTGAAGCCAGGGAGAGGAATTTCCAGTTAAGGGGGCCATAGTGCTGAAAATGCAGACCCCTAGGCCACAGCCACAGAAATTCAGATTCAGTTCATTTGAGGTGAGGCCTAGAAATGCACAGTTCCCACAGTGTCCTTGAATTTGATGTACAGCCTCTTTGAGAAACACGGGTACATCTTGTTTTATAAATAAGTGAACCCCCCCCCAAAAACAAAATGCTTAATGTAAGTTCATTTGACATCCAATTTCTCTTTTGCATTTCTAATATTGACCTTGTCGCATGGGAGACAAGATTTTAGCTTTTGTTGTCCAAAGACCTGACTAACACTGGAAGAAACTTACATTAATTAAATGAAATTCAAGTTACCCTCAAGAGTAATTTTCTCTGACTGATTCAGAAAAGTCCGAACTTTAGCAAGCAAAAGCACAGATGTGACACACGTTATAGTACCAACTACCTGAACATTACTAGAAATAAAGTCTGAGACAGTAAATGCCATAGGAAAGGGGGGTTCAAGGAGATAGTTTCATTTATTCATTCATTCATGCCTTCATTCAACATATATTTATTCAATATCTATTATGTGTCAGGTACTAATAGACAAGGGATATGCTGAAGTGAATAAAATAAAGTTCCTGCCTCTAATTATCACTACAATGATAACATAACAATATATAAAAGTATCAGATAAACACATTGATACACCTTAAGTTTATATTACATGTCAAATATATTTCAATTAAAATAAATGAAGTTCCTGCTCTCAGGGGGTTTGCATTTCAAAATAAGCCAATTCCCTCAGATCTTTATTGAATGTGTTCTATGTGTAGGAAACTGAGCTAGACGTTCCGTTAGGGGAATTAGGTGAGATGTTCCCTTTGGAAGTGACAATAGCCAATTATTCAAAAGACACTCATTTCCTAGGCACTCTCCTAGGCTCTTTAGATACAGAGATTAACAAGGGCCAGTCCTGACACCAAAGAGTTGGGAGTACCGAGAGATTAACATCTAATTCTAACATAATGTAGAGATACACATGGAGGGCTTTTGGAGCAGGGGCTGATGAGAGATGAGGCTGGAAAAGTATGTTGGAGCCAGATTGTGAAGACATTGAATGCCATAGTCAGGGGTTTGGACTTCACTTTGTACACTGTGTGGCCTTGGAAGATCTTTGAGTGAAAAAGTGACAGGATCAGACTTGTATTTTAGAAAGTTACCTGGAGACAGACAGGCCAATTAAGAAGCTATTATAAGGACTTCCCTGGTGGTCCAGTGGGTAAGACTCTGCACTCCCAATGCAGGAGGCCCGGGTTCGATCCCTGGTCGGGGAACTAGATCCCACATGCATGCTGCAACTAAGAGTCCGCATGCCGCAACTAAGAAGCCCGCATGCCACAACAAAGGTCCTGCGTGCCGCAAATAAGACCCAGTGCAGCCAAAATAAATAAATAAATACATATTTTTTAAATAAAAGAAGCTATTTTAATAGTCTAGGCAGAGCTGGATTGTGACAGTGAAAATGAAATGAGAAGTCAAATTCAAGACTTCCAGAATCAGAAATAACAAGATACAGAAGGGGAAGGATGTGGGGAAAGAGGGAGGAAGAATTGAAACTCCTAAGACAGTTTAGGTGACTGTGTGCATGGGAACCCTATCATCCAAGGTAGGGAAAAGTGGAGGAGAGTCCAGTTTGAGGCCTGGGAATGAGGGTAGAAATAATAACCCGTTCTACCTGGCTAGCTGTGAAAGGTCCAGTTGGAGTATTTATGAGCAGTTGGAAATATAGGTCAGGAGTTCAGGAGCAAAGCTGAAGCTGGATGTGGAGATAACAATCAATAGGGATAGTTGAATTTATGGGGAAAAGATAGATGCCCAAAGGGGGGCAGAGGGTAAAGAAAAAATAACAACAAAAGAGATCAGAGAGGATCCTTCACCAAAATAGCAGAAGAAGTAGAATGGTATCCTTGGAGCCATGGAGAACAGTTTCCAGAAGAAAAATAAGTAGCCAAAAGGTAAGAGATCAAGTATGAAAAAGGCTCATCTCTGATAATCTCATCTCTCCCCTGATTTAAACGTCATCCACATGCTGATGACCGCTAATCTGCACCTCTCATCCAGATCTCTCCTCCAAATTCCCACTCATTTATTCATCCATCTAAACAAAATGTATAAACTGTCCTTCTGTGAGCTGGCACTATGTTTGGAAGACAATGTTCCCCAAGATAGTCTGGCCCTGCCTTCTAGGAGCTCCCAACACAGACATTTACAGACACATACCAGTGTGATAAAGTCCATGAGAAAACAGAGGAGGGGCCCCTTCACCCAACCCAGGCTGGAGGAGTTAAGGAAAACTTCCTAGATGGAGTGACATTTTAGCTGAGACAAGAAGGAGGAACAAAGGTGAAACGGGGGCGGGGTGGGGGGGGGAGAAGGGGGGAGGGCGCAGAGCTCTCAAGTCTGGAAGAGAGAGAAGGCCAGGGTTTTCAATGAACTGGAGAAACTTTAATGCAAGCGGAATGGGGATAAGGGAAATGAACTGAGGACAGACAGAGGGCTTTGACAGTTTTATTAGTTATTTATAGAATCATAATTAATTATAATAGCAAACACGTGGCACTCACCATGTGCACTTACTGTATTTTAAGTGTTAGGTTTGCATTGACTAATCCTTACGATAGTCCTAGGAGGTAAGTAGTCCTAGAGTCCCCATTTATCTAGTAGCAATGGGCGTTCACGGACAAGTTTTGAGCGGAGAATCAGTACAAGCAGGATGCTCTTACAGGAAACACGGAAGTCATCACCATCGCCCTTCCAAGCCCGCCTCTCCTGCCTGCTTCACCTCAGCTCCGGGACCACCAGCCTGCCTGTCACTAAACCAGAACCCGAGGAGTCCATCTTTTTTTTTTTTATTTTTTTTTTTATTTTTTAACATCTTTATTGGGGTATAATTGCTTCACAATGGTGTGTTAGTTTCTGCTTTATAACAAAGTGAATCAGTTATACATATACATATGTTCCCATATCTCCTCCCTCTTGCGTCTCCCTCCCTCCCGCCCTCCCTATCCCACCCCTCCAGGTGGTCACAAAGCACCAAGCCGATATCCCTGTGCCATGCGGCTGTTTCGGGGAGTCCATCTTTGCTACCTACGTCCAACCACTCACTAAACCTTGCCAACTCTACCTCCGATTCTTTCTGCCTCTCACTCTCACCTCTTGGGTTCAGGATTTCCTGGGGCTCATGTAGCCGCTACCACAACCTCCCCCTCACCGACTCCTGGCCTCCTCCTTTATTTATTTAATATTGATTTATTTATTTGGCTGCGCCGGTTCTCAGTTGCAGCATGCAAGATCGTCGTTGCCGTGTGTGGGATCTCTAGTTGCGGCATGAGGGCTCATTTAGTCGTGGCCTGCGGGATCTAGTCCCCTGACCAGGGATTGAACCCGGGCCCCCTGCTTTGGGAGCGTGGAGTCTTACCCACTGGACAGCCAGGGAAGTCCCTTTGCTTCCTCCTTTAAATCCATTTCTCTCTAAAGTGCAAACATGACCACATAAGGTCTCTAAACACACCCAGGCTTCTGAGTGTAGCCCCTGAGTGTAGTTACAGCTCTCACTGTTAACCGGGCTCACTTCCAGGACAATGACATGCCATCAGGGTGACAGGTTAACAGCTAAGAGCGTAACCAGCACTTACTACATGCCGGGCTCTGCCCTCAGCCCTTTGCATGAATTAACTCATTCTCACAATAATCGTACATGTCACAGTTGGGGAAACTGAGGCACGGGAAAGTTAACTAACTTGTCAAAGGACACAGAGTTCCTGGGACTGGGATAGGCACCCTGGATCCTGGGCGGGAGCCCCTCACCTCCACTCTAATCAGGGAAGCGTAGAGAAAAGCAGGCCCAATGAGGTTGGTGAGGAAATAAAATGAAAGAAAACCTCACAAAGCAATGAGATGATTCTACTAAGACAGCAGCTGCCGTCTCCCCTCACACACTTGGAGAATCACAAACCTACAAAGTCTAGCTCAGGCCCACCTTTCCAAGTCCTCTCTGTACTCAGCCTGCCATGCGGCCGCTCAGTTTCATCGCCCTGTCTCGGGCTCTGTGCCCTCTGCCTGCATCTACCTTGTGGTAAGATCACTCTTATTCTTGTTCTCCTCTAGGCTGTCAGCTGTGTTTCTTCTTCTTTTGCCCACGGCCCAGCCCAGCATCTTGGACACAATTGGCACCACCGGAATAATGTTGTATGTAGACCACTGGGTTGGATCTGCTTTTTCTAACCCACCTTAGATTTCTTCCCCCCATTCAGTTTTACAATGTTACTTCAATATTGCAATGGTCTAAATTCGTTGCATTCATTCAGCATGTATTTTTTCCAGCTCTTTGGCAGGCACCATGCCAGGTGTTGAGACAAGGACATCGTAGAGACTACCTCAGAGGATGGCCCCTTTCCTGAGCCATGCTAAGAGCAGACCACAGGGTCACAGAGACGCCCCCAGCCGGTTCCCACAGCCCTCGGTGCACACTTGGTTTATTGTGTAACATACAGGATTATAAATATCTGTTTTTATGTCTGTCTTCACCTCTAGACCAAGTTCCCCAAAGCCGAGGACATTTTCTTCCTTCTTCTATCCCAAAGACTAATGTGATATCTGTGGAACGGAAATGAATTTGACCGTTTTGCAGTAATACAGCACTCATGATACCCCAAATCTAATGTGTACGAACAACGGGCCAAGTACTCTCCCAAATGCTTTCCATACATCATACCTCATTTAATCTTCACGAGCTAAATGAGTTAGGAACTATTACCATCTCCACTTTCCAAATGAGGAAACTGAGGCATAGAGAGGTTAAGTGACTTTTCCGAAGACAGCCTTTGATGTGGAACTCGCTGTATTCCTTAGTGTCGACCACTGGTCTTATTTTTAGTCTTAATTTAGCTGTCACCTGAAACTCCCTAATCCTGCTGTTCCAAGTCTGTGTACCTCTCTGGCATACAGTGTGCTCGTTTGGAAAAAAGTTTCCAAGCATGTTGTCGTTAAAATCCCCACTCCCAACAGAAGTCAGGATACAAAAGCAGAGTCCTATATTGTGCTCACATACAGGGTTTTACAGGAGACCCATTTGAGATGTGGTCTAGATATACAATGGAATACTACTTAGCCACTGTAAAGAATGAAATTTTGCCATTTGCAAAATGGATGGACCTGGAGGGGATTATGCTTAGTGAAATAAGTCAGACAGAGCAAGACAAATACTGTATGGTATCACTTCTGTGTGGAATCTAAAAAATAAAATGAACAAATGAATATAACAGCAACCAAAAAAAACAATAAAGGAAATCCATTTATGTACTACTAGAGATGGGGGTAGGGGAAAGACATTTTTCAAACCAGGTAGTTTATTTTTGAAGTGTTCAAATTCCAGCCATTAAAAAAAAAAAAAAAGCTTTTGTTATGTGAGCTGTCCCGTTTGTCCTCCCATTTTAAAGGAAAAAAAAAAAAAAACCCTTCCCCACACCCTTCCCCCCAAGACTGGATTTAGATAAGCCTAGAGCCAAAACCACCTGGTAGATTGCAGAACAATTGGCCTTCAGGTGGGGTTTAATGAAAGACTTTTGAATTCTTAGGGGTCACCTGAGCGCCGGTTTTGCAGAACCTCCCTCTGTTCTGCCTGGGGGGGTTGCTCCCTCTCTCCCCACCCTCATTTATCTATGTAAAAGCACTTCAGAGGCCCGGCTCCCCGCAGATATCCTGGCCCTCCTTCAGTCCCCACCCCTCCCACCCCCGCCCCCAGCACCCAGCACGAGGCCCCCGCTGGGCCGGTTACCCTACACTCCAGTCCGAGGACCTGAGCTGGGCCAGGTGACTGCTCCTCCTTCCTGGAAAACCCAGGTGTTCCTCACTGCGGACCTGCCTCTCTGTATCCCGTCGCCTTGCAACAAGCAGCAAGCACACCTTCTCCAGTCTTGGACTTTGCTTGCTGGTGTTCCCCTTCCCATCCCCCCGCCAGTTCCTCCCTATCCCCTAAATGCCCTCCACTCCAGGCCACCAAATGCCAAAGTCTACCTTACGCTCCATTTCCATACCTCCTTTAAAGATAAAGTTGAGGGCTTCCCTGGTGGCGCAGTGGTTAAGACTCTGCCTGCCAACGCAGGGGACGTGGGTTCGAGCCCTGGTCCGGGAAGATCCCACATGCCGTGCGCCACAACTACTGAGCCTGCGCTCTAGAGCCCTCGAGCCACAACTACTGAAGCCCACACGCCTAGAGCCCGTGCTCCGCAACAAGAGAAGCCACCGCAATGAGAAGCCCGCGCACCGCAACGAAGAGTAGCCCCCGCTCACCGCAACTAGAGAAAGCTCACATGCAGCAACAAAGACCCAACGCAGCCAAAAATAAATAAATAAATAAAAATTTAAAAATAACTATCAAGTGTTTTTAAAAAAAGATAAAGTTGAAACAAACTTTCATTTATTAAAAATTCAATTATTGCCCAAAGACTATCATCAGTAACTTTATTAGTTTTAACTTGAAACGTAATCACATATATATGTTTGTTTCTGTTTGTTCATTCACCTAATAGTTTTAATGAGCATCTACCATATGCCTGCCCGGTGTGGAGATAGGCACTGATAAAAGTCATAGAAGAACAGGCTTTTTTATCAAGGAACAGAAGTCCCTCGGGGGAGACAGACAAATGCCAACATAAAAACTTTGCCTGGGTTTCTTCCCGGGACATTTCTTATTCTACTGATTCAGGCATTCACTCACGAATTCTTTCATTCAACATTTGTTCTTTGAGCTCTGCCTGTGTCAAGGCCCTATTCTAGGCACTGGGAAACGGTGTGACAAGGTTGTGCCCTGGGGCTTCCCTGGTGGCACAGTGGTTAAGAATCCACCTGCCAATGCAGGGGACATGGGTTCGAGCCCTGGTCCGGGAAGATCCCACATGCCACAGAGCAACTAAACCCATGCGCCACAACTACTGAGCCCACGTGCCACAACTACTGAAGCCTGTGTGCCTAGAGCCTGTGCTCCACAGCAAGAAAAACCACCGCAATGAGAGGCCCACGCAATGAAGAGTAGCCCTCGCTCGCTGCAACTAGAGAAAGCCCGCATGCAGCAACGAAGACCCAACACAGCCAGAAATAAATAAATTTAAATAAATAAATTTTTAAAAAAAGATTGTGCCCTATTGGGGGTGACATTCCCGTCGTGGAGGAGTCAGAAACTGAATATGTGAACAAGCGAACATAAAATAAGTTCACAGAGGGATGCGTGCTGAGAAGATGTAAAAGGGCAGGAGCTAGAGAGCTTCTGAAGTAATGGTGGACCATTTCCTCAGAAAGGAGGACCTTTCTAAGGAGAGCATGTGGGACTGAGCCTGAATGACAGGAAAGTCTCCTGTGCAAAGATCAGGCTGAAAAAACAGGCTGGGATGAGGCCAGAAGTTGGGAATGAATTGGGAGGGCTTGCGGGTCAGAAGCTAGGCCAGTGCGGCTGGAGCCCGGGTGCCAGGGAGAATGGAAATGGGCAGGGATGAGGTCGCAGACGGGACGTGTCAGATCACGCGGGCCTGGTAGGGACAACAGGCACAGAGTTGATCCTAGTGGCAACGACTTTGGACGGAGTGAGCAAAGCCAGACACATTCAGTTCATCGTTTTGTAAAGAAAATATAAAGCTCACTCTGTACCAGGCACCTGTCTAACTACTTTGTACTCAACCGCACATCTGATCCTAACAGCACCTCTGGGAGGTCGGTATTATTAGCATCCATTTTGGATAAGAAACTGAGGCCTAAACCCATCAAGTATAATAGCTGGCCCAGGGTGACTAGCCTGACAGTGTCGGGGTTTGCAATGCAGCCTTCTGATTTCGAGTCCTCATACATCCCAGGCCTCAGAGGAGGCTGAAGGACCAGATACTAAATGATGTCTAAATATAGAAGAAGGAAAAAAACATTCCCTCCCCCTTATTTTTTTGTCTCCAACAAGAGTCATTCAAATTCTCAGAAAGCACTTCTTTGCCCCAAAGTCCCTTAACTGTTAAAAATCCTTCACACATTCTTTCAATAGGTTTGTCTGCGAGGCAGAGGGGTTCTGAGGCCCGCTCGCCTGCGGCAGGGGCACGTGCTCCTCCGGGAGTGTTTTGTTTTGTTTTAAATACCATCAATTAAATGCTCTTAAGCCTGTAAACCCTTCTTTGTCCTACTTTGGGCTTTCTAGGAGCCGGCTATCTCTCTCCTTTGAAATTCCGATGAACCCTACAGCAATTAATCAGTATTCATGGTTCTCCGGCATAACTTCGGCTCTGAGACCTGGGACGGATGCTCCCATCCGCAGTGGGCTAGCCCCGATGTGCACACAATCACCTGGGGGTCTTGTTTCAAATGCAGATTATGACTCAGAAGGTCTGGGGCGGGGCCGATTGCCCGTCTTTCTAACTGAGGTGGAGTACGCGAAGAATCGCAAGCCCAAAGCTGATCACCTGGCGGCAGGGAGGCTTTTCCTGGGCTTGGCGAAAAAAAACAAAGGCAGAACGTGTTGCCGAAGTGCAGAGAGCTTCGCTTCGTGATTTTCAGCTAGGAGTCTGGCCCAAACATTAAACAATTTCACCATAAAGTCTCTGAACACACTGGGAAACTAGATAAGATCATCCCACCGGAGGCCTGACGCGGGCCTAGCTTACACGTGGTTAGAAGACCGTCTCAGAATCTTTAAACCCTGAGGCCAGGAGCAGGGCCTGGCGAACGGCTCTGAAATTCCTTCCGCGGCATCAGGAACACGCGGTGCCCACACAACCAGGGACTGAGGGCTCTAAGGGGCCCCACTGTGGGTGGAGACGCTGCTTCTCCCCCTCTCCCAGCACCAGGGCTGGAGACAGGGCAATAGAAGGGGTCGGTGGGGGGTCAGTCCTACCCCCCCACCCCTTCCTCCCCACGCACCTGAGGTCTAGCTAGCTCTTTACCCAGGAGGAGCAGCTGGTAGGCAGGACTGCCATCCAGTGATCTCTCAAAATCATCTGATGACCGCTGGTGTAGGAAAGACACAGTGCAGGGGCATCACCAAGTAAGCCAGCCCAAAGCTGAATTTAAAGACTGAACCACCAGGACTTCCCTGGCGGTCCAGTGGTTAAGACCCCTGCTTCCACTGCACCGGGCACGGGTTTGATCTCTGGTTCCACACGCGGCAGGACCTAAAAAAAAAGAAAAGAAAAGAAAAGAAAAAAGACTGAATTGAAAATAAAGACCGTCATTTATAAGATGTAAGAATTCATTATGCCTTATATAATCAATTGGATTAACTATGTCTCACAAGTAAAATACAATGACTTTCGCCTGCCTTATCCCCTTAACTGGTCTACGTTTTTATCCACATTTGATTTGAATTCTGTCTTTGATAGTAGAAGATTAAACGTTTTTATTTTTATAAGCTACAAAATTCAGCAGCATAAATTAAGCCTCAGGGTAGATACATGTTCCTTTGTTACATTATTCTGTGCATGGGGAGTTTTTAAAAATAAAATATGAATTCTTGTCACCCCCTCCCTACCCCTTTCCATACCTGGTCAGTTAACTTTCCATCTAGAACACCCTCTCCCTCTAGTTCCCTTTGCCCTCCCAGGGCTTTTCCTCTCACGCAGGTGCAGTGTTCTTCACCTCTTATCTACACTAGGGCAATAGCTTCCTCACTGATTTCACCAAAAGTTTCCTTTCCTATCTCAGAAAAACCCTCCTAAGCATACTTTCCTTCAAGCCATGCCCCAGCCCAGAAGTCTTCAGCAGCTCGCTCACTGACAACCAAATAAAACCCAAATTCTGAAGCTTGGCACAGAGGGTCTCTTTCCGGACCCTCCAGCTTCTCTAGGCTGTTTGGTGCAAACCATTTAACCCCTCTAAGCCTCCATTATTCACTTAAAAACTGTGGTTCCAGACTTCCCTGATGGCACAGTGGTTAAGAATCTGCCTGCCAATGCGGGGGACACGGGTTCGAGCCCTGGTCCGGGAAAATCCCACATGCCGCGGAGCAACTAAGCCTGTGCGCCACAACTACTGAGCCTGCGCTCTAGAGCCAGCGAGCCACAACTACTGAGCCCACATGGTGCAACTACTGAAGCCCACGCGCCTAGAGCCCGTGTTCTGCAACAAGAGAAGCCACCGCAATGAGAAGCCCGCGCACCACAACGAAGAGTAGTCCCCGCTCGCCACAACTAGAGAAAGCCCGCGCAGCAATGAATACCCAACACAGCCAAAAATTAAAAAAAAAAAAAAAATTGTGGTTCCTGGTGTCAATCTCGCAAATGTATTTTAAGGATTGCATCTAATAACAAGCCAAGACCCTCTCATCAGGCAGCTTGCTACATGGTGAGCTCTCAGAAAATGTGATTTCTACCTCTGCCTAAAGAACATATATTAGCTTCAGATTGGACTGCTTATTCTTAGATTTACTGAGCTCTTTCCTGAGGTTGCCCGTTTGCTGAAGTCCGTAGCTGTGCTCAGCGCCCCAGCCCCACACCTCCTGCATTTCCTTTCTTTGATTCTTATCATTTTACACTTATTTGTGTAATTCTGATGAATGGCCACCTCCCACACTAGACTAGAAATTCCATGTAGGCAGTGTGCACAATGTCCTTGTGGGTCATGTGTGTCCCCAGCCTCCAATCAGCACACAGCCTAACACACACACACACACACACACACACACACACACAATTTAAAAATAATTTTCAGCAAATACAAGCCCAGTTGACATATCACCTTTTCCTAATCTTTTCCATTCTTCCCAACCTACCTCAGCTGCTAGTCTCTTTTAACACAACTCACTTGGTCTTGTTCAATGGTTATTTGTGAATAAATATTTTTCCTTAAGATGGCACCACATATGCTCAGTGTGAACTTATATGGATTCTAAGGACCAAATAAGAAGAAGGAGAGAAAGAATGAAAGAAAAATAACAAGGTAATGAGCAATGATGCTCCCAAACAGTGAAGAAAGCAAGTCACCCCAGAGGAAGGTCTGAATGTTGATGAGTGACTTTAAGGATTATAGAGCCAGGAAAGTGGGTAGTGGTGGCATCTCCAAGTTGAAGAATTAATATAAAGAAGACCAATATAAAGTTAGTAAAATCTTAGTCTATCATAAATGCAATTATAGGGTACACACTATATTTGGGAGATGACTGAGGTATTTTGAGGGGCTATTGTGACTTGGCACAATTTTTACCTTTAAAGCCTAAGCACTACCACCCCCATAAAATTAAACTCCACTAAATTATAAGCACTTAAATCAGGTCTTTTATACCTTGGTGTGGTCATAGTGTCATAAAGACCAGGAATAACTTGGAAATCAGTGTATCTTCTAGTGATCTTCAGCCAACACTCTCTTTTAAGCAATTCCCTTTGGCTATATGGCAAAACTTATTGAATTAACATACGTTTGTCAAAAATTGGTACTATTTAGTCTCATTAATGAATTTGAAATTTCAAACACAGACTTGTTGAAAAGATTCCATTGTGCTGTAAGTATGCTAGATTTTGCCAAGTGCTGATAACATTTTTGGCACCGTTTCAGTACTAAGTGGAATTATATATTTCTTACCTAAATTATGTAAGTATCCATGTTACTATAAAAAGAAACAAGTAGAGGAAGGTATATACTTAAGCAAAAAGAAGAAAAAGAAAATACAATTCAACTACCCAAAGATAGTGATTATTAACATTTTAGTTGGTAATTGTCCATATTTTTTTTCAGTACGTGTATGTGTGTGTGTCCTTTGAATGAATACTTTAAAATTACACTGATGGTTATAAAGACGAATCATAGAATGTTAGCACTGAGAGATTGTAGCCTAAGCCCTTCATTTGACGGCTGCAAAAAAACTGCAAGTTTCTTTCCTAAGGGTAGAACGTGGCTGGACTATAATTACAGTGACTTTGAAAATATGAGGCCTTTGGGTCCCAGAATATAATTCATGTTCTTGCTTGTTTGAATCGCAGTGGCACAGGACTCCAAACACTATGTTCTAGAACAAAAAAATACACAACAGGAAAGAAAAGGTGAAATTAGATCGATGAAGATTCAAAACAATCAGAAAATGTTATCAGATTGATATTAAAGTCACTTTTTCATACTAGAAAAGTACCTTTAACTAAGAATCAGAAAAACTGTATTGTAATTCCCACTCTGCAATTTACAAACTTGTGACTTGGTCACCTCTCTTCCTATTTCCTCATCCGTAGAATAGAAATGATCCCATTTTCCATTCCTATTTTCAGGAAATCAAATGAAACTCAGAATGTGAAAGTACTTTTTTAAATGTAGAAGTGTCATGGAAAGTGAGGTGCTGTTGAAAGCAAAGAGAGGAGCCCTAAATGCAAAGACCACTAGTCGAGCAAATCATAAATCTTGTCTTCCCTCAGGCTGCAATGCTTTTCTCAATGTGGACTGATGTTTTGTGTGTGTGTGTATGTGTGTGTTTTCATATCACTATGTGCATCTCTCCTTCACATAACTATCACGTATTATCATTCTGGGATTCTATTTCCTCTCTCCCACTAGATAGTAAACTCTTTTTTTTTTGATGGTAAACTCTTTAACGATGAGATTTGTGTCTTTCAGCTGGGGGCTTGGGGGCACTTTAGCCCTGCTCCCCAACTCGATCAGCCCTCTCCAAGGCAAGCTGCCTCCACTCCTTCACTCTGGTTTTGTCAACCAGATTATCACCCTCGAGCCCTGCCTCGCTCACAATACCCTTCTCCCCTCAAGAAGTTTTAGAAGCACCATTAACCTTCTTCGTTTTTAAACCTCCAGCATCTAAAATAATGCCTCACAGCTAACACTGTAGACAGTCAGTGAAAGCTGATTGAGGGATGAATGAATGAGACAGCTGAATTACTGTATCCGTCTTTAAGAATACTCTTTTCCTGTCAATGAAGGCCTCCTCTATTTAAATCTCTGAAATCTGATCATGGACAATTTTGGTTTGATTATTCAGGAAGGGTCATGACTTGTGGTAACTTGTGATTTCCTGAAGAAAGAATGTGAATGAGGTACATGGCCGGGCCAGTGTCAGGATCCAGGCTCTTAGCTCCTGGGTTAGCCTTTCCAACCACTCACCTCCTCAACGTGGCTTTGCTATCACAGACTGTGTCATGTATTCAGTGATGCTAGGAATCCACCTCTTTGACTCTGAAGTCCAAGTTCTTTCTTCTACAGCTCTCAAAAAGATTAGCATTTTCAAAGCACTTTGTTATCTCCTTTGACTCCAAACCCAGTGAAACTGGGTACTATTATCATCCTCCTTTACAGATTAGGCAAGGGGCTCAGAGAGTTTAAATAATTTGCTGAAGGTCACCCAGCTGATGAGGGACAGAGAGGACCTGGAAATCAAGATTTCTGATTCCAAATAAATGTTCATTTCTGTATACTGTAAAATACAATAATGTTGGACAAAGAAACCACCCAATACATTTATTAACTAAATGAAGAAGAAACAAAAGTTAGTAGAAGGAAGGGCAAAGGGAGCGCCGGGCCAGTTAATGTGTATAAAATTTGCTCTGTACAGAAACTTTTTAGAACTTTAATAATATTAGTTGATGATAGTATTTATAAGCCCTTGGAGGGCATGCTAATATATCTTATATGTATGTTCTCATAGAGTTTAATAAGATGTTTTCCATAGTAGGGCTCAGTAAATGTCCATTTGAGTATTGCCTGGAGGAGACCAGTGGATGAGTTTATTAGGTAATTCTCCTGCCATGACAGGTGGTTGACAGTAGGCCTTATTGGAGGATCTGGTGAGCGGTACAGAGATGCGAAAAGAATGGGATGCAATTCTCTGGAAGCACAGAGTGCTACATCCCGGGGACCCCATGCTCTGGAGATGCCAAAGGATGGTGATCCAAAAAAGAGGAAGTCCCCAAGTCCAGGAAGGCAGCGTGGGTGAAGGGAAAGCCCTCAGGCCTCCAAGGCTAGGGCCTGGCTCTAGCTCTCTCTAAGGTCTCAGCTTAGCTCTCTTTGAACTTTGGTTTCCTCATCTGAAGAATACTTTCTAAGATCCCTTACAGCTCCACTTAATAGAAAAATATTAACTTAAAAATAATATAGATGGTGTGCAATCTACAAACAAAGTCATTTTGTGGGTGATTCAGCAATTTAGCATTTTGCTAAAGCATGCAGGCTCTGGAGACAGATTGGGTGTGTATCCTAGCTCAGCTACTTACTGTGTGTGTGAACTAACCTGGACAAACTACATAGCCCCTCAGGGCCTCAGCTTCCTCTTCTGTAAATAAGGATAATAATTCCTACTTCATAAGGTAGTTGAGACAATTAAATAACCTCTAAAGTGCTTAGATTAGTGACAACATATATGATAGAAGTATTAACTACTGTTACTAACATTGGAGCTTCTGGACTTTTCATTAGAAAAATACAAGAGTGAGAACCTTGGGTAAGTCCTTTTTTTTTTTTTTTTTTTTTGAGAACAGGCCATTTATTTTGTAGAATGTTTCTCAGTTTGTCTGACGTTTCCTCATGATTGTTTTCAGGTGATGCAGTTTTGTCTGGAATACGCAGACGTTATGTTGTCTGTGGATTCACATTAAGGGACACATGATGTCAGTTTGCCCTATTACTGGTGATGTTAACTTTCGCTGCCCGTGGGCTTTCTCTAGTTTCAGCTAGCGAGAGCTACGCTTCATTGCCGTGCACGGGCTTCTCATTGCGGTGGCTTCTCTTGTTGCAGAGCATGGGCTCTAGGCACGCGGGCTTCAGTAGTTGTGGCACACAGGCTTAGTTGCTTCGAGGCATGTGGGACCTTCCTGGACCAGGGATCAAACCCGTGTCCCCTGCATTGGCAGGTGGATTCTTAACCACTGCGCCACCAGGGAAGTCCTTGGGTAAGTCAATGTTTTAATTTCTTTAAAGTCATGGAAGTTGACATGGATGTCTGAAATGTTGACAGAGAGCAGGAGAAAGACAGAAAGTGACAGGAAAGAAAACCAAATGCCTGACCCTTCCCATTGCCATAGATGGTGACCAGGATAAGAAAATAGTTACCAGAGATGCAAGAATAAATATAAACAGATAGGGACTTCCCTGGTGGCACAGTGGTTAAAGACTCTTCGCTCCCAATGCAGGGGGCCTAGGTTCGATCCCTGGTCAGGGAGCTAGATCCCACATGCATGCTGCAACTAAGAGTTTGCATGCTGCAACTAAGGAGCTCACATGCCTCAACTAAGGAGCTGGCAAGCTGCAACTAAGACCCGGCACAACCAAATAAAATATATATATATGAACAGATAGCTCTTTAATTGTATAATTTCAAAATGCTGGCAAGAAAAGGAACTTTTATTTGGAACAGAATACAGTTTCCAAAAATAGACCCACACTATATAGTCAATTAATTTTCAACAGAGGTTACAAGTTAGATAATTTAATACTGAAAAGATAGTCAATAATAGGTAATGGATATTCTATACGGAAACAAATTAACCTTGACCCACACTTCACAACATACAAAGATTAACTCAAAATGGATTGTAGACCTAAATGTAAGAGCTAAAACTAATTAAACTTTTAGAAGAAAACGGAAGAAAATCATTGTGGTGTTAGATTAGGCAAAGACTACTTAAGCAGGACACAAGAGCACAAACTATAAACTTTTAAAATGATAAATGGGCTTCATCAAGATTAAAAATTACTGCTCTTAAAGATAAGCCACAAGACTGCATATATTTTTGCAAAACATATATCTGGCCCAATTTATAGAAAATATAACTTAATAATAAGATGAATGACACAATAAAAAAATGGGCAAAAATTTGACAAATACTTCACAAAAAGTGTTGTATGAATAACAAATAAATACATTTTAAAATGTTCAACATCTAGTCATCAGAGAAAAACAAATTAAGAACCATAATGAGATGGGGTTTTTCTGTTTTTTTAAAAAATTTATTTTTATTTTTGTCTGCCTCGGGTCTTTGTTGCTGTGAGCGGGCTTTTCTCTAGTTGTGGCGAGCGGGGGCTACTCTTCGTTGCGGTTTGCAGGCTTCTTGTTGGGTGCCTTCTCTTGTTGCAGAGCACAGGCTCTAGGCGCGTGGGCTTCAGTAGTTGTGGCACGTGGGCTCAGTAGTTGTGGCTCGTGAGCTCTAGAGCACAGGCTCAAGTAGTTGTGGCGCATGGGCTTAGTTGCTCCGTGGCATGTGGGATCTTCCCGGACCAGGGCTCAAACCCGTGTCCCTGCATTCGTAGGCAGATTCTGAACCACTGTGCCACCAGGGAAGTCCCAGCTGTATATAATCTTGTTTGTTTTTGTGGTATGCTGGCCTCTCACTGTTGTGGCCTCTCCCGCTGCGGAGCACAGGCTCCGGACGTGCAGTCTCAGCGGCCATGGCTCACGGGCCCAGCCGCTCCGCGGCATGTGGGATCTTCCCGGACCGGGGCACAAACCCGTGTCCCCTGCATCGGCAGGCGGACTCTCAACCACTGCGCCACCAGGGAAGCCCTGTTTGTGTTTTTAAAATTAGTTTTAACTAAGTTTTTAGTGAAAAAAAATCAATGAAATACACACCTACAAGAATGGCTAAAAATTAAAAAGACTGACAACAACAAATGTTGACAAGAATGTAAAGCCATTGGAACTCATACATGGCTAGTTGGAATGCAAAGAGTACAGCCACTTTGTAAAATAGTGTGGTAGCATCTTATAAAGTTAAATATACATTTAACGTGTGACCAAGCAATCCTATTCCTGTGTAACTACGCAAGCAAAATGAAAACATATGCATACAGCATCATTCATAATATCCAAAAGCTAGAAACAAGTCAGGTGTCTATAAATAGGACAACGGATAAACAAACTGTGGTATATTCATAAAACAAAACATTACACAACAATAAAAAAGGATAAACTATGACCATGCAACAATGTGGGTGCATCTCCAAAGCATTATGCTGAGTGAAAAAAGCATAACACAACATAGTACATAGCATGTGATTCTATTTTTGTGAGGTTCTAGAACAGGCAAATTTAACCAAAGTTGGAAATATTTGAAATATTGATTGCTTTGTCAGGGATGGGGAGGAGGACAAAAACTCCGGGTGACTGAGGTCAAAAATTATATGAAGGGGTTCCCTGGTGGCGCAGTGGTTGAGAGTCCGCCTGCCGATACAGGGGATGCGGGTTCGTGCCCCGGTCCGGGAGGATCCCACATGCCGCGGAGCGGCTGGGCCCGTGAGCCATGGTCGCTGAACCTGCGCATCCGGAGCCTGTGCTCCGCAACGGGAGAGGCCACAACAGTGAGAGGCCCGCGTACCGAAAAAAAAAAAAAAATTATATGAAGAAGCTCACTGCTCCTCTCTTTCTTTAGCTTACACTTAAATGGCTTAATTTCCTATTTAGTTTCTTTAAGTAGCTCTTGTTCCCTGTGTCAGCAGGTTTTACCTCCTGTGCTGGTATTTTGGTCTCAGGATGTTGACAGTTCGATGAATAAGATGAAGAATCTGTCAGAGAGACACCTCTGGAAAAATACATCTTGCTAGTCTTCCAAATGTGCACAGGGGTCAGAGATCCAACTGGTCACTCTTTTGGGAAGAGTCATAATTAACTAGATCTATAGCTAATAACATCAACAGACCTCAAAGAGATCGTGAAAACTTAGGTAAAATACGTGCCATATAATACCATTTATGCAAAGATTAAAAACATACATACAGTGCTGTATTTTGATTGTAGAATCAAAGTATAAATGTATAAACAGGAAATATATACACTAACTTCAGGATGTACACATACTCTTCTTCTGGGGAGAGAAGGCTAGGGAATAGGATCAAGGGGTTATCAATTACATCTAAATCTATCTATATTAAAATTGTTGAAATCTGTTGTTTGGGTTGGGATGAATATTTTGTACCATTACGCTATGTACTTCTCTGTGTGTTTGACAATTTTATAGTCAAACACAACAAAAAGATTGAGACAGACATTAGCCCTGTAGGCTGGCTAGTTCTGGTCCTAGCAGTGTCTCTCCCAGCACCTGCATGCCTTGAAGTATTTAACAGAAAAAAATAAAAACTATGCCTCACCAAGAGTCTTCTTAGTAGCATCTTGGGGAAGGAAAATCTCCTTTCCCTCTTAGCGAGTGCTCTCAAGAGAAATCTATTGAGAACCACATCTTCCCTTTTCTGAGTATCAGCTTCTATCAACCTATAATTCCCAGGAAATGGAGCTCAGTCCATTACAGATCAAATCAAACCAGTGTCATGTCTGAACCACATCAGGGGAATTTCAGCATAAGCTTAAAGGTCCCTTCCAGCCTGGAGTTTCTGTGGTTGATTTTTTTTTTTTCCAGAATGTTTTTCAAGTTATGAGATGCTATTCTCCTCAACAATCAATAGAACAATACCATCAGGTATACCTATAGTTTCGAATTTCTGTTTTTGTTTTTTAACAATGCAGTTAGCAACCTGGCCACTGGATGTTACTCTTGTTTTAAAAAAAAACAACAATTGAAAATAAACCATTTATTGGAAACAGCATCTAGAAATTGCAAGGGAGTTGTTACCTATCAGTAGGTGAGGAGATTGCTTCATCTGGGACACTGAGATGATTAGAGAAAGCACAATATACTATTACCATTAAAAAAAAGATAAAAGAAATTAAGCTCCAAGACCAGCATTAGTTTCCAACCAATGGACTACCAATGTTAGCAATGATGGTTCAGATTAGGTGAGTGTCCACGTTAAATGTATAAACCTCTGTTTATATTCTTCCCGGAACACATATCACATTTCAGCGTATCAGGTAATTTACTTATTGGTTTTGCTCACTGTCTGTCTTCGCACTCCAGAACACAGCTCCAGGAGAGCAGGGATCTCAGTCTGCACTATTCACTGCCTGTGACATAGCTGGTGCTCGATAACTAGCTGTTGACTGAATGAATTTCGGCATTTCATAACCCCTATCTGCCAAATGATGATCTTAAAGATAAAACAAACACGGCTACTCTTTACTGAGGGCTGACTACACGCCAGGCCCTGGGCTAAGCGCCTTACATGCACTTCATTTAATGTTTTAACAACCCCCGCGAACAAGGTATCTGTCTCACTTTGCGAATAAGAGGAAACCCAGACATAGGTGAGCTGCCTAAGATCGCACAACGCCAAGAAGCAGAGCAGGGATTTGAATCCCGGTCTGCGAAACTCCAGAGCAGGCTCCTAATCCCAGTCTCACATGCCCACTACGTAGGAGGGTTACGACGCGTCCAACACCAGGAAAAAACTTCTATCTCTGCACTCCAATTAGCACTGGTAACTTCCCAGCATCCAGTAACGCCCTTGCCCTTTACCAGTTCCTTTCCATTGTTACATGCGGCAAGCTCACAGGAAGAAGAACTGGGGTTTCCCTCCCGAATCCAGGCTTGTCCTCACCTCTACCACCTGGCACAGAACCTTGTCACAATGTCACGTTTGTTAATAAGGATGTAGAGTTGTCAGATGCATTCACTTTTTTTTTTTTTTTTTTGCGGTAGGCGGGCCTCTCACTGCTGTGGCCTCTCCCGTTGCGGAGCACAGGCTCCAGACGCGCAGGCTCAGCGGCCATGGCTCACGGGCCCAGCTGCTCCGAGGCATGTGGGATCTTCCCGGACCGGGGGCACGAACCCGTGTCCCCTGCATCGGCAGGCGGACTCTCAACCACTGCGCCACCAGGGAAGCCCCACTTTTTTTTTTTATTTTGGCCATGCGGCATGTGGGATTTTAGTTCCCCAAACTAGGTTCAAACCCGCGCCCCTTGCCTTGGAAACGCAGCATCTCAACCACCGGACCACGAGGGAAGTCCCCGCATTCACTTCTTGAAGTCAAGAGGCAATCATGCTGTTCTTACAAGTGTGGTTTAGGAGGAAAAGCTTGAGCTTTGGAATCATACAGTCCTTGGTTCAAATGCTATTTCTGTATTTGCCACCTGTGACATTTGAAAGTCATTTGATCCTTCTGGGCTTGGGTTTTTCACTGGTAAAGTGGAAATACTGACACCTACCTCTCGAAGTTGTTGAGAAGTTAAAGATTCTTGCAATCAATATTAAGGCCCTTTCTCTTTCACATGGAGACGTAGGGACAAACTAGCATTCTTTTTTCCAGTTAGAGAAAAACGGAGGAGAAGAGTACAAAGAAAAGGCATTTAAGATCTCCACAGCAACTTGTCTCATCTTGTTTGAGTCCTGTTTCTAGGAGGATGGGGTACAGGGCAAGGGGAAAGGAACTGGGGTTGTTTCTCTTTAAGACCTCTCTGCTCTGAGCCCGTGAGCTTCTGTTGTGAGTGATAGAGAGGGGATGAGAAGTGAGGAGAGGACCAGGGAGGGGGAGAACTCAGGGAGCTTCATCCAGACCTGCAGTTGCCACAAAACAACTAGAATGGCTTATCTTTTTCTCATTGATTTGTAGAGCTGTTTACATATTCTGAATCGTAATTCTTATAATTATAATAGTAATTATACGCATGCATGCAAATACCTCTTTACAGTTTATGGCTGTCTTTTAACTTTTTTCTTGGTGTTCTTTGTTGTTTATGAGTTGTATGAGTATTCATTGCTTCAAAAGTTTAAAAAGGCAAATAAAGCCCAATGTTAGCCTTAAAAAAAAACTAGGGTAAATACATATTTAACTGGCTCATGAGTGTCAGGCTATTTGTTATAGTTATTCTTTTCTATATTTTGTGATATTTCTGAAAACAAAAGTAAAAACAAACACCAAAGAAAATTTTGGCCCTCATTCCCTTCATCTCAAGCCCTAAAAGAGCTAAGTGCACAACCCCCTTTCTTTTCCCCATCTTAAAGGTATTTCATGGAAGGCTATTGAGCACGGATAAGAAAACTGCATCTCAAAATGACTTGGAATTCTGGGGACATTCTTGGCTGAGACACCCAATCACAGGAACAGCCCCAGGCCAAATTGTGAAAGAGCTACGTGTCTCTGGGCGCCTCCATTCCTGAAGCCCCGACCCTGTCCTTTCAACATCCTCTCCTCCCCCCAGGCACCTGGCAGTCTCCTTGGATTCCCAAAGTCACCCCTCCCAGCACCGCACACACAGAGTCACACAAAAGTAAGAGACCAACTAAATGTGGACTCTACCCTAGAAGTGTTTCCATGTTGAAAGTCTTTAGAGAGTGGCAAAGACAGACAAATGAAACAGTCAAAATTCCTCAGTGGGGTTTCTCAAAAGCAGGCACAGACCGACCCAGAAGCTCCCAACACTTCCATACCAACTACTGCTGGAGTATGGAGGTGCCATGTTGTTCCGCATCAGAGCCCAGAGGCCACTCAGCACACAGAGCTTCTCCTGTCTCGTCTGTGCCGGGCTCTGTGGGAGACTTGGGGGATGTGTGAAGAGAACACCCAAATCCCTCTCCTAAGGCAGCATCCAGTCTATGTTTGTGGTGGGGAGGGGAGAGGGGTAAGGGTCTTAATAAAATTAGTAAGCTGATGTTATATTATCTTTGACAATAAATACTTTGGAGATGAACCTAGCAGGAAAGGGGACCAGCAGAGCAGGGGGGAGGGACTGGTGCACTTTGACCTGGGAAGGTCGGGGTGTCATTTGAGCAAAGACTTAAAGAAGGTGAAGGGTGAGCCACGAGGCTCTGTAGGGAACAGCGGACAGCGAGTGGATGAACCACCTGCCTCCCAGCCCTCCAACGTTCCCTGTCCTTCAAGACTGAACCTCTCAAGTTTTAAGAAGACGTTATGCGATGTCTTGCTTCACTAGTTTGTATACACTGTTCCCTTTGCCTGAGATCCACCACCTGTCTTTTCTGCCTGGCCAATCCCTACCTGTCCTTCCAGACCCAGATCAGATGCCACATCCCCGTGAAACCTTCCTCAATGCCTCCAGGCAGATACACTTGTGACTTCCTTTGGGCTCTCGGAATACTGCGTTCACTTCTTACTAGAAGCTCTTACTACTTTTCCTGGGGAGCGTTTCACAGAATTCACACACAACAAGGGGTAAGCTATTACTACCATCACCGTTGTTAGTTAGACCTACGAGAAAACAGGTTCTAACAGGTTGAGTAACTTGTCCCGGGTCATCAGCTAGATTTGGAAGGTGAGACGTTAAAGTCAACAACCTGTGCTCCAAAACAAGGCCCTTCCTGCAAATCTAGGAGCCTCACCAGGCACTGGGTAAAGTATATTTGTGTCAGAATGTTCTGCTACTTCTTGATCAACTTGAGGACAGACACCATTTCTGTTCGAATGGGGGAGGGGTTGTCTGGGGAGTATCAGGTAGACATTTGTTCAGTGAATAAAGGGATGAATTAATCACCAACAGTGCAGGCACTCATGTGGAATTGATTTTTGAGCAGGGGCCTTCCTGTGCTACCTAAATCTCTACCTGGCCTGACCAGAATCAGGTAATGCTAGGGGAAGGGATTTTTTTGGCATTTGGCTACGGTCTTTCCACTTTGGGCACCCTTAAGTAAATCGGTTTGCAACACTTGAGGGGGCTGGGGGCACAGGTCAGCAAATGGAGCCACAGAGCATATGGGACTAAGCCATTCTCTCCTCTGCATCCTAATTGTCTCTGTGTTTCTCTCCCAAACACATAGGCAAACTTCAGACCCCAGATCTCCAAGCAGGACAGGAAGAGACTGTAGTTTTCCAAGTCTTTCTAAAAAGGTAGAGAGTATAGCTTTCCATTGACTAGTCCCTAAGGTAATAAATGAGATGCTGTCCCTAAGATAATAAATGAGATAGAAGAGAAAAGAGAAGAAGGTCTAAGAGTGACCCAGAATGAGGGGAGAGATGGTCTTGAAGGTGATTTGCTAATGGAAGGTTAATCCCTATACCAGGTAGGCGCCCCTGAAATATTTACTAAGGGAATTAGTTGGATCTATGGCAAGGAAACATTTTTGCTTCTGGTAGTTGGAGATGGTGTTTTTCTTCCAAATCAAAGTGAGGAAATACTTATGTCACATATTTCAGTTTCTAAAGGGCTTTCCACATGCAATGGAACTCGGGGTTGCTAATTGTTGCTACTCCACCTCTTTCGTTCACTCATCCACAACAGTATTCATACAATAATGAGCCTCAGATACCTAGAAGCCATGGCCTGTCTACAAAGAGTCCCGAAGGGGAGGCACTCAGTTAAGTGTGCAAGCAGGCACAGGAGCTGTGAGGGTTGTCTTCAGGCCACCACATCAGCCCGAAACAAGGGAGAAAGGCTCCAAAGAGTCCTCCGTGAGCAAAGTCTAGGAAATCTGTTTAGTTGTTTTTCTTTGGGAGCAGGTGGGCAGGAGAAGAATCATAGCTCTCTTTTAACTGAATTATCCTAGTTTAAACTTGAAAGCAATTCCTTCTGTTTTATAGGGGGATGGAAGGACTGAGACTAAAGCCCTGATGTATTCCACTTCCCTAGGCCTCAGCATCCTCTCCTGGGGTGGATGAGATCTCAGCTCCTTGGGGAGGTGGGTAGCAGGGGGGACTCCCACCCCATCTCCACCCACTCTTTCCAGACTAGAACACCACAATGCTAACTCTGCTCTTATCTAATTCTTTATTGTGTGTTAAAATGTAAAACACTGGGGCTTCCCTGGTGGCGCAGTGGTTGGGAGTCTGCCTGCCGATGCAGGGAACACGGGTTTGTGCCCCGGTCCGGGAAGATCCCACATCCCGCGGAGCGGCTAGGCCCGTGAGCCATGGCCGCTGAGCCTGCGCATCCGGAGCCTGTGCTCCGCAACGGGAGAGGCCCGCGTACCGCAAAAAAAAAAAAAGTAAAACACTGGTAGAGGCGAAGCATGACCCCGCGTGCCTCTCTGCAAAACGCAAGTGTCACACTGGATGTCTCCTCCAAGGTTGGACCCAGCTCTCCTTTTACAGCTCTCAGCCATATCAACCATTTTCATCTCACGTGCTTTCACAGTATGTTATCTCGGGAATTGAGAGTTTGTGATCAGAGAGCAGGGAGTCAGGGCGGAGTGAGGAAGAGTCTGGGAGGCTGAGAATGAGGGAGCTCTACGGGTGAGGTGGGTAGGGCAGGAAAAACATTTGAAAAAGGGGGGATTCCTTCCCATCCTTATCTGTCCCTCTTTGGACGCCATTTTCCTTTCTTTGCTGGTGTCCGGTGTTCTTCCACTAGAGACGATGATAAATAACCAGCATACGGGCTTCCCTGGTGGCGCAGTGGTTGAGAATCTGCCTGCCAATGCGGGGCACACGGGTTCGAGCCCTGGTCTGGGAAGATCCCACATGCCGCGGAGCAACGGGGCCTGTAAGCCATAACTGCTGAGCCTGCGCGTCTGGAGATTGTGCTCCGCAATAAGAGAGGCCGCGACAGTGAGAGGTCCGCGCACCGCGATGAAAAGGGGCCCCTGCTCGCCACAACTAGAGAAAGCCGTTGCCCAGAAACGAAGACCCAACACAGCCATAAATAAATAAGTAAATAAAATTTAAAAAAATAATAATAACCAGCATCACCAAGGTATCCCGTTCATACTTTGGCCCCAGTAGGAATCACAGTCTTAATTTATTAGGCCTACTATGGGCTGGGCACTGTGCACTTTGAAACACAATGCTTGGAGAATGTTTCGAAGCAGATGCCTTCAAACTACACCATAAGGAATAAATACGTAGAGTAAAAACAATGAACGTTTGCGTAGAATCTTGCAATTTACCAAGATGTGTATTACTTCCTTCTCCCCTCGGCACAGCCCTTTGAGTTGGGCAGTCTCCACGTCTTATAGATGAGGAGAGCAAGGCCTTGTAGAGTTAGAAAATGTACCTGAGATTGCTCATCTGTTTATCATTGGATGTAAACAGTGGGAAACATATATTAAGGAAGGAGATGAAGGGAGAGGTCAGAACTCACTCCTTTTGGAGACAGCCGGCCAGCAGGTAAACCATTCCCACTTACTCCAAACTGCAAGAGGAGAAAGCGCCACCCCAAATGTACCATATAGTGATGCCCAGCGTCTCCTACTCTGCAGCTTCCTTCCTCCCAAGATTTGAAAACTAGAGGGTGTGAAGAAAAGGGAGCCCTCCTACACCATTGGTGGGAATGTAACTTGGTGCAGCCACTATGGGGAACAGTATGGAGGTTCCTTAAAAAACTAAAAATAGAACTACCATACGACCCAGTAATCCCACTACTGGGCATATACCCTGAGAAAACCATAATTCAAAAAGAGTCATGTACCACAATGTTCAGTGCAGCACTATTTACAATGACCAGGACATGGAAACAACCTAAATGTCAATTGACAGATGAATGGATAAAGAAGATGTGGTGCATATGTAAATGGAATATTACTCAGCCAAAGGGGAAAAGGGGGGGGAGGGATAAATTAGGAGTTTGGGATTAACAGATACACATTACTATATGTAAAATAGATAAACAGCAAGGACCTACTGTAGAGCACAGGGAACTATATTCAATATCTTGTAATAACCTATAATGGAAAAGAATCTGAAAAAGAATAGAGATAAATTACTGTACAGTAGAAACTAACACAACATTGTAAAAGAACTATACTCCAGAAAAAAATTTTTTGAAAAAGGATGTGATTACTTAATTTTCCAAAAAAAAGAATAGAGATAAATATATATGTATAAATGAATCACTTTGCTGTACACCTGAAACTAACACAACATTGTAAATCAACCATACTTCAATTTTAAAAAAAAAGATTTGAAAACTAAGTAAGGAAAATCAACTAAAGTAAAGATAATCGATTTTCTGATCAAGACCCCCTCCCCGACCCTTGAATTTACTTAGAACCAGCTGGCTAAGAAAAAAACCTCGTCTGGGATATTTAGAATTTGCAGTTTTTGTCAGTGCAATAGTTACTTTATGTCTCCACGCCGCCCCCATGTGGAGGGTGGGTCATGACTCAGCAGACATCTGGGGGTGTGGAGAGCACCGCAGTGTGGCCAGGGGTTAGTATGAGGTCCCAAGTTCCCTCCGCCCGGAGCAGTGGGCTGAGGCTCAGCTGTGGCCTTGTGTCCTTTCCCAGCTCCAAAGGCACTTCCACCCAGACCTCAGGCTTGGACAGAATCCTAATGATAAAAATATAACAATTAAAAATAGAAAAACAAATATAAATACTACTGTCTCGCTCGTAAAAACATGAGCACATTATATAGAGTCTCTATTATAATTTCTTGCTCAAATAATTTTTGGTATTAACATCCTTCCAAGTCTACTGCAAGGTGAATTCAAGGTGAATTCCCAGAGCCTAGGGTGGTGCTTGCTGTTCAGCAAGTATTTACTGACTGACTGACCCAACCCCTGCCCAGACACACCTCAGGCAAAGAAGTGTAGGGAGATGGTGCAAGCCTTCAAGTCTGCTGTGGAGGGCTGAGGGCTTGCTTCTCTGCTATGCGCAAGTGAGGATTTTAAAGTTTACTGAAGGCTCCTGCAGTTTGGGGTAGGTCAGGACCCATAACACTACTTTATGTTGGACTGAAACTTCAGAGAATAAGGATAGGATGAGAAGGGGGTGCCTGGGACTGAGGGCAGGGTCCCGGAGAGCAGGCATCACCATCTAATTTATCCCTTGCCAATCAATGGATATCCTAGCTTGGCCATCGCCCTGGAAGAAGTTACTTAACCCCTTCTCTCCTCTGTTCTACATCTGTGAAATATGAAAAGGAGGTGCCCATATCAATGGCTATTTAAAGGCTTAGATCAAACAATGTGTGTGAAGGTCTCTCAGGAGACTGTAACTTGACATCCCCAGAGTAGGGACTGGTATTCTTCTCTTTGTGTGCCCAGCATTGTACAGAGAGACTTCATAAGCACTTGTGAAACAGAATAAAGGAAACCTCATTTAAAATGGAGTCAGGACCACCTAGAGGAGTGGGATAGGGAGGGTGGAAGGGGGACGCAAGAGGGAGGAGATATGGGATATATGTATATGTATAGCTGATTCACTTTGTTATAAAGCAGAAACTAACACACCATTGTAAAGCAATTATACTCCAAAAAGATGTAAAAAAAAAAATGGAGTCAGGAGGCCAGAAGGGGGAGTCCTCAGGCACTACCTCTTGAAGTCAGTTACAAACCCCAACAGAAGCAAGTCAGTTACAGACTCCAACAGCTAGACTGTCAATTACAGGCCCCAACAGGAAGAATTCTTGGCGCCCAGCAACAAACCCAGCCAATGGGAAACACCTGCCATCCCGAACTCTTGTTTTCCTCCAATGGCCTTTCATTCAAAACAACCCTTCCCAGCTTCCCCCTTTTTCTCTATAAAGTAACGTTCCTTTGCTGTTGGGCTCACCTATATTTTTGCTGTAACTTGCTTGTCCCAAATTGCAATTCCTCTGCTATTCTCAAATCAATCCATTATGCTGATAAGCTGCTTTATTTTTTAGGACAATACAGTCACTGGAAGAATAAAGGATGGTGAATTGCTACTTGCAGATTCTGGGTGGGCAGAACACTGGGAGAATATTTCAGGGTAAATGGAGTAGACTTGGAGGAGGTGCTTAAATGAACGGATGGAAGGGTGTTAGAAGTATCCCAGGCACCCATGGGGTGTCTTAGGAGTACTGGAAGCCAAAAAAGAGGGATCAGCTGAGTGCCTTGAAGTGTCCCCTGAGCATCTGCAAATACAGTCACCAAGGGATGGGAAGTATCAGTGGAACTTTAGGGGAGAAGGGGTGGGTTGGCATAAAGTGGGTAGATTACACAGAAGAAAGAATCTAAGTTGAAGGCATAAAAAAAAGCACAAAATATACTGAAACGTAGCATCCATCCAGCACTCCCTGTGAGCTGAGGACCACACGGAACTCCAGAATTCTGTTTGCTCAGAGACTTTATCCAGGTGGTAAATTTGACCAGTTCTGTGGGTACCAGGCCCAGTCTTCTGATTGTGACTCTCAGCCCAGGGCTTGAGAAGACACTTCCTGAAAGCCCACCCAACTCTCAATCCAAGCCCAGGCTTTTCCAGAACACAGTCACAGGATGAAGCCCAAGCTTCATTTTATTTACTTATTTATTTTTAATAAATGCATTTATTTATTTATTTTTGGCTGTTCTCCATCTTTGTTGTTGGGTCTTCGTTGCTGCGCTTGGCCTTTCTCTAGTTGTGACGAGAGGGGGCTTCTCTTCGTTGTGGTGCATGGGCTTCTCATTGTGGTAGCTTCTCTTATTTTGGAGCTTGGGCTCTAGGCGTGCAGGCTTCAGTAGTTGTGGCATGTGGGCTCAGTTGTTGTGGCTCGCAGGCTTAGTTGATCTGCAGCATGTGGGACCTTCCGGACCAGGGCTCGAACCCGTGTCCCCTGCATTGGCAGGTGGATTCTTAACCACTGTGCCACCGGGAAAGTCCCCAAGCTTCATTTTAGAGGGCCCCTTCCTTCCCTGTGTGTCCTCATTGATGAGGCTCTCTCACTGGGGGAGTGTGTGTCATTTCTGGGTGAGATGGGAATGAAGGCAGAGACCCACTCTCCTGAGGCCTCCAAGTTCCACTCAGACTCTCTAGGGGGTCCTTCTCCCCTTATTCCATTCCAGTCTGTACTCTGCACTGGATACCAGTGACGCTTTGAGAAAAGAGGCAGAGTCAGGAACTCATTTTTCTCTCTCTCTTTTTCTTTCTTTTTTAATTGGGAAAGTTTGAGCACACATGCAGCCTAAGAGAAAGGGGCCAGCAAAAAAGGAGAAAGATGTTATTTATAATTGCCATATTTCATCAAACTCAATCTGCTATCAATTTAAAAATGAATTAAATATTTTGGATATCACCATTCTTAGTTACCACATTATGAAATCCCATCCTGATTTCAGAGATTTTTAAATGGGGGAAAATATGCAATATATTTAACATAGAAAGGCACTGCCATGTCCATTGGAAAGGTAAGCAAGTCATTAGCAAATAGTAGCTAGTATTTATTTAACAAACCCTCATTTAATGTTACTGTGCTCCAGGCACTGTCCTTAGGCCTTTATAAATAATAATTAATTTAATCCTTGGAACAACTCTATGAGATAAGTACTATTGTCATCCCCATTTTATAGATCAGGAAACTGAGGCATTGAGAGGTTAAGAAATTTTCCCAAAGTCATTACCTAGCAGATGCAAGCTACAAACCATGGTCATTGCTCTCAGAGTCTGTTCTTCTTTCATTTATTCACCTGACTTTGGTCCGCAGTAAAAGTCTGGTGAATAAATGAATGAGTGAGTGAATGAATTAAAAAAATAATCCAAAATGAACTTCAAGCCCAGAAGTTAGCATGAATGTCTTTTTTTTTGTCCCCTACTCCTCTTAGGAAAAGACCCACATGTCTTCCCTAAGTTCAAGGTCAGAGAACATTAGTGAAGTACTAAAGGAACTGAGAAGACAAGAACAGGGAGTGGGAAGTGGTGTATGGAAAAGAAAGAAAAATTGCAAAAGAATCAGCATGACTATTTTGTAGTTGTGACTCTGCTATTCGTCTAACTGTAGTCTAATGGTTTATCAGTAAAGTCATCTGGGCTGTGAAGAAGGACGGTGTTCTGGGAGAGAGCGCCACCTACTGAATGACCATCACCACAACCCGAGAATTTCCTCCAGGACAGCCAAGACAGCAGGAGAGGGGACAAAACAGCTTCAGAAATGGAACTACAATGAGAAAGTCAATTTACCAATAAATGATCTTGAACCTAAAGCTAAGTTCTTCTCCAGGCCATGCAGATGGTAACAGCTCAGAAAGTCTTCTACATAAGAAGTTAAAGAATCTAGAGGGACTTCCCTGGTGGCGCAGTGGTTAAGAATCCGCCTGCCAATGCAGGGGACATGGGTTGGAGCCGTGGTCTGGGAAGATCCCACATGCTGCAGAGCAACTAAGCCCGTGTGCCACAACTACTGTAGCCCGTGTGCCTAGAGGCTGTGCTCCACAGCAAGAGAAGCCACCGCAATGAGAAGCCCACGCACTGCAGCAAAGAGTAGCCACCATTCGCCACAACTAGAGAAAGCCTGTGCACAGCAACGAAGACCCAACGCAGCCATAAGTAAATAAATAAATTTATAGAATAAAGTTTAAAAAATTTTTTTAATTGAAAAAAAAAAGGATCTAGAAAAGATCGGCTTGGCCTGAACAATGAGGACTTTGCTGAATTCCATGGCCTGTAGTCTAGCTCATTTCCACGCTACACGTGGCGACAGTGAACGCAGAGGTAAACTCATACTCTTTTTTTGCGGTACGCGGGCCTCTCACTGTTGTGGCCTCTCCCGTTGCGGAGCACAGACTCCGGATGCGCAGGCTCAGCGGCCATGGCGCACGGACCCAGCCGCTCCGCGGCATGTGGGATCCTCCCGGACCGGGGCACAAACCCATGTCCTCTGCATCGGCAGGCGGACTCTCAACCACTGCGCCACCAGGGAAGCCCAACTCATACTCTTAAAGGAGAAATAAAGCTAACAGCTATTGAGTCTCTATTTTGTGCTTCACCAATGCATTCATTTCACCTTCATTCATTCAGTAAATATTTGCTGAGCAGTTACTATGTGCCGAGCACTGCTCCCAGACAATGGGAAAACAACACTGAACAAAGGCAGTGGTCCTGGTTCTTGGTCATCAGAAGCTTGCCTGGGGGAGGAGGAGAGATGGATAGAAAAGAAACAAGTACTCCGGTAATTTCAGACAGTGAGAATCGATATCAAGAAAATAAAACCAGAAACTGGGGGAAGAGTGATCACATCATTTAAAACTACCAATCATCTTGTGAGATAATATTATCACTCCCATTCTACAGGCTCTGAGAGGTAAAGTATTTAGCCCGAAGTCTGTTGAATTCAGTCCTCAGGGAGGGAGGGAGAAATCAAGCTGTCTAGGATTTAATTCTCTGCCTTTCTGAATCCAAAGCCTGTCTCTCATCACTCACGAGGCTGCCCAGGAAAAGAGGCAAGATGGACAATCATCGCGGGATGTCCTAGTTGGTATGTTATGTCAATCAATATATTTCACTGTAGGAGCTGTTTACAATACCCAAGTGTCTCTAGCGGGGCACACGCATGGGTATTCACGTGGATTCTCAGAATCTGATGGTCCTTGATCTTTTTTTAAAAAAATATTTATTTATATGGTTGCACTGGGTCTTAGTTGCGTCTCACAGGCTCCTTAGCTGCGGCTCGCCAGCTCCTTAGTTGTGACATGTGAACTCTTAGTTGTGGAATGCATGTGGGATCTAGTTTCCTGACCAGGGATCGAACCCAGGCCTCCTGCATAGGGAGCATGGAGTCTTATCTTCTGCACCACCAGGGAAGTCCCGGTCCTTGATCTTTCAGAATACACTGAAGAGGGAAAAAGCAAGCAAAGACCCTCCAGTTCTTGCCATGTGAGGCAGTGTATTTGTCCACAAGGCTTAAACTGATCTTGCACATTCAAGAATTCTTTTTTAGTTCTTTTTATTATACGAATCTCACCACGTTAGAGGATGTGTGGTCTTCCTTGTGCTTTCACAGTAAACCGTCATTTCCAAGAAGATAGGAAGAGAAGCTAGGGAGAGAGTTCTGTGGTATGGGTCTTGCCAAGTCATCTGTAGGGCAGGGAATATTGGGTTACCTCCCTAGAGGAAGAAGCTGCCTTTGTGACTGAGGTCGGAAGGATGTTGCCATCTCCTCTGAATGTCCACAGCAGGGTCTTCACATTGTCAGAGCCCCTCTCAGACAGCTTGTTGCTTCCTTACTCCCCTCGGAAGCCGGAAAAGACATGTGTTTCCTCACTCCTACTGCTTTCCTCCTCCAAGGGCGGGTGCAGGTTTGTGGACTGCTAGTGAGCAGAGTGGCTGAAACCACTTCAATTCAAATTACGTTGTGAAGAATTTATAGTAGTTTCCGACCACCGAAGATGACTGTACATCCTACAATTGGGCTTCATCAGAAAGGAGCTGCTTGGCTTGACAAGCCCAGCTGCCAGCTGACTTTAAAACCTTGCTCTTCTCGGGCTCACAGATAACAAGTAAGAACTGCGTTGTTAATACACGGGCCCTGGGTGCAGCGGTGTCATTATGGACAACAATGACCAGTACAGATGCGGCCACTGCCTCTGTCCTCCCAGCCTCCCACTCATTATCCCTGCTGGCTGCTTTCCTTCCCCAAAGCATGATGCTGTTAATGGGCTTTTATTGAATTTGAAAATGGCTACAAGCATTTTGAAAAAAAATAACCCATCAGGAAACATAAAATAACCAGAGCAGACTCTAAAGTGCTTTTTAAAAATGACATGGGCCGATAATGCCAACACTTCACTTTGCCAGCCTTCCCTTGCATCCTTCAGGGTTATCTGTTTGCGTCCTGCTGTTATCCTTGAGGAAACTGGTCCATAAAATGTTACTGAGGCAAAGCCGAGTTACAGCCTGACCTCACATGGGGCTCCCCTGATAAGATCTTTCCTGTGCAAAGCTTGGTGGATTGTGCTTTTGCACGATTTCCACCCCTTTCACTGTATGAATCCTCAACTGAGAGTTCCCTCCTGTTTTTAAATAATTTCCTTATCACTGGGTTTTGCATTAGGTATAGCAAGCAGTCCAGGATGTTCATAAACATAACCCCTGGGAAATGGCACTTTCTTTCCCCTTCCTCGTAAGGTCCTCCAGCTGTCTTCACATTTACAGTGTTTCCAAATGACTACAGCTTTTAGTTTCTCTGTCATTTTATCATCACGGGTCTTTTAATGTAGATCTCTTAGGAACTTAGTACCTTGCTATCTCAGTGTCTTGAGCTACAGAAATTTATTGCTAATTCCAATGACAATAAGCTCTTACTGAGAAGTTTTGTTTATTCAGCCGGGGTTTTTGGAGAGCTGGCGGCACAAAGCTAGTAGTGGTTCAGAAACCTGGGGTAAGTAGGCCAGGTGAACAAGATTGGGGAAAGAACAGTTGGAGGAAGTCTTGCAGGCATGCCCAGTTTGGAGTAATGAAAGCACTGTTTTGCATTTTGAACAGAGGAAGGACTTTAAGGAAGGATTTGGAGGCATGTCAAGTTTGGAGAAATGTAAGCACTGTAATTCAGTAAGGCAGGAGTGGGAGGTACACTGAAGAATGGTAAGAAATGAGGAGAGGAGGGCACTTCCCTGGTGGCGCAGTGGTTAAGAACCCGCCTGCTAATGCAGGGGACACAGGTTCGAGCCCTGGTCCGGGAAGATCCCACATGCCACGGAGCAAGTAAGTCCGTGCGCCACAGCTACTGAGCCTGCACTCTAGAGTCCGTGAGCCACAACTACTGAGCCCATGAGCCACAACTACTGAAGCCCGTGTGCCTAGAGCCCATGCTCCGCAACAAGAGAAGCCACCGCAATGAGAAGCCCACGCACTACAATGGAGAGTAGCCCCCGCTCACTGAAACTAGAGAAAGCCTGCGCGCAGCAACAAAGACCCAACGCAGCCAAAAATAAATTAAAAAAAAAAAAAAAAAGGGCTTCCCTGGTGGTGCAGTGGTTTGAGAGTCCGATGCAGGGGACATGGGTTCGTGCCCCGGTCCACGAAGATCCCACATGCCGCTCGTGACATGGTCGCTGAACCTGCGCATCCGGAGCCTGTGCTCCGCAACGGGAGAGGCCACAACAGTGAGAGGCCCGCGTACCGCAAAAAAATAAAAAATAATAATAAAAGAAGCGAGGAGAGGGGACCCGGGACATAGGTAAACTTGCTTTAATAGCCCCACAAGTCAACAAAATGCCCCATGCCTTTGATTACTAACCAAAAGTCCTATTAGACTCCAGAATTTTAGACACACACACGCACACGCACACACACACACACACAATCACTTTACTTTTGGGGGGGTTTAAAAAAAGTTTTTCTAATTTTTAAAAATTTTACTTTTTTACAATTTCTTGACATACAAACAACTGTATATATTTAATGTATGCAACTTGAGGAGCTTGGAGACAAGTACACACCTGTGAGGCTGTCACTGCATTCTATGCCATAAACCTTTTTTTTTTTTTAAACATCTTTATTGGAGTATAATTGCTTTACAATGGTGTGTTAGTTTCTGCTTCACAACAAAATGAATCAGTTATACATATACATATGTTCCCATCTCTCTTCCCTCTTGCATCTCCCTCCCTCCCACCCTCCCTATCCCACCCCTCTAGGTGGTCACAAAGCACCGAGCTGATCTCCCTGTGCTATGCGGCTGTTTCCCACTAGCTATCTACCTTACGTTTGGTAGTGTATATACGTCCATGCCTCTCTCTCGCTTTGTCACAGCTCACCCTTCCCCCTCTCCATATCCTCAAGTCCATTCTCTAGTAAGTCTGTGTCTTTATTCCTATTTTACCCCTAGGTTCTTCATGACATTTTTTTCCCTTAAATTCCGTATATATGTGTTAGCATACGGTATTTGTCTCTCTCTTTCTGACTTACTTCACTCTGTATGACAGACTCTAGGTCTATCCACCTCATTACAAATAGGTCAATTTCGTTTCTTTTTATGGCTGAGTAATATTCCATTGTATATATGTGCCGCATCTTCTTTATCCATTCATCCGATGATGGACACTTAGGTTGTTTCCATCTCCGGGCTATTGTAAATAGAGCTGCAATGAACATTTTGGTACATGATTCTTTTTGAATTATGGTTTTCTCAGGGTATGCCATAAACCTTTTCATCACCTCCAAAAGTTTTCTCCTGCCCTCTTATTGATTGATTGATTGATTGGGAGAAGGAGGGATCCCTTTATTTTATTTTTTTCTTTTTTCAAAATAGACAACTTTTTATTGAAGTATAGCCTTCTTATTTATTATTATTAGCTTTACTTTTTATTCTTCACTTTAGATTTAAAAATAACATGCCCTGTTGGACTTCCCTGGTGGCACAGTGGTTAAGAATCTGCCTGCCAATGCAGGGGACACAGGTTTGAGCCCTGGTCTGGGAAGATCCCACATGCCACGGAGCAACTAAGCCTGTGCACCGCAACCAAGAGTAGCCTCTGCTCGCTGCAACTAGAGAAAGCCTGCGTGCAGCAATGAAGACCCAACACAGCCAAAAATAAAAAATAAAATAAAAAAATAAAGATTATATGCCCTGTCATTAGCAAGAATGTGATTGTGGCACATCAGAAGATTTATGTTATAACTGGTGCCTCTTCTACAGCCTCCATATATCCATGTATTCATTAACTGTACATTTTCAGTTTATACACTTTGCTTACAAGCTCCTTTTCAAAATCATCCTTGCATCCTAAATAGTGGAATATGTAAAGCATAGGAATATATATGTGTTGCTTAGATTTATTTGGTATAAGCAGCTATATGGTTTTTGGGAAATTCTGAGAAAATTGAAAAATTAGATGTGCAATGGAATAGACATTTAATTAGATGTTAATTAGAGAAAACAAAATACACCAGTCTGTAAAGATTGTTCATTGTTTAAATCCCCAATGTGAAAGGCTGCAGTTTATGTTCCAGCCCCTTGCACAGCAGTGATTTTGACTAATTCTCCTCTCACTGATGCCCGTGGCTCTCCATCTGTCGATACATTACTGTCTGAATTTCGACAGCAAAAGCATATTTTTAAAATCCTGTCTTCCCTTTGCATTTCACTCTGATTTTCTACTGAAGTGATGTTAATTTCAGCTCAGGCAAAGAGTGTTCCCCAGCTCATTAGGAATAGGGACACTTCTACGGGTCCTTTTTCTAATTATCATAAATTATGAGGTGACATGGACAGAGGTGCAGTCAGATCTGTACGACCCAAGAGAGCCAGGGAGAGAGTCAAATGTTTTTTAAGTGGAATACAAACATCTTGGTTTCCAGACTTTAAGAGTCAAAAACGCAGCAAAAACAATTTAGATCACACCCTTTACTTTCTCTTCGATGAGAGTGTCTCTTCAATGAGAGTGTCTAATAATGACCAACACTCTGGTGGAAGTTCAGGGATGTGCAAAGCTGACAGAGAGTTTGCGGTACTGATTTGCAAATAAAGATGAGAGGTACCAAATCCAAAGATGTAGATAGCAACTTAAGTGAAGGAGGAACTGAAAGAAATCAAAATATAATTTGAAGACCTCTGGGTTCTAGAAGAAAGGGGTATCCTTTAGCAAGGACATAGTAAATTGTAGCAGGCACACACAAAAAAATAGAAAATGAGGGAAAAAATCTGTAATTGAAGAAGGGAAAAAGTCTTGGGGAAAAGATGATCATGAGAGGATAGTAATTTTTATACAACCATATTCAAATTTAAAGTGCGATTTTCAGAAATCAAATCTAAGCCCATTCAGGTGTTTTAAGGTTTATTGGAATGGAGGTACAGATATAAAACAATCCTATCTACAAAGAATTGGTATTTAATGGACACGTAGTCTCTCTCTTTGATTTCCTCTGTCTGTCCAACTCCACTACATTCCCTGGCCTTACTGACAAACGTGAGCCTTGGAAGGAATCCTGTCATCTTATGAAGGATGAGTTGCTGTTTAATGTTGTTTTTTGTTCGTTTATTTTTTTGTTTTTGTCTGCATTGGGTCTTCGTTGCTGCGCGCAGGCTTTCTCTAGTTGCAGCGAGTGGGGGCTACTCTTCATTGCGGTGCGCGGGCTTCGCATTGTGGTGGCTTCTCTTGTTGCACAGCATGTCCTCTAGGCGCATGGGCTTTAGTAGTTGTGGCACGCGGGCTCAGTATTTGTGGCTTGCGGGCTTAGTTTCTCCGCAGCACGTGGGAATCTTCTGGGACCAGGGCTGGAACCCGTGTCTCCTGCATTGGCAGGCGGATTCTTAACCACTGAGCCACCAGGGAAGCCCTAATGTTGATATTTAATGCCAGCTTTTTTTTTTTCCTGTCTGCGTTTTTGTTTTATTTTCTCCCCATCCTTAGCTGAAGCTTCCTTTGACTGGAGATAGTAGTGTCTTTAAGACTCACTCCCACCTAAAAACCTTGATGGAAGAAAGAGGGAAGTGATTCAGAGGGCATCTGAGACCAGAGCTCACTACGGTAGGTAGGTCTCTGCAAAGAGTGATGCTAGAGAATCTCCGGCATTACCTGACTTCACGCCGCAGCCTGGGCAGAACCCCGCACAGAGCGGGATGGAGCAGAAGAGCCGGGCCGCCTGCGGGAGGTGGGACGAGCCGGCGGAGACCCCAGGCGGCTGGCGAGCTGGGCCCGGAGCGGGAGAGGCTTCCGCGGCTGCGCGGCCGGGCCTTCCGCTGAGTGCCGCGCGGGGGCGCTGCGGTGCCACCGCGTCACCCCACACTCACTCCTCGGTGCCTGGAACCCAGAAGCGCCTCCAGGGCATTAAGCAGAGCCCGTGGGCGAGGACTGGAAGCAGGAGGTCGGATACTGAGGACAACGATCCTGTTCGCCGAACGGCGACCTGGGCACAGGGCAGGTTAATCTTTAGGCACCCGTACACTTATAGATTTGATGCTGGGTGTTAGGAAGGACCGAGAAGGAGCCTTTCTGGGGGCAGTGACCGCACCCTCCTTGGAGGGCAAACTTCCCTACACCTGCCGGGAAAACAAAGCCTTGCAGTCTGGGGATATTTTTCGAAGGCAGCTTGGTGATAATTTGTCGTTTCTTAAGCTTGTCCCATGAGGGCCTCACTCCCACCCCACCCCTCCCCAAGCAGTTTATATAGGAATTCCTTCCAACACCCCCAGGGCGCTCTCTGAAAGCAGTTCTGGCAAATACGGTTTCCATTTTCTCATTACATCCGCAAGGATATTTTCGTGTCCCACGCAGAAACCGAGCTCCGAAGAAGAGGAATGAGGCATGTGAACTCAGGGATGCCTCTTAGGCTGATTAGACTGTACACTTCCGTCTTCTCCTCTTCCGGCTTTTCTTCCTTCTCCCTCCCCGCTCGTCCTCTTTGTGTCAGGCTCTGCAGAGCTGGTGGAAGGGCCTGTTCATTTGTGGTCCGCCCCTTCAGTGGATTTAAAGGGTCACCTTATGCCCTGGTTCAGTCCAAAGTAGTCTCAATTTATACTGTTCCTTCAAGGTCGTGGTTTTGTTTTTGCTTAAGGATTCTGAGAGGCCTAGAAATATGTAAGTACTAAAGCACTAGGTAATAGATGGAAAGCAGATTGTATGACAATGTGGTAGCATGGCATAAGCCCCCTTCTGGGCCAGCTTTACTTCATTCATGCTTTTCCAAACCAGGGTTCCTGAGGGTACTATGTATACCCAGTTGGGAGCATCCCATCCACCCAGAAGGAGCCAGTCTAGGCCCCAGCTGAGCCAAGCACAGCTATATGTTTGACAATGTAATAACTTTGAAGCAATGTATTGTCACAAGTCTACAAGTCAAACATGTAGGTCAAATAGTAAGAGACATGGGCGAGCACAGAAAGAAGCAACCCCTGTGGGCTGGAGGCGTCGAGGAAGATCTCTTAAAGGACAGGGGAACTGGTGGGGACTTGAAGGGATGAGGAACTCCTGAGTGGTTGGCATGAATTATGTAGGGGTGAGAATCAGTCAATCAGTATCTACCTCAGTTTGGAGAGAAACACATTCTAGGGAGTGTTCCCAGGGTGCGCTGAGGGCCGTAAGCTAACCACACTGTTAGATATTGAGGGCTCATAGGAGAAATAGTTGGAAAGGTAAATTAAGACCAGTTTGCTGAGGGCCTTGAACACCAAGCAAAAAAAGATGTTGCAATTGATCCTGTGGGCCAGAGTTTCCCACAAGTATGCGGTCACACTGGTATAAGCCAATGGGTTACAAGTGAGTGGAGGTATTGACCCACTTCAGGGAGGCTGGGGGCCGGGAGGTGCTGAAGGTCCCAGGCCAGGGGCTTCTACTCAACAGGCTCCTTTGTTTATCCCACTGTCCATGGAGATATTATTATAGGCCGTATTTGCCATGACTTGGAAATGGTTGGCTGTCACTGCTCTATAGGCATGAGTTGCTAAAGATATTTGGACACTTGTGTGATATTTTGAGTTGTAATTTTATTTGCTTCCCCAGCTGGGCTATAAACTCCTCCAGGAGAGGAACTCTTTCATTTCTCTTCTGTTGTCCTCGCTTTCCCGCATGAGGAGTAAATGCTCAAGAGATACTTAATAGTTTGAGTGATTGAATATTATGGCCTTAAAAAACTAAACTTCACAAATCATCTGAGAGGGATGACTGCTCTGCCAGCTTCTAAGAGCCTCAGAAATCATAAAAGTCGGAGTGGGACTAACTCTAAGACGTAGGTCAGAAACCTGTGCTTCAAAGGAATGTGAAAACTTTTCTGTTGGTGGTCACATTTAGAACTGTCAAGAAAGAAAAGATCAGAGAGTCTCAAAAGGTTAATAGTGTAAAGGGATAATTCTCTGGGTCAGGACCTGGGCGTTTGCACTTGAAGAATCAAGTCTGACTCATTTGCATGTTAGAAACCTCCTGATCATAATTCTGGTGATATTCTATTCAGCGGTCATCAGAATAACAATATTTTCCTCCTTATTAATCTTTCTTAATTCTTAAGTGGGGGTGGGTCATGAAGTTCCCCCTAAAGGTAAAGGGATGTGAACAGGCTGGCAGTCCCTCAAGATGTTAAGCATAGAATTACCATAAGACCCAGTAATTCCATTCCTAGGTATCTACCCAGGAGAAATGAAAACATATGTCCACACAAAAATTTGTATATGCATAGTGGCATTTTATAGCTAAAAAGTGGAAACAACTCAAATGTCCATAAACTGGTGAATGGACAAGTAAAATATGGTATATCCATGCAATAGAATATAATCCAGCAATGAAAAGGAATTAAGTACTGATATATGCTACAACTTGAAAGCATGTTAGTGAGACAAGTCATTCATAAGGGACCACAAATTGTATGATTCCGTTTCTATGAAATGTCTAGAATAGTCAAATTTATAGACAGCAAGTAGATTGATGGTTGCCTAGGGCTGAAGTGGGGTGGGAGAAACGGGAGTGATTGCCAATAGGTATGGAATTTCTTTTTGAGATGATGAAAATGTTCTGAAATTAGATTATGGTGATGGCTGCACAGCTCGGTGAATATTCTAAAAAGCATTGCAAAAAAGTTAACATGATGCTACAAAGGAGAGGATCTAATCACAGTGAAGGGAGAGTTGCTCGAGCTTAGCGGTCAAGGGGCTTTAACCCAAGGACTTGTTTTCCCAGATTTCTCCAAAGGAGAACCAAGGTTGGGCAGGTGGAATAAGGGGCAGGTGGAAAGGACTGACAACGCAACTAACCCTAAAGGGAAAGAGGATGAAGGGTGACGGTCAGGTTAGCGTGGAAGAAAGGAGGTTAGTAGAGCAAGTTAGTGCTCTTGAGGGAAGGAAAGGGCAACAGACCATAACCAGCTTTTCTCTTCTCTCGGGAGATCCTGGTCGGTTTCACGTGGGAGCGACCCAGCAGCGCCCCCTAGAGACCAGCTCCTCCTGGCACGTTCAGCTACTAGACGGCCACCCTCTCTTCTTTAAAGGCAGATGCAAACTACCTTCCTGTGGTACGTGAATACAGTAGTCTGATTTTGAGTTCTAGGGATTGGAATTGGGGGCACAGACTTGTTCCTGAACAGTAGAGGGTGCTGTGAGCATGTAAAGTTTGGGTTAGAGACTGCGTTGCTGAAGGGCAAAGGAAGAAGGAAGTAGTTCAGTTAGAGTCTGCACTGCATTAGAATCTAATGCAATCAGACTAGAAAAACATACTTCGGTTTTTGGAACGCAATTGCCACATTCTTGAAATAATGATTTGGCACACGTGCCACTGTATTCAAATAAAACCAAACCCCAAGAGCACCGTTAATTCTTAGAGGAATGATTTATTTAGACAGTCTGGACCTTGCTTTCATCCAATAAGTATTTATTGAATGCCTACTATGCACAAGGTATTGAGAATTTTGCTATAGCCTAAAACCATAAATCCAAAGAGAGTGCCGAGCTCTGCTGTTGATGGATTTTAAAAATGAAAACCATATTATCTGTATGCACATTCATCACGTGAACTCAGAATGCAATAGAATTCTATTCAAAGATGCAGTATTGTCAGGAAACATCTGATAGGGAAGGAGGAAAATTGTTGGCTTTTTAATCTAGTTTCCCTGCCAAGTCAACTGTGTGAAAGCATAATAATAGCTAAATTTATTCAGTGCATTCTGTGTGCCAGGCACTGTTCTAAATGCTTTACAACCTTGATATAATAGCGTGGTCTGTGGACCAGCAACGTCCCAGGAGCTTGTTAGACATGCAGAATCTCAGGGGCACCCCAGACCTACGGACTCAGAAGCTGCAATTTGAAGTTTCCGAGGCACGTAGTAGAGTCTATGTATTATCTTATTTAATCTCCGTAACCATCCTGTAACGGAGGTATATTATTATCTCCATTTTAAAGTAGGAAACTGTGGGAAGAGAAGTTAAGTAACTTGCCCAGAGCAAAGTAGGGATTTTTAACTCAGGCAAAATAGTTTCCACGTTCATGCTCTTATTCATATCGCCAAAATTTTCTGCTTTATCTTCTCTCTCCCAGATGGATGAAGCAGACATAATAAACATTTCTACTTATTATCATCTCGGTTAAGTAGTCACTGTTTACAAATCTATTTGAGATCCTTAAAATAAAAGTACTTTTTATGGGTTAGTTATACAAAGTAAAATTTAAGCATTCCTTTCTTGGGAGTACTTTTTACCACAAGCACTGTTTACAGCAGTGTGTTTTTACGTCTGCCTCGCCTGCCTTTAACACACCAGGCACGCTCCTACCCCAGGGCCTTTGCACTTGTCCCATATATTTGCATGCCTAGCTCTGTCACTTCCTCAACTCTTTGTTTAAATAATACATTCTCTAGAAGCCTTCTTTGACTATCTTACTAGAAATTACAACCGTCCTTTTTTAAAAAATATTTATTTATTTACTTATTTGACCATGCTGGGTCTCAGTTGCAGCATGCGGCATCTAGTTCTCCGACCAGGGATCAAACCCCGGCCCCCTGCATTGGGAGCGTGGAGTCTTAACCACTGGACCACCAGGGAATTCTCACAACTGTCCCTTTCTAAGGTGATTCAGAAAGGAAAGAAGAAGCCTATTCCAAAACTGAAGCAAAAGAGAAGGTTTACAAGCAAAGCAGGCCACGCAGAAAGAGGTCAACATATTAAAGAAGAAAAAGATCCGTACATCTCCCGTCTTCCTGTGGCTCTGGACACTGGAACTCTGAAGGCAGGGCATGTACCTTCAGAAGAGTGCATCCAGGAAGAATAAGCTTGACCACTGGGCCACCCTTAAGTTCCCCCTGATTTCCGAGTGGATCATAGAGAAATGGAGAACAACAACACATGTGCTCACTGTGGTTGTCAAGGGCAGATCCAGCAAGCTGTGAAGAAGCTCTGCTACTCTGATATGGCCAAGGTCAACACATTGAGGAAGGAAGAAGACATACCTTAGACTAGACCTACCATCATGCTTTAAATGTGGTCAGTGAAACTGGGATCATTTAGATGGAGTCCAGCACATCTGTTTTAAATATATTAATTAAGGTTTCCTGTGATCCAAGAAAAAAATTATAGCTGTGCCTTACACCCCACCCCCAACACCTCTATTCCCCTCCTCTGCTTTGTTTTTCTCAGTAGCACTTTTTATAACCTGTTTTTTCCATTATAGTGCAAATTTCCATAAGGACAGAGATTTTTGTTTGTTTCATTCATTGTGCATCCCTCCCTACCCCCAGCTGTTAGAAAATTACCTGGCACAATACAGGTGCTTTATAATATTTGTTGAGTTAATGAATGAATGAACAAATGAATAAGTGACTGGTTCCTACCTGACTGCAAACTTCTCAAGGTGCTGATGATGTTTTGCTCAGTTTTATATCTCAAAATTCTAGCAGTGTATTGGTAAAATAAATGTTTATTGAAATGGATTTGTTGCATTGAGAGCATAGCTACAGAAGTTTAATTTGAACATTTATGTCACCAGAGTCCTTTTGCCTGTTGTTCAGAAAAGGTCAGATAAAAAATCTGGGGCTTCCCTGGTGGCGCAGTGGTTGAGAGTCCGCCTGCCAATGCAGGGGGCACGGGTTCGTGTCCTGGTCCGGGAATATCCCACATGCCGCGGAACGGCTGGGCCCGTGAGCCATGGCCGCTGAGCCTGCGCGTCTGGAGCCTGTGCTCTGCAATGGGAGAGGCCACAACAGTGAGAGGCCCTCGTACCGCAAAAAAAAAAAAAAAAAAAAAAAAAAATCTGGATATTGTACCACAATTCATAAGCGAAGCCCACTCAGCTGTAATAAAGGATAATTATGTGTTGTGCATTTCATGTCTACAGTTTTGAGAATTTCATACTTGATAGGCAGTTTTTATTTGATATATAAACATCTTACTAGCTTGTAAATATATCACTTTTTACTTGATGCTATTGAGTTACTTTAAGAAGGTTTTCTGCATGTCAAAATTGTAAAAGCTATTATTTGATGTAGCAGTTGCTAGGGTAACCATCTTAATGAGCAATTAAGCATGTGAAGTCAGTGGAACTCATCCATGTATAAAATTTCAAACTCCAGTGGTTCAGAAAGAGACACATCATTATTTTCATGTTTTAAAATGAAATTAAAATTTTAGTCATGTGGGACTTCCCTGTTGATGCAGTGGTTAAGAATCCGCCTGCCAGTGCAGGGGACACGGGTTCGAGCCCTGGTAAGGGAAGATCCCACATTCTGCGGAGCAACTAAGCCTGTGCACCACAACTACTGAGCCCACGTGCCACAACTACTGAAGCCCACGTTCCTAGAGCCCGTGCTCCGCAACAAGAGAAGCCACTACAGTGGACCTGTGCACCTCAATGAAGACCCAACACAGCCAAAAATTAATGAATTAATTAATTTTTAAAAAATGAACCTCAATCTTTATTTCATACCATATGCTAAAAACTAACCTGCAATGGGTCATAAACCTCCATGTAAAGCAAAAATTCTAAGACTTCTTAGATAAAAGCATAGGAGAAAAATCTCAGCAACATTGGGTAAGGCAAGACTTTCTTAAATAAGAAAAGCAAAAAGAAAAAGTCGATAATTTGAATTTCATCAAAATAAAAACTTTTGCTCTTCAAAAGTCACTGATGAAAAATTAAAAGGTATGCCAAAGCTGGGAGAAAATCTTTGCAAAACATATGTATAATAGAGAATTTGAACGCAGAGTATAAAGAGTGCTTAGAGCTCAATAAAAACAAACAAAAAACCTTGATAATAAATCGGCAGATTTGAATAGACACTCCACCAAAGACAATATATGGATAACAAGTAAGTCAACAAGCATATGAAAAGGTGTTTAGCATACTTAGTATTTGCATGTTTGGGAAACACAAATTAAAACCGAAATGAAATGCCACTGCACATGCACTAGTGTAGCTAAAAAGGTTGATGATACCAAGTTTGGCGGAAGATGCAGAGTGCCTGGAGCTCTCATGCTTTGCAAATAGTACAGACATATTGGAAAACACTTTGGCAGTTTCTAATAAAGTTCAACATACACTTACACAACCCAGCACCTTGCTCTTATGTAGTTATCCAGGAGAAATTGAAAAAGAATTCACAAAGACTTGTATAAGAAGTTAATAGTTTATCCATAATGGCCCCAAACTTTAAATAATCAAACTGTTCATCAACAGGGTAAATTATAAAAATACTGTAGAATATTCATTCATGTCTTCTATAGAAATTAAGAGAGGAATATGTTTGTATATGGGTATATATGTATATGTGTGTGTGCATATATCAAAGGGTTGGTGAATGGGCAGGAAAGAGTAAACAGGAGGGCACATTTACCCACCCACTAACACTTTCCCATATTCTTCATTCTTTTCTCCCTGTAGGTGGAGTTTATGTTTGATGTCAATTCCCTTTGGGCTAAAGAACTTCTTTCAGCATTTTTTTAGTGCGGATCTGCTGACAATAAACTGTATCAGTTTGGGTTTATCTGTAAATGTATTCATTTACATTTCTTTTTTTTAAATAAATTTTTAAAAATAATTTTTAAAAAATTTATTTATTTTATTCATTTATTTTTGGCTGCGTTGGGTCTTCGTGGCTGCACACTGGCTTTCTCTAGTTGCAGTGAGCGGGGTCTACTCTTCGTCACGGTGCGCGGGCTTCTCATTGCGGTAGCTTCTCTTGTGGAGCATGGGCTCTAGGCGTACGGGCTTCAGTAGTTGTGGCACACGGGCTCTAGAGCTAAGGCTCAGTAGTTGTGGCACATGGGCTTAGTTGCTCTGCAGTATGTGGGCTCTTCCCAGACCAGGGCTCGAACCCGTGTCCTCTGCATTGGCAGGCAGATTCTTAACCACGGCGCCACCAGGGAACTCCCCATCAGGGCTTTAAAAGCTAAATTAATTTCTCTCCCTTCCGTTCAATTATTTTCTTCCAAGTACTTTCCTGTTCTCTTTTTTCCAACTTGCCTCTTGGTGTTATTTTTCTTTCACTCCGGACTTTTCATTTCTTGCACTTTTCTTCCTCTTTCTCATTTTTTCCTGTCTTTTCCCCTTTTCCCTCTGACCTCTTTCAACCTCCTTTCCGTAAGTTATTTTTGTTTTCCCACTTATAATTCATATTTTGTACCAGCTTTACTGAGATATAATTCACATACTACACAATTCACACATTCAAAGTGAAGATTTCAATGGTTTTTACTATATTCATGAAATTGTGCAACCATCACCGCAACCAACTTTAGAATATTTTTATCATCCCCAAAGAAACTCTCTGCCCTTTAGCCATTGCTCTCTGATCCGCCCATTTCTCCCAGCCCCATGCAAACACTAATCTAATTTCTGTTTCTACAGATTTGCATATTATGGAAATTTCATGTAAATGGAATCGTATCATATGTGGTCTTTTGTGACTGGCTTCTTTCACTTTGTGTAATGTTTTCAAGGCTCATTTACATTGTGATATTAATCAGAGCTTCATTTCTTTTTATGGCCAAATAATATTTCATTATATGGATATACCAATTTTGTTTATGTTTATCACTTAATGGATACTTGTGTTGTTTCTTGGCTATTAGGAATAATGCTGTTATGAACATTCACACACAAGTTTTTTTATTTGTTTTTTTTGTGTGTGGTACGCGGGCCTCTCACTGTTGTGGCCTCTCCCGTTGCGGAGCACAGGCTCCGGACGTGCAGGCTCAGCCGGCCATGGCTCACGGGCCCAGCCACTCCGCGGCATGTGGGATCTTCCTGTACCAGGGCACGAACCCGTGTCCCCTGCATCGGCAGGCGGACTCTCAACCACTGCGCCACCAGGGAAGCCCCATGCACAAGTTTTTGTGAGGTTGTATATTTTCATTTCTATTGGAGTGGAATTGCTGGATCATATGATCTATGTTAAACTTTTTTGAGGAACTGCCAGGCTGTTTTGCAAAGTGTCTCCACAACTTTACATTCCCACCAGCAGTGTATGAGGGTGTTGATTTCTCCATATCCTCACCAGCACTTATCTGTCTTTTTAATTATAGCCATCCTAGTGGGTGTGAAATGATATTTCATTATGGTTTTGATTTGCATTTCTCTGACACTAATGACAGTGAGCAACTTTCCATGTGCTTATTAGCCATTTTCATATCTTCTTTGGGGAAATGTGTTTTCAGATACTTTGCCCAGTTTTCAACTGGGTTGTCTTTTTTATTATAGAGTTATAAGAAGTTTTAAAATGTATATATTCTAGATACAAATCTCTTATCAGAAATACAATTTGGAAAAATCTTCTCCCATTTTGTGGGTCATCTTTTTACTTTCTTGATAGTGTCTTTTGAAGCAAAAAGTGTTAAGTTTTTAAGAAGTCCTAATTATTATTTTTTCTTTTGTTGCTTGCTTTTGGTGTCATATAAGAAATCATTGCCAAATCCAAGGTCATAAGGATTCACTCTTATATTTTCTTCTAGGAGTGTTATAGTTTTAGCTCTTGTATTTAGATCTTTGATCTATTTTAGTGAATTTTTATTTACCATGTGAGGCAGAAGTTTTAAATTCATCCTTTTGAGTGTGGATATCTTGTGTTAACCCCATTTGTTGAAAAGACTATTTTTGCCCATTGAATAGTCTAGCACCCTTTTCAAAAAATCAATTGATGGGTTTATTTCTGGACTCTCAATTGTATTCCTTTGAACTGTATGTCTATCCCTATGTCACTACCACACAGTCTTAATTATCATTACTTTGTAGTAAGTTTTGGAATTGGGAAGTGTGGGCTCTCCAACTTAATTCTTCTTTTTCAGGATGGTTTCATAATTCATTTTAATTTGAAACATGTTTTTTATCTTCTGTATACCAGGGAATATGTGAAGAGAACAAGACAAGAATGCTCAGCCAGGAGAGAGATGTGTTTAAAGAAGAATTAACAGTATATGATGGAGAATTCCCTGGTGGTTCAGTGGTTAGGACTCGGAGCTTTCACTGCCGGGATCAGGGTTCGATCCCTGGTCAGGGAGCTAAGATCCTGCATGCCTCACAGTGCGGCCCAAAAACAACAACAACGACAGCAACGAAACAATGTATGGTGGAGATTAAGGTAGGAGAATTATAGCTACTTATAAAAACATAACAGGGAGTCTTAGCCAAATCTGGTAATTGTACAAGACTGACTGAGGAAACAAGGGTCAGACTGAACGCTGGGGGAAGGAATAAGAGATAACCGGAAGAAGAGAGAATATACCCCATTCTAAGCCATTCCAAGGAATAGCTTTTGTGAATCTTGGGGTCAAGGCATGGCTGTAAAAAGACAGAACAAAGTTCAGAAAAGCTTTAGTAGAGAGTGCAAGAAGAGAGAGGTAAAATTTGAGTAGAGTAAAAAGGCAAGATAGGGTCTGCTTTTTATCTCAAAGACAATGATGAGTCATTGTGGGCACTGAAAGAATGATGGGAGCCTTGGAGGCATGATCATTTTACATGCACAAGAATCCCTCTGGCTGTAGAGTAGGCAGTGGATAGGTGGGTGCAACACCAGAGAAAGGAAAACCAGTTAGGGGGCTTTTGAGATGAAATGTGATGTGACCCAGAGTATGATGGTGGCAAAAAAAAAAAAAAAAAAAGTGGAATGACTGTGAGAAACTTCCAAAGCAGAGCCTAACAGAACTTGGTGATTCTTTAGATGTGAGGGATAAAAGGGAGACAGGAATCAAAGATGGCTCCTAATTTCTCATAATATGGAATTGTCTATATTTTGAGTATGTTGTAGATATTGAATAAAGGTGAGCCAATTTTAAAAAGATAAAATGAGGGAGGAGAATGTTTTATTTCTCAAAAATCTCCCAACGGAAAAATTAAGTTGCCTGTAACTTGTGTGGTCTCTGAGTATTGTTGTTTTTTTAAGGCCACTCTGAGTGATCCTTTAAAAAAAAACAACAGGTTTAACCAGGGAATATGAAAACCAAGCGAGAGGGTGTGACTGTAGGAGTTTCATGACACCCAGGTGGCATGCCTGGTGATAGACAGAACGACTTCTCCCCATCTACTGGCATCTCCTACCAGGACCGTTCCCCAAGTGGTCCCCCAGCTTCCTATTTCCAGTCGTGCCCTCTATCAGTGCAGTGCAGCCAGAATGATTTCTCACAAAGCTACATCTCAGCTTGTCACCTCCTTTACATAAAACTTTTCAGTGGCTTCCTGTTGCCGTGAGGACAAAGTTCAGACCTTTTAACGGTTTTCATGTTTCTGCATAATCTGGGTCCTGCCGGCCTGGCTGACCTCTTGCCACGTCCTCCCTTATGCTCTGTGCGCCGGGCACACTGAACTGGTGCTGTCAGTTCCTTCAACGTGCTGGGCTCTCTCTCTCTCACCTCTTGGCTCTCTTTTACATCAGCTTTCTTTGCCTGCTACTATGCCCACTTATCTTCCAGGTCTTGAGTTACACATCACTTTCTCTGGAAAGCCCCACTGACGTCAAATCCGGGTTCAGGATCTCCTGTGTAGCAGCCTCAAATGCCCTAGGTCAATGGACCTGCTGAGGCTTCGATCTCTTTTGGTCTGGCTTGGTCCAGGCATAGACTTTATTTTATTTTATTTGTTTTTAATAAATTTATTTATTTATTTTTGGCTGCGTTGGGCCTTCATTGCTGCTCACGGGCTTTCTCTAGTTGCGGTGAGCGGGGGCTACTCTTCGTTGTGGTGCGTGGGCTTCTCACTGCGGTGGCTTCTCGTCGCGGAGCACGGGCCCTAGGCACGTGGGCTTCAGTAGTTGTGGCTCGTGGGCTCTAGAGCGCAGGCTCAGTAGTTGTGGCGCACGGGCTTAGTTGCTCCATGGCATGTGAGATCTTCCCAGACCAGGGCTCAAACCCATGTCCCCTGCATTGGCAGGTGGATTCTCAACCACTGGGCCACCAGGGAAGTCCCGGGCATAGATTTTAGACTCTGATAAGAGTGAAGGGACTGTGTTTCCTTCAAGTCCCCATAACGAGAATACTGATGCTCTCAGCCACTGGGAGGTAATGAGCTGGTGCCTGCTCTACAGATACCAGCAAGTATCTGCTCTACTGAGACTTGATTTTGCCAGGAGATAGTCTGAAGATAGAGTTATGTCCCTTTGTGAAGGCTGAATAGGGAATCAGGTCTTAAAAGGCCAACCCACACCCATTGCACAAAAGAATAAGCAGCCAATCCCCAGAGTTCTACCCCATATTTTTAGCCTGGGCAATTTTTAAAGCAGCCGTATCCAAACCTCCTTGTCAACAGCAAAACCAAATCATTTTCAGTAAACCATTCATCCAATACCCTGCACTGAGTAATGCTACTTGCTGATATTTCTTTCACCATCAACTCCCCACAAAATGGACTCCAAGATGGATAACTGAGGAAACTTGTTACAAGAAATTGTTACTGTATTTATAAACCAGTTAAAAGTGAAAGAATAAAAATTGAGACAAGGAGAGCAAGAAAAATTGAAGTCCTGTGCTCCTCTCTGGGCATAATTACCTGGTAGGCCAGTTATCTGTTCAGGGTACTCCTACTTCAAGGTAGTATTTGTAATAAAAGAACACCAGTCTTTCTGGTCTCTTTAGAGGCAAGCAACCAGCTCATCTAAACTCCTATCAGTCTATTCACAACTGGCTTAAAAAATAAGGAATTAGGAGAAAGGGAAGGAGGGAGAAAACACATTTCTCCATTAACTCATTGGGAAGTCTTAGGACCTCCTGAAGAAGCTCCCTTCTTTGATCCCCAATCTCACAATCATAGTGTAGTTCCAGTTCTACATAAGCATCCATGAATGGTTCTCTAACTGGAGCACATGCTATCAAACCCAAAGTCAAACGCCCAGGCCAAGAAAACTCAAATCTCAAATAAAATCTCAAATAATCCAATAATATCTATTCCCCAGGTAATGGCAAATTATATAACAATGTTCGTGATCAAAGACCCACATTTGAGAAAGTCCTGCTGTGCCCTTATAAACACAGACACACACACACACACACACACACACACACACACTTTATCTTTGAGGGCCAAAGTTTTGAAAAGAAATCTGGACCAGGGTAGGCAAAGAGCTGGAAAGGATGATAAAATCCTGGAGGGATAATTTACCATTAGGATAGGAGGAGAGAGGACAGGTGCGCTGTCTTCTGTACCATAGTCCGAAGGTGAAAAGGGACTTGTTATTGGTTCTGGGTCTGAGAGGGGCCACATGTGGAACAAACTTGGTTTGGGATGAACTGGTGGCCAGCTTGAGCCCTAAGGAAAAGATTCTTCAAGTGCATCTGAAAGCTGGTTTCAGTGTGGAGAACCTCTTGGAAATTTGATTGGTCCTGGGGAAAGGGAAGCAGGCAGCTCCCTTTCTTCTTGAGTGCCACAAGCCCTCACTGTTTCCTGTTGAATGGGGCGATTTACTTGCTGTGCGTGGCGGGAAGGCAGCGTGGCAGGGCCAGGACCCGGTGAGTCCGCAGCCAGTGCAGCAGCTTGTAGCCTGTGAAGGAGATCTGCTTGCCCATAATGCATTCAGGCTTCTCTGGTGCTGGGACAGCAGGGCTCAAAAGGCTTCAGGTGCCTGGGCAGTGCCTTCCCATCGTCCTCCTTGCCCACCTCGGGGTTGATGAAAATCAGGGTGGCGTATCGGCAGTGGAGGGCCTCCACGCTGTAGTTGCCCGTGTCCACCAGGGCTGCCTCTCGCTGGTCCTTCCCACACAGCCTCAGGGAGAAGCCCAGGTATCGCAAGATGGCATTGGACTGGTACAGGGTGAGGCCTCCATTCTGGAACTTGGGGAGCTGCCCGTACAGTTAGGAGGCCTTGAGTGGGCACTGCAGCTGGGTCTCCTTAGTCACCACTTCCTCCTTCCAGCTCTGGCCCTGGCCAGCCCGCAGCACGTGTGTGGCCTTGGCAGACCCTGGAACAGGGAAGTAGACAGCGGTGTGGGGCGTCAGGGTGGCGGCAGAGCTCAGGCCAGTGTGGAGGACCTTTCACAGAGGTTGACGTGGAGGAAAGGGACCACTGTGGTCTGCAAAGGAATTAGCATAAATAGCGTCAGACAGTAACCAGTGCAGGACAAGAGGTCTGAACCACATCCCCACAAACAGCTGGTTTAGAAGTGGTACCAATAACTTGGCTGCTAAACTTCTGTGCCACCTCCTCTCAGAGTCTCTCAGGTTTACAACCACCTGCTTCCTGACCAAACCCAGGCCACTCCCTGAACGTCCCTCCCCCATGCCATCACCACCTTCTGTCTTGTGGTTTAATATTGACATTTGGCCTAAAATATACCTGGAGTCCATGGGTTTTACCACAAGAGACTTTTTTTTGGCCTTGCCAAGTGGCTTGTGGGATCTTAGCTCCCCAACCAGGAACTGAACCCCGGGCCATGGCAGTGAAAGCACTGAGTCCTAACAACTGGACCACCAGGGAATTCCCCCTTAAGAGATTTTTTTTTTTTTTTTAAATGTAAACACCAAATCGTGTAACTTGTTGATAAGTAACACTTTTTAAGCACATCAACCATGGTACTCTCACTGTGGAATTTATGGCCCTGAAGAGACTTAACCCTGGAGTTTGCAAAGTCCCCTCAGAACAAATTCTTTGGAGAGAGACTTGCTAACTGCCCTGGGAATTTGCTCTCACAGGAGGCCAAGGGAGCAGGTGCCTGAGCAGCTGGGAGAGAGTTTCCTGTTTACAATGTAAACCCTCCATGGTTCACGCTCCTTCAGGCCCAGATTCTGGCCAGACAGTACGAAGATGAGTCATCAAAAAGGAATATAGGAAAAACAAAAGGGGAATGAAGCAGTATAAAAGAGGGGAAAGAAATTAAATAGATAAAACCGATAATATCTAAAACAGGACCTATAAGAGACTAAAAAGACAGGAGGTTAGATGGTTAGAGCTAATATTTCCAACTTTAGGAATTAAAAAAATGAAATATTAGGACTTCCCTGGCGGTCCAGTGGTTAAGAATCCATACTTCCACTGCAGGGGGCATGGTTTTGATCCCTGGTCAGGGAACTAAGATCCCACATGCCACACGGTACAGCTAAAAAAAAAAAGAAAAAAAAATATTTTGGGAGGGAATGTTCCAATATCTAATAAAATTTAAACTAGTGATAACTTTTGACCAAAAAAAATACTTCTCAGAATTTATCCTTCAGTAAGTCACATAAATGTATAAAGATAAATGTACAAATGTTAGGGATGACTCCTGCCAAAAGCCTAGAGTTGTTCTTGACTTTTGTCTCCCTCAACATCACCATTCTGCCCCATTCAATCCATCAGCATATCCCATGAATTCTCTATTCAATATATACCCTGAATCTGACCACTCCTCACTTTATTCCTAGAACCTCAGTGAGTCACAGCTTTTCTCAGAAATGGATTCCTACCTGGTCACTCTGCTTTTGTTCTTGCCCTCCAAACAGTCCATTAGCTACTTAGCAGCTAGATTGATCTTGTAAAATCCTAGATAAATTCATATCACATCCCTGCTTAAATCTTTCATGGCTTTCTGTTGCACTCAGAATAAATTGCAAACCTCTTACCAGGACACTAGGGACCTCTCATAGCAGCCACCACTCTCCCATCCTGCTAGCTCCATCCCAACCCCACTGGTCTTCTCTGGGCTCCTTGAACAAGCCAAGTTGGCTCCCATTCCTGGAACTGAGCACCTGCTCTTCTCTCTACCTGGAAAGCACTTCTCCAGATCATCATGTGGTCTGACCTTCTTATTCTTTAGTTATCTGCTCTAGTTCATCTTCTTGAGGAGATTCCCTCATGACCAACCAAGAATAAAACTTCTCTTGTTATCTCTAGCCCCTTTCCAGGTACCCCTTTACTTACCACTTATCCATTTAATTGTTTGCTCTCTTTATTCCCCTTCTACTCACTTACATTGAGGTTAGGGACATCATCTATTTCACTGCTGCCTCTTTAGCACCTAGAACAAAGCCCGCCACATAATAGGTGTTAGTATTTTTTGAATGAATGAATGAATAAATGCTGGACATTTTCTTAAGATACATACTTAACTGAAAGAAAAAGCAAGCTTCAAAATGTGTACAACGCTGCTATATTTAAGATAGAGAACCAACAAGGACCTACTGTATAGCACAGGGAGCTCTGCTCAATACTCTGTAATAGCCTGAATGGGAAAAGAACTTGAAAAAGAAGATACGTGTATATGTATAACTGAATCACTTTGCTGTACACCTGAAACTAACACAACACTGTTAATCAACTATACTCCAAGATAAAATAAAAATTTAAAAAATAATATGTACAGTCAAGCCCCATTAATATTAATACAAATATCTTAGTATACATTTGTATTCGTATTATATATAATATTTGGATGAATGCATGGAATTTTTTCAAAATATATTTGTTATTGAGGTATAAGTGACATATAACATTGTGCTAGCTTAAGGTACACGATTTGTTGATTTGATACTTTTATATATTGCAATGTGATTACCACCATAGCTTTAGCTAACACCTCTACCACATCACATCACTTCTTTTTCGTAGTGAGGACATTTAAGGTCTAGTCTCTTAGCAACTTTGAAGTATATATGCAGTATTGTTGACTATAATCACAAGGCTGGGCATTAGATCTCCAGAACTTACTCATCTTTTAATTGCGAGTTTATAACCTTTGACCAACATCTCTCCAATTCCTCTACCACCAGCTCCTGGTATCTACCATTCTACTCTGTTTCTACAAGTTCAGCTTTTTTAGATTCTCACATATAAGTGAGATTATACAGTGTTTGTCTTTCTCTCTCTGACTTATTTCACTTAGCTTGGTACCTTCAAGGTTGTCCATGTTGTTGCAAATGGCAGGATTTCTTTCTTTTTCGTGGCTGAATAGTATTCCATTCCAATAAATATATCACGGTATCGTTATCCATTCATCCACTGAGGGACATTTAGGTTGTTTCCATGTCTTGGCTATTGTGAATAATGCTGCAATAAACATGGGAGTGCAGATATCTTTTTTTTTTCTTCTTTGGCCGAGCTGTGCAGCTTGCAGGCTCTCAGTTCCCTGACCAGGGATTAAACCCAGGCCATGGCAGTGAAAGCCTGGAATCCTAACCACTAGGCCACCAGGGAACTCCCAGATATCTTTTTGATATCCTGTTTTATTTCCCAGGACTTACTAACTGAATAAAGGGGAAAGTTTAAAAATGGTGTATAAAGTCAAGTACCATTTATCTTACTACTAATATCAATAAAATATCTTTTATGTATATGTATATATGCACCCAAATCTAGATGAATATACATCAGTTATTCACAGTGATTATGCCTGCTGAGGGGATTTGGGGATGATGGCTTTCTATATTATACATTTCAGTAAAATTTTTATTTTTCTATTAACCATAAATATTTTAATCTGAAAAAAATTTGTGTTAAAAATAAAATCAAGGGCTTCCCTGGTGGCGCAGTGGTTGAGAGGCCACCTGCCGATGCAGGGTACATGGGTTCGTGCCCCGGTCCGGGAAGATCCCACGTGTCGCAGAGCGGCTGGGCCCGTGAGCCATGGCCGCTGAGCCTGCGCGTCCGGAGCCTTTGCTCCGCAACGGGAGAGGCCACGGCGGTGAGAGGCCCGTGTACCACAAATAGATAAATAAATAAATAAAATAAAATAAAGTAAAGTTGAAACATTTAGAATGGCAATGATGCTGGAAGCCAATTAGATAAAAGGTTAAAATGTGGAAGTTAAGTGATATAAAATTATGATCGTATAGTTTTATATGATTATATGAAATGATGAAATTAAAATACACGGGTAAAAAGTTTCATTAAAGTACATGTCTCCACTCTGCTCTCTGCCAGGAGGCTGTATGGTATGGACTCAATGATCTGTTCTAAAGTCCTCTGTCACTCTGGTTGGGTTCAGCCAGTGAGGAGTCCCAGTGAGAAAAATGAAGGAAGATGAAAGCAAGCTAAGTCAGGGTATTTATCCCCCTTCCTCCCTCCCCAAGAGGTCTCATTGAGTTGGCTGTATCTCTCGACGGGAAATCCCCACTTTTCTTGGGGCCACTAACTGTACAGAGTCCTGTTCTCTGCGATCCTGGCAGCTATTCCCTCCCCTTACCCTTTCCAGTGGTGAGCCCCAGCTCCTAAATTCCCACCTTTGTAAATAAACCCTCCTCGTTACCTGAGGCCATCGCTTTCTTGCTGGGACTCTGGCAGACACTTTTTGGATAAAAATATGCATGTTCCTAAATTGTTCTTCCTATTTCCCATGATCCAGAAATCATCCAGAAAAACAAGACTCCTTGTGAAGCTACATCTCTGGTATTAAAGCCTTCCTTCTCCATCTCGGGGCATGGCAAACTTTTTCCATAAAGGGCAGATAGTAAATATTTTAGGCTTTTTTTTTTTTTTTTTTGCAGTAGTTGGGCCTCTCACTGTTGTGGCCTCTCCCGTTGCGGGGCACAGGCTCCGGACGCGCAGGCTCAGCGGCCATGGCTCATGGGCCGAGCCGCTCCGCGGCATGTGGGATCTTTCCAGACCGGGGCATGAACCCGTGTCCGCTGCATCGGCAGGCAGACTCTCAACCACTGTGCCACCAGGGAAGCCCTTTAGGCTTGTTTTTTAAAAAATTGAAGCATAGTTGATTTACAATGTCATGGTAATTTCAGGTGTACAGCACAGTGATTCAGTTATACATACATATATGTTATTTTTCAGATTCTTTCCCCTTATAGGTTATTACAAAATACTGAGTATAGTTCCCTGTGCTATACGGTAAGTCCTTGTTGGTTATCTATTTTACATATAGTACTGTGTACATGTTAATCCCATCCTCCTGATCTATCCCTCCCCCCTCTTTCCCCGTTGGTTTGTTTTCTATATCTGTGGGTCTATTTCTGTTTTGTAAGTTCATTTGTATCTTTTTTTTTCAGATTCCACATATAAGCAATATCATATGATTAAATATTTTAGGTTCGAGAGGTCTATCCTCTCTGTCGCAGCTACCCTGCCAAAGTAGCACCAAAACAGCCACAGGCAAGAGGTAAATGAATGGCTTGCTGCAGACATTGAAGGAAGTCTCCTAGGGCATTATCATTCAGTAACATGTTTGCTGTGGGGTTTTGTTAGATACTCTTCATAAAGTCTAGGAGCACATTATTTGTAAGCTCCATTTTACAGATTAGGAAACTGAAAATCATCGGGATTAATAGCTTGCTGTAAGTCTCATAATTATGCAGGGTAGTAGCAGTAATCCTCTGATAACAAATTCTTGGCTCCCATTACTATGCAGAATATCTTTAAACAAGGTATCGTTAAGTCAATATTATTCTAAAGAATGGTAGGTTAGTGAGATTTTTGAGGCTACAGTGTTTGAGGGTTTGTTGGAATCATACTATCTATTGGTAGCCTCAGTACTAGCCAGATGTATCACCGCGGGATTGTATATATTACAACAGTAAGATTCTAGAAAAGAAGTGAGTGTGTAAAGGAAAAACTGTGACATTTTGGTTGTCTCTCTTACTGGGTTCTTCTGATATCACAGAGCTGCTAAATTCAGGTTGCCCTGTCTTTAAATTAGTTATTGTTATTGTTAACCAGTTCTAGTTATTGTGAACTGGTTTGAATTGAGCTCTCTGTCTTACAACTGAAAACATGCTAACAGAAGCCAGAGCTTCCTGCTCTTTATTGATCTAGAAACCCAAAGAGAATATTTAGCAACCCAAAGCTATTGAACCTATGATACCACCGTTGTATGCTTATTGTCTCCTAATTTTGCTTTCTGCAATCCTGTAAGCTTTCCAGAAACAGGTGAAAGGGCTTGTTTTGCATACTCAGGAAAACTTAAGTATTTTAATTACAAAGACGTTATTTAAATTGAAATATACTTGAGTACATATATTGTTTGAAAACTATTCATAAAGTGGGGTGAAAGCAGGTTATATAAAATTATACATTTTATCATTACACTCTCTTTTTAAAATTAGTCGTTATTGTTTAAATGGGGACACGCTAACTTTGTTATTTAGAAAATGAATTTGGGAAGGGGAAGATTGACAACGTTTTTAGTTTGTTTACAAGCAAAGCAATGGCAATCCTGCTGCGAGAATACTGTTAACTGTTGCTATTCCAATCAGAAAAAAAGTGGGCACTTTGGGGAAAAAAAAATTCCAAATGTTTTTAATGCTTTGTCTAGTCTCTGAAGTTCCCTTTGTTCTGTTGGAATGCCCAAGTCAATGAATTCAGTATTGATTTATTTCAAAGGCCCTGAGGCTTGAAGCTTTGAGAGAGAATGAAAAGAATGAAAGAACGATTTTTCATAGACTGTATTAAGCCTCCAGGCATAGAAAATGTACAAGTGAAAAGCACATCAGAGACATCTTTGCTCCTTGCTAAAGCCTGTGGAAGATAACTCTCTGGCCAGGGTGGAAAGGTATAGTATTGATTACTGAGAAGATTTATAATTGAACCAGAATTTCTTAATTCCACCAAACGAAACAAACTAACATTGTGACTGTTCGGTGCTTCAGCGTCACCTACCTGCAGGTCACACGCTTTGCCACGTCCAGTGGCGCAGGTCCTGGCTTGCACGTTCAGTAAATAGTTCATGACTAGCTGGCTGGCTGCATGGATTAATGGGAAACTGTAAAATTCGTTTAACTATCTTTTTTCAAAAATTAATTAATTAATTTTTACTTTTGGCTGCGTTGGGTCTTTGTTGCTGCGTGCAGGCTTTCTCTAGTTGCAGTGAGCGGGCTTCTCATTGCGGTTGCTTCTCTTGTTGCAGAGCATGGACTCGAGGTGCGTGGGCTCAGTAGTTATGGCGCACGGGCCCAGCCGCTCCGCGGCATGTGGGATCTTCCCGGACCAGGGCTCGAACCTGTGTCCCCTGCACTGGCGGGAGGATTCTTAACCACTGCGCCACCAGGGAAGTCCCCTAACTATCTTTTTGATATAATTTTTACTCCAACATTGCCCACTGGGGCACATTAAATATGTTCATTCTCTGTTTTCAATTACAAAAACTCAGTAGGGTAATAAACAGTAATGAGTTCCAAGAGTGTTTTGTTGCTGCTGTCATTTAACACTTTACTTGATACAATACATCACCTCTCCATAAAGAAAAATGTTGACAATAGCTGATATAAATAGTAACATCTATCGAGTTCTTACTCTGTGCCAGGCAGGGAGCTATATTCTTCACATGAAATTTCAGAATTCACCCTCACAACTTTCTAGGTAAGTAGTAGTATTTTTCTTGTTTTACAGTTGAGAAAACTGTGTAAACCATGTTGCTCCTTGGGCTATATGAAATATATTTGTTTGCAGAAGGAAAATAAGGACATTAATGATCCTTTTACAAAAAGATTCTTTTGAGTGACAGGATTTCCTCTAGTCTTTTAATGTAACAAATACTCCTAGGGCATTCAAAACCTTTCAATTATACTAGTTCAGTTTGTATGCTTTTCATTTACAATAATTCTTCAAGAACACACCTCTATATATGAAAAGAGAACTCTAAGTTATTATCCTGGTGACGATGTTTTTTGTTTGTTTGTTTTTTTGCGGTTTGCAGGCCTCTCACTGTTGTGGCCTCTCCCGTTGCGGAGCACAGGTTCCGGACGCACAGGCTGAGCGGCCATGGCTCACGGGCCCAGCCGCTCTGCGGCATGTGCGATCTTCCCAGACCGGGGCACGAACCCGTGTCCCCTGCATCGGCAGGCGGACTCTCAACCACTGCGCCACGAGGGAAGCCCCCGGTGATGATGTTTTTATATGCGAGGGAGAGATAATCACTTGAACAAAAATAAGTTATTACTCCATATTTGTTTAAACCATAACTAGAAAAAAACTTAACTATAAATATATATATTTAAGATTTTTTTATTATGGAAGTTAAACCCCTACACACCTATCATACAGCTTCAAAAATTAACAAAACTTACCAAGCTACAAACATGTTTTTGAAATATTGGTACTAAGAGGGGTGATCATGTAATTTATTATCCAAACTAGGACATTTTTGACAGTAAAAGGAGGTGTTACAATAACTCCACCAGGACAACAGGCATAAACTCAGACTGTACTGGGGAGACCATGGCATATGATCACCCTAGAACAAATTCATTTCTGTAATATTTAAAGCATGTAATAGCATACCCATATGTAAGAACACATAGGACAGAGAGTTCTGATGTGAAAGAAGACACACACATCTCTTTTCTTTTTTTACATCTTATTGGAGTATAGTTGCTTTACAATGGTGTGTTAGTTTCTACTTTATAACAAAGTGAATCAGTTATACATATACATATGTTCCCATATCTCTTCCTTCTTGCGTCTCCCTCCCTCCCACCCTCCCTATTCCACCCATCTAGATGGTCACAAAGCACCAAGCTGATCTCCCTGTGCTATGCGGCTGCTTCCCACTAGCTATCTATTTTACGTTTGGTAGTGTATGTATGTCCATGACACTCTCTCACTTTGTCACAGCTTACCCTTCCCCCTCCCCATATCCTCAAGTCCAATCTCTAGTAGGTCTGTGTCTTTATTCCCATCTTACCTCCAGGTTCTTCATGACTTTTTTTTTCCCGTAGATTCCATATATATGTGTTAGCATACATATTTGTCTTTCTCTTTCTGACTTACTTCACTCTGTATGAAAGACTAGGTCCATCCACCTCACTACAAATAACTCAATTTCGTTTCTTTTCATGGCTGAGTAATATTCCATTGTACAGATGTGCCACATCTTCTTTATCCATTCATCCGATGATGGACACTTAGGTTGTTTCCATCTCCTGGCTATTGTAAATAGAGGTGAAATGAACACTTTGGTACATGACTATTTTTGAATTATGGTTTTCTCAGGGTATATGCCCAGTAGTGGGATTGCTGGGTCATATGGTAGTTCTATTTGTAGTTTTTTAAGGAACCTCCATACTGTTCTCCATAGTGGCTGTACCAATTCACATTCCCACCAGCAGTGCAAGAGTGTACCCTTTTCTCCACACCCTCTCCAGCATTTATTGTTTCTAGATTTTTTAATGATGGCCATTCTGACCGGTGTGAGATGATATCTCATTGTAGTTTTGATTTGCATTTCTCTAATTATTAGTGATGTTGAGCATCCTTTCATGTGTTTGTTGGCAATCTGTATATCCTCTTTGGAGAAATGTCTATTTAGGTCTTCTGCCCATTTCTGGATTGGGTTGTTTGTTTTTTTGTTATTGAGTTGCATGAGCTGCTTGTAAATTTTGGAGATTAATCCTTTGTCAGTTGCTTCATTTGCAAATATTTTCTCCCATTCTGAGGGTTGTCTTTTGGTCTTGTTTATGGTTTCCTTTGTTGTGCAAAAGCTTTGAAGTATCATTGGGTCCCATTTGTTTATTTTTGTTTTTTATTTCCATTTCTCTAGGAGGTGGGTCAAAAAGGATCTTGCTGTGGTTTATGTCATAGAATGTTCTGCCTATGTTTTCCTCTAAGAGTTTTATAGTTTCTGGCCTTACATTTAGATCTTTAATCCATTTTGAGCTTATTTTTGTGTATGGCGTTAGGGAGTGTTCTAATCTCATACTTTTACATGTACCTGTCCAGTTTTCCCAGCACCACTTATTGAAGGGGCTGTCCTTTCTCCATTGTACATTCCTGCCTCCTTTATCAAAGAAAAGGTGACCATATGTGCGTGGGTTTGCCTCTGGGCTTTCTATTCTGTTCCATTGATCTATATTTCTGTTTTTCTGACAGTACCATACTGTTTTGATTACTGTAGCTTTGTAGTATAGTCTGAAGTCAGGGAGCCTGATTCCTCCAGCTCCGTTTTTCGTTCTCAAGATTGCTTTCACTCTTCGGGGTCTTTTGTGTTTCCATACAAATTGTGAAATTTTTTGTTCTAGTTCTGTGAAAAATGCCAGTGGTAGTTTGATAGGGATTGCATTGAATCTGTAGATTGCTTTGGGTAGTAGAGTCATTTTCACAATGTTGATTCTTCCAATCCAAGAACATGGTATATCTCTCCATCTATTTGTATCATCTTTAATTTCTTTCATCAGTGTCTTATAATTTTCTGCATACAGGTCTTTTGTCTCCTTAGGTAAGTTTATTCCTAGATATTTTATTCTTTTTGTTGCAATGGTAAATTGGAGTGTTTCTTGATTTCACTTTCAGATTTTCCGTCATTAATGTATAGGAATGCCAGAGATCTCTGTGCATTAATTTGGTATCCTGCTACTTTACCAAATTCATTGATTAGCTCTAGTAGTTTTCTGGTAGCATCTTTAGGATACTCTTTGTATAGTATCATGTCATCTGCAAACACTGACAGCTTTATTTCTTCTTTCCCGATTTGGATTCCTTTTATTTCCTTTTCTTCTCTGATTGCTGTGGCTAAAACTTCCAAACCTATGTTGAATAAGAGTGGTGAGAGTGGGCAACCTTGTCTTGTTCCTGATCTTAGTGGAAATGCTTTCAGTTTTTCACCATTGAGGACGATGTTGGCTGTGGGTTTGTCATATATGGCCTTTATTATGTGGAGGAAAGTTCCCTCTATGTCTACTTTCTGCAGGGTTTTTATCATAAATGGGTGTTGAATTTTGTCGAAAGCTTTCTCTGCATCTATTGAGATGATCATATAGTTTCTCTCCTTCAATTTGTTAATATGGTGTATCACGTTGATTGATTTGCATATATTGAAGAATCCTTGCATTCCTGGAATAAACCCCACTTGATCATGGCGTATGATCCTTTTAATGTGCTGTTGGATTCTGTTTGCTTGTATTTTGTTGAGGATTTTTGCATCTATGTTCATCAGTGATATTGGCCTGTAGTTTTCTTTCTTTGTGACATCCTTGTCTGGTTTTGGTATCAGGGTGATGGTGGCCTCATAGAATGAGTTTGGGAGTGTTCCTCCCTCTGCTGTATTTTGGAAGAGTTTGAGAAGGATAGGTGTCAGCTCTTCTCTAAATGTTTGATAGAATTCGCCTGTGAAGCCATCGGGTCCTGGGCTTTTGTTTGTTGGAAGATTTTTAACCACAGTTTCAATTTCAGTGCTTGTGATTGGTCTGTTCATATTTTTTATTTCTTCCTGATTCAGTCTTGGCAGGTTGTGCATTTCTAAGAATTTGTCCATTTCTTCCAGGTTGTCCATTTTATTGGCATAGAGTTGCTTGTAGTAATCTCTCATGATCTTTTGTATTTCTGCAGTGTCAGTTGTTACTTCTCCTTTTTCATTTCTGATTCTCTTGATTTGAGTCTTCTCCCTTTTTTTCTTGATGAGTCTGGCTAATGGTTTATCAATTGTGTTTATCTTGTCAAAGAACAAGCTTTGCTATTGTTTCCTTCATTTCTTTTTCATTTATTTCTGATCTGATCTTTATGATTTCTTTCCTTCTGCTAACTTTGGGGGTTTTTTTGTCTTCTTTCTCGAATTGCTTTAGGTGCAAGGTTAGGTTGTTTATTCGAGATGTTTTCTGTTTCTTAAGGTAGGATTGTATTTCTATAAACTTCCCTCTTAGAACTGCTTTTGCTGCATCCCATAGGTTTTGGGTCGTTTTGTCTCCATTGTCATTTGTTTCTAGGTATTTTTTGATTTCCTCTTTGATTTCTTCAGCGATCACTTCGTTATTAAGTAGTGCATTGTTTAGCCTCCATGTGTTTGTATTTTTTACAGATCTTTTCCTGTAATTGATATCTAGTCTCATAGCGTTGTGGTCAGAAAAGATACTTGATACAATTTCAATTTTTTAAAATTTACCAAGACTTGATTTGTGACCCAAGATATTATCTATCCTGGAGAATGTTCCATGAGCACTTGAGAAAAATGTGTATTCTGTTGTTTTTGGATGGAATGTCCTATAAATATCAATTAAGTCCATCTTGTTTAATGTAGCATTTAAAACTTGTGTTTCCTTATTTATTTTCATTTTGGATGATCTGTCCATTGGTGAAAGTGGGGTGTTAAAGTCCCCTACTATGAATGCATTACTGTCGATTTCCCCTTTTATGGCTGTTAGTATTTGCCTTATGTATTGAGGTGCTCCTATGTTGGGTGCATAAATATTTACCATTGCTATATCTTCTTCTTGGATCGATCCCTTGATCATTATGTAGTGTCCTTCTTCGTCTCTTCTAATAGTCTTTATTTTAAAGTCTATTTTTTCTGATCTGAGAATTGCTACTCCAGCTTTCTTTTGGTTTCCATTTGCATGGAATATCTTTTTCCATCCCCTTACTTTCAGTCTGTATGTATCTCTAGGTTTGAAGTGGGTCTCTTGTAGACAGCATATATATGGATCTTGTTTTTGTATCCATTCAGCCAGTCTGTGTCTTTTGGTGGGAGCATTTAATCCATTTACATTTAAGGTAATTATCTATATGTATGTTCCTATTCCCATTCTCTTTATTGTTTTGTGTTTGTTATTGTAGGTCTTTTCCTTCTCTTGTGTTTCTTGCCTAGAGAAGTTCCTTTAGCTTTTGTTGTAAAGCTCGTTTGCTGGTGCTGAACTCTCAGCTTTTGCTTGTCTGTAAAGGTTTTAATTTCTCCATCAAATCTGAATGAGGTCCTTGCCGGGTAGAGTAATCTTGGTTTTAGGTTTTTCTCCTTCATCACTTTAAATATGTCCTGCCAGTCCCTTCTGGCTTGCAGAGTTTCTGCTGAAAGGTCAGCTGTTAACCTTATGGGGATTCCCTTGTGTGTTATTTGTTGTTTTTCCCTTGCTGCTTTTAATATGTTTTCTTTGTATTTAATTTTTGATAGTTTGATTATTATGTGTCTTGGCGTGTTTCTCCTTAGATTTATCCTGTATGGGACTCTCTGTGCTTCCTGGACTTGATTAACTATTTCCTTTCCCATATTAGGGAAGTTTTCAACTATAATCTCTTCAAATATTTTCTCAGTCCCTTTGTTTTTCTCTTCTTCTTCTGGAACCCCTATAATTCGAATGTTGGTGCGTTTAATGTTGTCTCAGAGGTCTCTGAGACTGTCCTCAGTTCTTTTCATTCTTTTTTCTTTATTCTGCTCTGCAGTAGTTATTTCCACTATTTTATCTTCCAGGTCACTTATCCGTTCTTCTGCCTCAGTTATTCTGCTATTGATCCCTTCTAGAGTATTCTTAATTTCATTTATTGTGTTGTTCATCATTGCTTGTTTCATCTTTAGTTCTTCTAGGTCCTTGTTAAATGTTTCTTGCATTTTCTCTATTCTATTTCCAAGACTTTGGATCATCTTTACTATCATTATTCTGAATTCTTTTTCAGGTAGACTGCCTATTTCCTCTTCATTTGTTAGGTCTGGTGTGTTTTTATCTTGCTCCTTCATCTGCTGTGTGTTTTTCTGTCTTCTCATTTTGCTTATCTTACTGTGTTTGGGGTCTCATTTTTGCAGGCTGCACGTTCATAGTTCCTGTTGTTTTTGGTATCTGTCCCCAGTGGCTAAAGTTGGTTCAGTGGGTTGTGTAGGCTTCCTGGTGGAGGGGACTAGTGCCTGTGTTCTGGTGGATGAGGCTGGATCTTGTCTTCTGGTGGGCAGGTCCACGTCTGGTGGTGTGTTTTGGGGTGTCTGTGGACTTATTATGATTTTAGGCAGCCTCTATGCTAATGGGTGGGATTGTGTTCCTGTCTTGCTAGTTGTTTGTCATAGGGTGTCCAGCACTGCAGCTTGATGGTCATTGAGTGAAACTGGGTGCTGGTGTTGAAATGGAGATCTTTGGGAGATTTTCGCTATTTGATATTATGTGGAGCTGGGAGGTCTCTTGTGGATCAGTGTCCTGAAGTTGGCTCTCCCACCTCAGAGGTACAGCCCTGACTCCTGGCTGGAGCACCAAGAGCCTTTCATCCACATGGCTCAGAATAAAAGGGAGAAAAAGCAGAAAGAAAGAAAAAAGAAAGAAAGAAAGAAAGAAAGGAAGGAAGGAGGAAGGGAGGGAGGGAGGGAGGGAAGGAAGGAAGAAAGAAAGAGGATAAAATAAAATAAAGTACGATAAAGTTATTAAAATAAAAAATAATTATTAGGAAAAAAATTTTTTTAAGTTAAAAAAAAAAAACAAAAACTGACAGATAGAACCCTAGGACAAATGGTGAAAGCAAAGCTATAACAGACAAAATCTCACACAGAAGCATACACATACACACTCAAAAAAAGAGGAAAAGGTGAAAAAATAATAAATCTTGCTCTCAAAGTCCACCTCCTCAATTTGGGATGATTCGTTGTCTATTCAGGTATTCCACAGATGCAGGGTACATCAAGTTGATTGTGGAGATTTAATCCACTGCTTCTGAGGCTGCTGGGAGAGATTTCCCTTTCTCTTCTTTGTTCGCACAGCTCCTGGGCTTCAGCTTTGGATTTGGCCCCACCTCTGCGTGTAGGTCGCCGGAGGGCGTCTGTTCTTCGCTCAGACAGGACGGGGTTAAAGGAGCGGCTGATTCGGGGGCTCTGGCTCACTCAGGCCGGGGCGAGGGAGGGGCACGGAGTGCGGGGCGAGCCTGCGGCGGCAGAGAGCGGCGTGACATTGCACCAGCCTGAGGCTCACCGTGCGTTCTCCCGGGGAAGTTGTCCCTGGATCCCGGGACCCTGGCAGTGGCGGGCTGCACAGGCTCCCCGGAAGGGGGCTGTGGATAGTGCTCGCACACAGGCTTCTTGTTGGCGGCAGCAGCAGCCTTAGCGTCTCATGCCCGTCTCTGGGGTCCACGCTTTTAGACGCGGCTCACGCCTGTCTCTGGAGCTCCTTTAAGCAGCGCTCTTAATCCCCTGTCCTCGCGCACCAGCAAATAAAGAGGGAAGAAAAAGTCTCTTGCCTCTTCGGCAGGTCCAGACTTTTCCCGGACTCCCTCCCGGCTAGCCGTGGCGCACTAATCCCCTGCAGGCTGTGTTCACGCCGCCAACCCCAGTCCTCTCCCTGTGCTCCGACCGAAACCTGAGCCTCAGCTCCCAGTCCCGCCCGCCCCAGCGGGTGAGCAGACAAGCCTCTGGGGCTGGTGAGTGCCGGTTGGCCCCGATCCTCTGTCCGGTAATCTCTCCGCTTTGCCCTCCGCACCCCTGTGGCTGCGCTCTCCTCTGCGGCTCCGAAGCTCCCCCCTCCGCCTCCCACAATCTCCGCCCGCGAAGGGGCTTCCTAGTGTGTGGAAACATTTCCTCCTTCACGGCTCCCTCCCACTGTTGCGGTCCCGTTCCTATTATTTTGTCTCTGTTTATTCTTTTTTCTTTTGCCCTACCCAGGTACGTGGGGGCTTTCTTGCCTTTTGCGAGGTCTGAGGTCTTCTGCCAGCGTTCAGTAGGTATTCTGTAGGAGTTGTTCCACCTGTAGATGTATTTCTGGTGTATCTGTGGGGAGGAAGGTGATCTCCACATCTTACTCTTCTGCCATCTTCCCCATCTCCACACATCTCTTATTAAATAGTTTTCTGTATTCATTGTTGTTACAGACTGAATGTGTCCTCCAAAAATGTATATGTTGAACCCCTAACCACCACCCTCCTCCAATGTAATGGTACTTGGAAGTGGGGCCTTTGGGAGGTCGTTAGGTCATGAGGGTGAAGCCCTTATGATGGGATTAGTGTCCTTATAAGAAAAGAAAATGACAGCTCCTCAACACCTCTCTCTCTCTTTCTCTCTCTGCCATAGGAGGACACAGAAAGAAGACAGCCATCTATGAATCGGGAAATAGGCCTTCATGAGGGACCAAATGGGCCAGCACCTTGATCTTGGACTTCCCAGCCTCCAGAACTGTGAGAAATAAAAGTCTGTACTTTAAGCCACTCAGCCTATAATATTTTGTTACAGTAGCCAGAGGAGCCTATGTCAGTCATGCTGAATAGGATTTGTATGGGCTTTTCTATTCTGTGGAAGAATTAAATAAAACATATATTTACTTTTTTTTTTTTTTTTTTGCGGTACGTGGGCCTCTCACTGCTGTGGCCTCTCCCGTTGCGGAGCACAAGCTCCGGATGCGCAGGCTCAGCAGCCATGGCTTACGGGCCCAGCCGCTCCGCGGCATGTGGGATCTTCCCGGACCGGGGCACGAACCCGTGTCCCCTGCATGGGCAGGCGGACTCTCAACCACTGCGCCTCCAGGGAAGCCCCATATATTTACTTTTAAGAGCATGAACTTGGCAGTAAATCTATTACTATAATCTAGTGGCAATCTAATAATTCTAGCTCTAGCCCAGCAGTTAGAGTTCATGGGAGGAGACAAACCTACACGTGTGACAGCTGCCTGCCACCTGCTAGCCTAACGTGTTCCCTAGCCTCTCAGAGATCCCTTTTCTTCCTTCACCACATAAAATGGAGATAATAATAGGATCTATTTCAGAGGGTTGTTGTGAGGACAAATGGGTAATGTGGGCAGAGCACATAGCATGTCACCTGACACCCATGAAAGTTCAGTGAAGGGGACCGTTTCTTTCCTTCCTTCTTCTCCTGTCTTCTCCCCACTCAGGCTCCTCTGGGGCCCAGGTGGCGGCAGCAGGGCCCTGGGTTGGCGACTTTACAAGGAGCTGTAGTGGAGGAACAGGAACTGCTCCAGGGCCAAGACGCTCACCTAAGATGCTCGCCAGTTACTGGGACAGGTCATTTCTTGTCCTCAGTCAGAAGAACTTCAAAGTGTCCTCACTTGACGACTTAAAACCGCAACCCTATTTATAATCAAAGACTGGTGAGGCCTGAATGTATCACTTACAAGTAAAACTGGGATATTATTCACCTCAGAAAGTTGATATAAAGAGTGGATCGAAAACGTATGTACAGGGTCTAGGGCAGTTTGGCCCACTGTAGACCTCAAAATGGTGGTTACCTTACGATTTTACTTCTAGGAAACTTCCTGAGGAGACAAAATGATGGAAAACAGTCATGCTGAAGGTTCTTTCTCTGTCGCAGAGGAGGAGACAAGCCCCCATGCCCCTCACCAGCCCTTGGAAGATTCCTCCTAATGGCTAACCTGTTTGTGAGTCAGCTCAGAGGACCAGGTCAATATTTAGATTGAAAAGCTCTCGCTCCTGACTAAATGTTAACAAACCTAATAGCAAAAATGTTTTTTCAAAAAATTCTCCTTCAGGGACTTCTCTGGCAGTCCAATGGTTAGGACTCTGCACTTCCATTGCGGGGGGCACGGGTTCAATCCCTGGCTGGGGAACTAAGGTCCCACAAGCCATGCAGCATGGCCCAAAATCCCCCAACCCCCAAAACAAAACAAAAAAAACTTCTCCTGTGAAAACTTTATTCATTATTAAATTTCCATAGCTTATGATTTTTGTCCGTAAAAAAAAAAAAAAACTCAGAAAATACCTAACATATATTTCGTTTTGGGCAGTGATGCATGTGAGAAAAATGATAATGCTTTGTTCTTCACTCATTGTGTTTATGGGACTAAAGAAAAGAGTGCTTTACAAGCCATAAGTGTGCTGCTGCCCAGTTGCTGGTACTTACATAAATAAAGATAAATCTTCTCAAAGGAAATTAAGTGAAGCTGGTGGTCCATTAGCTAATGCTCCTAGAACACTTCATTCTACTCATATAGAGAAGAGACTGAAAGACATTTAAGATGTGGCAAGATGCAGGAGGTAATCATAAAAGTAAAACTGCTTGTTATCTCACTTCTCTAGTTTTCGGTAGACAATATTTTACTACTGAATTCTATGAAGAGCTGAGCAAAAATTTTACCAGACATAAATACCTTAATTGAATTGTGCATATAGAATTGCAGTGTGGAATGTAGATAAACAGAAGGCTCGTGGTGGAGTTGGAATTAGGACATTAGTTCTTTTCAAAGCCGCAGACATGGACGAACTGGAGAAGGAAAGCCACAGAGAGAGTGAAGCTTCAAATTCTACCAGATGAGCAAATAATGACCTCATTACTTGTACTGAACACAGATGGAGTACTTCTTCTTTTTCACATATGGCTTTCCCTGACCCCTCCCACCTCTGAGACAGAGTGTTTTTCAAATCCCCCCAAAGTAGTGCGAGAGCAAAAATGGGGTAGCGCACTGACATTTACAGGAGCCCATGGGGCTTCTGGGAGCTCAGTTTCTCTCCCCGGTCCGAGGTTCAGTTTCTTGTCTCGCCGAGTGACACATGGTTTCAGAGCCCCAAGTCAAAGGCACATTTTCACCCACATCTGCATATATGTCATGGACTTTCAGATTTGCACGTGCAATCTGAACAGCCCAGAGACTGGCATGGGAGCTGTGATTCGAGTTGTTCTCCAAAGGTCAAAGACCGCTCAGCCAGCTTAGCACTCGGCCAGCAGCCCAAGCAAGGTGGGGTCCTTTCCTCCCTCTCTCCTTCTCTTCTTCCTCTCCCTTCCTCCCTTCTTTCCTTCCTGCCCTCCTTTCAAAACTACGCTCATCCTAACATTAGGAGCCAGAGACCAGCCTGAGAGATGTCAGGAACTTGCATCAGCAGTGACAAATAGGTGTCCAGTGTTCAGGACACTAGTCCTAGGACCTCAGCACTCCGATCCTAGTGAAGTGTTTTTACCAATTTCTAAGTGAGTTATTTTCTTGAGCAAATATTTGAGTTATATCCATGGCAGTTATCATTGCTTGAATTCCTACAAGTAGGGTTAAACTCCACATTTAAAAAAATTAAAGCAAATATTCAACCTCAATCAATACTTTCACTGAAGTAGTTGTAATTAAGAGAGTAACTGAGGGCTTCCCTGGTGGTGCAGTGGTTAAGAATCCACCTGCTAATGCAGGGGACCCAGGTTCTAGCCATGGAGCAACTAAGCCTGTGCGCCACAACTACTGAAGCCCTCACGCCTAGAGCCTGTGCTCCACAAGAGAAGCCACCACAATGAGAAGCCCGCTCACTGCAACGAAGAGTAGCCCCCACTCGCCGCAACTAGAGAAAGCCCGTGCGCCGCAACAAAGACCCAACTCAGCCATAAATAAATAAATAAATAGGAATGGAACATTTCACTAAACTGGGTAAGATTAAAAAAGAAAAAAAGAGAGTAACTGAGGTAAGTCATGAACTCGATTACAAACGACCCGCAAGACAATTCCAAATTAATGAATGTGCTAATTGTGCTTCCCAGTTTGTGCAGTGATCCCCACTGGTCTTCAGTTTGACACATATACTTTTGTACTTTTATGCTGTTTGTCTTGGAAATTCCCTCAGGGACACTGAATTGGGTCTTTGTTGAATTCTGTGTAACAACTGATATAACGCCAACTAGATACTAAATTTATCTTTTAAGTGATCAGTTTGATGGTACATAGTAAATATGGCTGCTGGACGCAAGACAATGCACAAAATAAATTCCTGTCTGATTCTTATTTATTGTGTCATCACCACAATCCATGTAATAACCATGCCCACAATGAAACACATCAGTTCATATCAAATGGCAGCATTGCTTCTGGGTATGCAATAGTGGGTGGAGGTTGCCATCGAGACTCAGAACTTGGGTTCTGGTTCACAAAGTGCATCACCTGAGAAGCCTCAACTCCCTCCTATGCTAACTAGGCATGCGCGGATGCAGAGCAATGACTCCTGGAAGATGCCCACGTTCTAATCCCTGAAAATTGTCAACATGTTCCCTTGCATGGCAAACAGGATTTTTCAGTTGTGATTAAGGATCTTGAGATGGGGAGTTTATCCTGGATTATCCAGGTGGGTGCAATGTAATCACAAAGGTCCTTATCCAGGAAAGAGGGAGGCGGGAAAGTGAGAGGTGATGTGACAACAGAAGCAGAGGTCAGAATGATGTCATAAGCCAAGGAAGATGAGTGTTCTCTAGAAGCTGGAAAAAGCAAGGAAATGGATACCCGCTAGAGTCTCCAGAAGGACTGCAGCCCTGCAGACCTATTTTAAATTTCTTTTTTTAAAAAATATTTATTTATTTATCTGGTTGAGCCAGGTCTTAGTTGCGGCAGGCGGTCTCCTCAGTTGCAGCTCATGGGCTCCTGAGTTGCTGCAGGTGGGCTCCTTATTGTGGCATGCAAACTCTTAGTTGCGGCATGCACGTGGGATCTAGTTCCCTGACCAGGGATAGAACCCAGGCCCCCTGCATTGGGAGTTCGGAGTCCTATCCACTGCACCACCAGGGAAGTCCCCCATTTTAGATTTCTGATTTCCAGAACCATGAGAGAATAGGTTTGTGTTGCTTTAAGTCACTAAATTTATGGGTGTTTGTTACAGTAACAATGAGAAACTAATACAGGGTTATGTAAGGATTAAATGGAAACTGTATGTAAAGATTTAACATGGTGCCTGATACTTAGAAAGAGTGGAATAAATGCTGTTATCGATCTATAAAGCATCACCTATAACCCCCTTGAGCTCTTCCAAAGCTCCCTACAACATGTAAAGAAAAAAAAAAGATAAAATATTTAAGAGCAGAAGGAGGAAGCTAGAATTTATTGAGCTAGGCGCTTTCCATGATGGAATGCTCACAACAAACTTGGGAAGTGGGGCTTCCTAAACTCAGAGAGGTTAAGTAACCTGCCCACCATCACACAGTTAGTAAGATATTAAATCCAGATCCAAATCCCTGTCTGTCTGAATTAAAAGTTCTGGCCTTCCTTCAGATTTTATAGTAGAAAGTGTAGTGAAACCTCTATCTTGAAACACTTTAGTTTTTTAAGAAGACATCTTAATATATCTTCATTATCAAATTATCATTTTGTACAGAATTCTATCCCAAGTTCATAATACAGTGATATGGTGACTGCCACTTCGCCAGCTCTGCAGTAGTGTAGTAATAAGAGCGATAGTGAGGCTTCCCTGGTGGCGCAGTGGTTGAGAGTCCGCCTGCCGATGCAGCGGACACGGGTTCGTGCCCCGGTCTGGGAAGATCCCACATGCCGCGGAGCAGCTGGGCCCGTGAGCCATGGCCGCTGAGCCTGCGCGTCCGGAGCCTGTGCTCCGCAATGGGAGAGGCCACAACAGTGAGAGGCCCGCGTACCGGAAAAAAAAAAAAAAAAAAAAGAGTGATAGTGGCAGCACTAATTAATCATTCATTTATTATATTTGTAAAGCACTTTTACAGCTTAAAAATATATAAACACTTTTTAAATATATGTCTTGATTCTTCCAGGAGTCTCATGACTCTTGGTGGGTGCAATGTAATCACTGGGTCCTTATACCGGGGTGGGGCATAGGGGCAGGGGAGTCTAATGACCCCTCGAAGGCAAGTTTTACCATTCCCTTCTGCTGATAAGAACTCCGAGGGGATCACAAGCTGCTTTGCCTGAGGCACGTGTCTAAATGACATGCCAGAAATGAGTCTCCTGATTCAAAATTTCACAAAATTTCTATTACATTGATCTTTGGGACTGTCCTTCCCATCATGGTCGGAAAAGTGATTTGCAAATGACTTCCAGCAGAGCACCTGAGCTGTGGTCAGCTGGCAAGTATGCATTTAGGCAGGTGAGTCCGGAAACAGTGTCCTGAGCCCTGGAGTTATTTTGAGGTCAAAAGCCAGCTCTTCTTCTGCACATTAGACTTCCACGGAGGGAATTAGAGATTGCTTCTAAGGGGATTGGAGTCAAGTTTTACTGAAGGTCATTGTGTTTCATAGCCTGCTCAACCTCTGTATTCTGTGTAATAGCTGTAAACTCTTCACATGGTTATAGTTGGCTCTTATATTTTATTTTTAGTCGCAATGGTGTAAAAAAGAAAATAAACCGCATTTCTCTTTGAAGCTCTTTTGTACAAACATAGTAGTTTCTCTTCTCTCTCCAAGTTTGGTAGCCTGTATTCACTTGTTTCCAGGAATTTTACTTTATACAATATAAATTCATTCCCACAGTCTTCAGATAATTACACCTTAGACAGTTCCCTTCCTTTGTAATTATTCTCCAGTTCCCAATCCTTTTCCGAGGACATAAATATACTTAGTACTCCTCTCACTTTTCATGTAAGTTTACATGTTTTTCTAAAATGTTCATAAATTGTTCAGAGAACTCCTAATTTTGCATTCACTTGTTTATGATTGCAAGTGTTATTTTATGGTCCCACAGATGTTTCTTGTATGTTTAAATCTTTTTTTTTTTTTATAAAAAAACTGTTTTGAAATTCAAAACTCATTGAATTTTGTGTTTGGTTTTATTATGAAAAAATAGTCATCCTCTCCTATTTATATGCTGTGCATTCATTATTACAAGCTATGTTTGTCAGCATTCTTGTTAGAAATTTGAATAAATTGATAATTAAAATAATAGAACGGGACAAATGATTTTTTATCACACATACACACATTTTAGCTAGTCACAGTGATATATACTATTAGTGAAGTATATTATAAGCATGCTACTGTACTTCATTCATTCTAAGACATATTTTACATTTTACCATCTCTGAGATTGAGATGTGTCTTACAATCAATTAAATCATAGTTCAATTACGAGTGTTTTATTTTTCTTGGCAGTATGATGTAAAATTAGGCTGTATCTTCAATTTGGTAGCGTGTTAGATTCAACTAATACAATATATACCAACACTATTCTATATGTTTTATGATTTCTCCAATTTAATCCTCTAAGCAATCCCTTGATATATGTATTCTCCACATTTCACAGAAGAAGAAAATAGATTAAGGAAGCTGCCCTCATTTCTTATGAGCTACACCATAGTCTGAGGCATGCTGATAACAGCTAGCTCTCCCAGCAGTGGGGGGAAGCTTTGATGTGTAGCAGTTGCTCATTTCCATGGTGTAAATACTCTCAGTATGGCCCACTTTGCTACTAACATGAAGTCACTGAACATAGAATTGGGAAAATATGCACAAAATTGGCTCTTGTGAGCAGGTGTGAGCTGATTTCAGTGCACCATTTATGTTATGTGTTCTTCCTAGGAACCTTTTCCTAGTCCATGTCTTTAATACTACTTGTAGGCCAAACACCACAATAGCGCACTCTCTTTTGGTCATCTCCATGTAGACATCCAAGTCAATAGATAACTAATACCTTTCTTACCCCTGACAATCTCCATGAGAATCGTTACTGAATGCAGGAGAAGGAATAATGGTTAAGACTTTATCCTGGGCTTCCCTGGTGGCGCCGTGGTTGAGAGTCCGCCTGCCGATGCAGGGGACACGGGTTCGTGCCCCTGTCCGGGAAGATCCCGCATGCCGTGGAGCGGCTGGGCCCGTGAGCCATGGCCGCTGAGCCTGCGTGTCCGGAGCCTGTGCTCTGCAACGGGAGAGGCCACAACAGTGAGAGGCCCGCGTACCGCAAAAAACAAGGACTTTATCCTATCTGCAAGCTAACAAATAAGCCTGCTACAGTTTCATGGATCTGTGTCCCAATACTGGATTTCCTGTCACAGTATTCGTGGATCAGAGGGCTTTATTACTCACAGCAAAAGCAGTAGCCATAGTATCGAGACTTTCTTGCAGCGGTAGCCTGAGTTCCAATTCCCACCCGATGATGTAGAGAGCCTGCATGTACAGTGGGTGGCGTTACAGGAGAGGGAACCTGAGTCTGGGGCAGCTGAATATTTTATAATGGGAAGTAACCCTGCCTGACTTTTGCCTAGAAGGGAAACACTATTTATCTTACAAGGCTGTAAGCAAACCTGCCCTTTGCTCCAGAGGAAACACTATCTCTATCTTTCAAGAGCGTTTATCCTGGAAAAGACAGTCTGGAATAAAGACTATCAATGGCCCTGCTCCCAAGATGTAAACAAACGTGAGAAACCTATGAAGAAATTTCCCATGAGTATGCCACTGTCGGCCACTCTGATTAATCTGACTTACAGAGGCTGGGACTGAATCTGTTTCATCTGTCTCATACAACATTTAATTAAGGCTACTATCAACAGCACTCCAAGCGCAGCAGGATGAGGCCAACCTGCAGTGTTGACCACAGCCATACCCCACCCTCCAGCCCGCCCGCCCAGGATCCTGAACATACTTTGCTGAACAAATTCCAAAAGCCAACAGAGTCTCTCTTAGCTAGCCAGATGCCTTTCTCCTTTAGCTTCTGTATTGACTTTTCTTCTTGGCCTGAGGTATTAATACAGTTATAGAGGGATCGATTGGAGATTGCACAGACTCTGCCTCGGTCTATGTAGAAGACGTCCGGGCAATTCTATCAACGACCCTGACCAGTGAATTGAAGATGGTCTGAATACCTTCTAGGGCCAAGGTGGTATCATTGATCACGTCAGCTAAAGTCAGGGAAAAATTTTAAATCATCTTTGTCTTTTTTTGCTCCAACTAAATCATTTACTTTCCCTTGAAGAAATGAATGAAAAAACACAACTGTGGAAAAACAAAGCTAAACACAGCATTCTGAGTGTTGCGTGACACAACCAACCCTCTACACGACACGGTAATAAGGCCCATTGGTGGATATACGTATGGCAGAGGTTTTAAATTCCATACATACAGATTTAATTGCTAAGAAAAACACAAGCAAAAAAATTAAAGCAACAGCAACCAAGCAAACGCTGCATATAGACGCTGTCCCTTTTGCATTGCACTTTAGAAGGAGGGCCAGCAGCACCCGGCCCCCACCCAGTAAATCAAGGGCAAAAGCCCCACCGACGATGCCCTCACCAGGTCTCCGCTCCACTTGGCGGTCTCGGCACCACCTCTCGCACTGCAGCCTCCACCCCTGGCCACTCTCGCAGTTGCCGGGGTGTTGGAACGGAGTCAAGCAGGGGGTTCTGGTAAGATCTCTCCATGTAAATAAATACCATGATTTTAGGACAGGCAGCCTACTGGGAAATCATTTTTCAAGCTTGGGTATAAGAAACCTTATACAATTCGCATGCATTTGAGAGTAAACGAGATTATTTGGAATAAATGCAAGTAACTCACTGTGATAGTGGCAGATTCAATAGCTACCGAAGACATATTTTGGGGGTTAAAAAGACAAGTCAGGGTTTGCTGTACAAGATAAATCATCTTTTCTAATTGGATGAGTTGCACCATTAGGGAAAACTGTCTACAGGGTGCACATCAGTCAGTTATCCCACTGGAAAGCTTCCCAAAGTAGCAAAGCCTCATTTGGGAGAGATCTCTGTTCTTGTCTAAGGGCTACATGATCTACTTGTGATGTTTTCTTAAATACTTGAAGGTCCTTATGGCCACCTCTAATGTGTTAAGGCAACATGTTTTGGGAAGAGAGGCAAGTTAATGCCCAGTTTCCACACAGGAAGTACACACGGTGCCCCCAGAAAGAAAGTGTTCTTTAGAGTTGCTGAGGCCCCCAAGTGGGACTGACATCAGTCAGAGAGCACAGTCTGATACTGCATCCAGTGTAGGCTCCTGACTGGTGGGTGGGTTTTGGGGTTCCCAGGTCAGTTTGAATAATTGAGTCTAGACCTTATATTTTGGAGGGATGGCCTAAGGGCAGTCAGTCCAGCCTGTCTAATCTATCCATACAACCAGCCAAGTGGCATTCATCTGCCCCACTGAGTGACGGAGTGATGACTACAGAATGGGAGGGGAGCAGACATCCAGTGGAGTTGACAGAAGCTAAGGCCATTCCCTGCTATTTCCAATAGACTTCTTTTTTTTTTTTTTTCGGTACGCGGGCCTCTCACTGTTGTGGCCTCTCTCATTGTGGAGCACAGGTTCCGGACGTGCAGGCTCACCGGCCATGGCTCACGGGCCCAGCCGCTCCGCGGCATGTGGGATCCTCCCGGACCGGGGCGCGAACCCGTGTCCCCTGCATCGGCAGGCGGACTCTCAACCACTGCGCCACCAGGGAAGCCCTCCGATAGACTTCTTGACAGCATTGAAGGGAATGGTGATCAAATAGAGATGGAAAATGTTAGACTCAACAGTCAATTAAATTTTTTTTTAACTGAGGTACAGCTGGTTTACAATGTTGTGTTAGTTTCAGGTGTACATCAAAGTGATTCAGTTATATATGCTTTTTCAGATTCTTTTCCATCATAAGTTATAAGATAATGAATATAGTTCCCTATGCTATACAGAAGATCCTTGTTGTTTATCTATTTTATATATGATAGTGAGTATCTGTTAACCCCAAACTCCTAATCTATCCCTCCCCTCCAACAGTCAATTAAATTTAAGGCACTTGCAATAGTTTGGGAGAGGTTTTGTGAAGTAGCTCCAAGTGCAGTTCTAAAAGATAAAGACTGGGACTTCCGTGGCGGCCAGTGGTTAAGACTCTGCGCTTCCACTGAAGGGAGCACGGTCCGATACCTGGTCAGGGAACTAAGATCCCACATGCTGCATGGCACGGCCAAAAATAAATAAATAAATAAATAGCTAAATAAAAGAGGAAGACCATTGATGTCCTTTCCTCTCCCTCTCCCACGCCTTTTGGATCTTAAGGTGTTCCCTCCACTGCCATAACTTCACCTTTTTTTCCAATCATCCTCTGCATCTAGACCTTTCGTCCAAGAGGGTCAGGTTGCAAGAGGGATAAGACCTTTTTTTTTTTAGGAAATATTTATTTATCGAATATTTCTTTTTTAAAAAATTTATTTATTTAATTTATTTATTTTTGTCTGCATTGGGTCTTCATTGCTGCGCGCGGGCTTTCTCTAGCTGCGGCGAGCAGGGGCTACTCTTCATTGCGGTGTGTGGGCTTCTCATTGCGGTGGCTTCTCGTGTTGCGGAGCACAGGCTCTAGGGTGTGAGAGCTTCAGTAGTTGTGGCACGTGGGCTCAGCAGCTGTGGCTTGCGGGCTCTAGAGCACAGGTTCAGTAGTTACGGCACACAGGCTTAGTTGCTCCGCAGCATGTGGGATCTTCCCGGACCAGGGCTCGAACCCGTGTCCCCTGCATTGGCAGGCGCATTCTTAACCACTGCGCCACCAGGGAAGCCCTGTTGAATATTGCTTTTAGAACATTTTTTTTAAGAGCAGTTTTAAGTTTGCAGCAAAATTGAGAGAAATGTATAGAGATTTCCCATGTGCCTCCTACCCTCACACGTATACAGCCTCCCCCATTACAAGCATATTTTTACAAAGCTGACCGAGACCCAGTATGTCTCCTACTCTGGCCCACCTCTCTAATGTAGGGGGACTCGATGGGCAGTGTACTCAAACAAGTGGTCATTATCTTTATGATCTAGGTCACGTATACCCAAAGGGATAGCTGCCAGCTTTTCATGTACAGTCAAGGTACCTCTGAGGCCAGGCCGGCTGCATTCTAGAATACACCATTTGCGTTTGACCTCTGAGGCTTCTTGGGTCCTTTCTATATTGTTAGTCCTTGACTTCATGTTGGTCGTCCTTCAAAATCGGAATATCAGGAAGAAGAGTCACAAGGCCTAGCTAGGCCAGGAATTCAGTTTCTATAAGAGCCCAGTATTTGCTTCTAGCTGCTGCTTTTCGGAGGTGACAGTTCCAAAAGCTCAAAGGTTGACTCCACACAGAGGCTACCTTCCTTTGTCAAAGGCTCCAACTGGCAAAACCATCAGTCAAAGAGACTTAAAGCTCAAAGTTGTTATTAGGGTTGTGAAGCTCCAAGGGAACTCACACTTCTGCATCTTCTCCATGAAGATAATCCTCTCTGAACCGTATGATCATTCATGGCGTAAGCATAAGAAACATCAATCCCAGTTACATACCATCAGTGGAAAGCACGACAACAATACTTTGAATGGCCCAAAGGGTCCCACCCAGAAGACCACCTGAGCTTCTTTTCCCTGCCTGAATCCCATCAGCTTAGTCTAAACCCAGTTGTGCCTGAATTCTGCTTCACTCCTGTTATTTCCAGTTACGTGAGCCAGTGATTTTCTTTTTTACTTAAGCTGCCTTGAGTTGGGTTTCTGTCATTTGCAGTCAAAAGAGTGCTGATGAATATAGTAGGAACTTACAAGAATACGCTAAGAGGAATGGTTTAAACCTTGAAAGTCATGTGTGGTCACAAGTGAAGGATTTTAATCACAGGAGCGATGGGGTCAGCATATTTGGCTTTCTCTGGTTGGTCCTGAGTTGGAAGCAGAGATGAAAAATAGAGAAGCTGGCAGTCAGTGACCAAGTCCTGACTCTTCAGGGCTGTTTACTGCAGAGGTTGCGATGTGGCTTCCTGAACTGGCTGGGATTCAGAGTTCTATGGTCATGTATGATCTGACTATTATCCATTTCTACAGTTAGTCTCTCAGGCCCCTCTTTTGGTCATTCTGTCACTTCTGAGAAGTTGACCAACTCAGGGAATGCTTGAGTCTCAGATCTTTACCTCTTGGGGATTGTCTACTTGTTTCCATAGCCACGTGTATTGAGAGATCTTCTTGACTTTTTGTTTTTTCATCATGGTGATCATGTGGCAACAGGATGACTAAGCAGACGCAATGAAAACTCTAGAGTGAGAATACAATGCACCAGCGTCATGACCACTCTGACAAAAACAAGAACAATTAATATTACCTGTAAGATGCTTCAAAACCAGGAACCCCAACGGCCCAACCCAGGACCAGAGAACAAGCCCAGTGACCTTGAGGACCAAGCTTAGGAAGCCAAGTAGCTTTATTTCTTCATAAGGTACATAGTTTGTTTATCTTGCCTGCTTCATTGATCTAAGCACAGCAAAAACTACTAGCAAGGATACAAATGCTCCCATGACCAGCCAACAGGGAATCCAGAGCTACGCTATTGTCTGTTTCTACTTGTGCCAAAGAGTTGTCTTGTTAATAACTTCTGCCAGAGTTAGTGATGTGCTTCTTACAGTCTTTTTTTTTTTTTTTTTTTTTTTTTTTTTTTGCGGTACGCGGGCCTCTCACTGTTGTGGCCTCTCCCGTTGCGGAGCACAGGCTCCGGACGCGCAGGCTCAGCGGCCATGGCTCACGGGCCCAGCCACTCCGTGGCATGTAGGATCTTCCCGGACCGGGGCACGAACCCACGTCCCCTGCATCGGCAGGCGGACTCTCAACCACTGCGCCACCAGGGAAGCCCCTACAGTCTTTTTTATTTGTATGATTCCTACTGTTGGAAATATTATTCTGATTGTTTATGTAAGCAGTGAGTCAGTAATTTCTGAAGATATAGTGCCTCAGTAATCAAGTGTGCCATGTTTTGAGTTCAGGTCTGAGTTCGACTTTCCAGCTTTGGTGATTAGCAGGATTAGGGTCTCTGCTCCAGACAAGCCTTGGAACGTTATCTGTGAAGTGCATGAGGTGCTACTCTGAGACAAACAGAATCAGGCATCTTTCCCACAGAGGAAACAGTATCTGGGATTGGCACATGGAGATCTAGGAAAAAAGAATTGCTCGAAATAGTATCTGGGATTGGCACATGGAGATCTAGGAAAAAAGAATTGCTCACAAGATTGGAATTTGGATTTCTGTTTAGTCTCTTCCAGGCAGCAAAGATTTGGTTTATTGCTCTATGAATGTTACTGAGTCAACTCCTCTCGAAAATAGACGTTCAATAACTAAAACAAATTCAAATCCCTTGGGGAGAATGAAATAACTGCAGGAAAAAAAATTCCACCTAAAGGTATTCAAAGGGCCTGTGAGCCATCAGATCCTGGCTCTCCCCCACCTTTAGTTTTCTCAGGATTAGTTGTTGACAAACCACACACCTGACAATAACCCCAGCTGTCTTTTAAAAGTTTCCCCAGTAATTTTTTTTTTAACATCTTTGTTGGAGTATAATTGCTTCACAGTGGTGTGTTAGTTTCTGCTGTATAACAAAGTGAACCAGCTATACATATACATATATCCCCTTATCCCCTCCCTCTTGCGTCTCCCTCCCACCCTCTCTATCCCACCCCTCTAGGTGGTCACAAAGCATCCAGCTGATCTCCCTGTGGTATGTGGCTGCTTCCCACTAGCTATCTATTTTACATTTCGTAGTGTATATATGTCCATGCCACTCTATCACTTCGTCCCAGCTTACCCTTCCCTCTCCCTGTGTCCTCAAGACCATTTTCTACGTCTGCATCTTTATTCCTGTCCTGACCCTAGGTTTTTAAGAACCATTTTTTTTTCAGATTCCATATATATGTGTTAGCATGCAGTATTTGATTTTCTCTTTCTGACTTACTTCACTCTGTATGACAGACTCTAGGTCCATCCACCTCACTACAAGTAACTCAATTTCGTTTCTTTTTATGGCTGAGTAATATTCCATTGTATATATGTGCCACATCTTCTTTATTCATTCACCTGTCGTTGGACACTTAGGTTGCTTCCATGTCCTGGCTATTGTAAATAGAGCTGCAATGAACATTGTGGTACATGACTCTTTTTTTTTTTTCAGCAAGTGGCCAAAAAGGAGTTCACCGTGATGAGGCTCTGTAGCCGGCAGTCTGAAAACATTACCGGATCTTTCTGCTTTGGGAAGTTCACGTTTCCCTTCCTCACAAGCTGCACCAAGACAGGCATGAAACTACATGACTCTTTTTTTTTTTTTTTTTTGCGGTACGTGGGCCTCTCACTGCTGTGGCCTCCCCCGCCGCGGAGCACAGGCTCCAGACGAGCAGGCTCAGTGGCCATGGCTCACGGGCCCAGCTGCTCCACGGCATGTGGGATCCTCCCGGACCGGGGCACGAACCCGCGTCCCCTGCATCGGCAGGCGGACTCTCAACCACTGCGCCACCAGGGAAGCCCTACATGACTCTTTTTGAATTATGGTTTTCTATGGAGTTTTCTTAAAAAACTAAAAATAGAACTACCATATGACCCAGCAATCCCACTACTGGGCATATACCTTGAGAAATCCCCAGGAATGTTGGTTTAAGCTGGTAGCCAAATTTTCTGCACCATAACGAGTAGTTTCATGGAGAAATTTAGCTAATATCCCTTTGAAATCATCTGGTGCCACAAAGCAGCACTCTTGGGAGCATCAGAGATTGTCTATGTGAAGAGCACAGCCAGATTTTCCCCATCCTTCCTTTTCAAAGCCAGAGACTACAGACAGATGTTTTATAATGGCCTCATTGAATCTCTCCAGAGATTTATCTTTAGGGGCTATAGCTAGGATCATAACCTTGGTTAGGTCTTTTTGTTTGGAAGTGCTGCTAGAACATTTCTTCAGCGTCCATATTTTGTCTTCGTGCTTGGCCTCAACCTTTGTGAGAGCCACCTCTCCAAGAAGTAGGAGGGCATCTAAAAGTTCCTTAACTTGTTGTTCATGTTGGCTGGAGTTTCCAGCAGAGGTGAGAAACCCCCTTTGTTTCTATAGCATGTCAAAAGATGTCCTATTCCAAAAGCATACCTGTTCTCTGTGTGTACGTTGACTTTCTGGTTTTTGGATAGTTGGCAAACTCTACGAAGTGTAAAATTTCTGTCATCAGGGCTGATTTTACCTCAGGTAGAGGACTATCTTCTAAAGAAAAGCTTAAATTAGTAGGTAAATATCCTGCTTGCCCTCCAGTTTCGATTCTGAGGTATAATCTGTTTACAAGTAATATTAGGTCAGAGTTCTCAACAGGAGTTTCTAATACATTTGAGTAAGGTAAGGAGAGTTCCTTAACTGAGGTAAGTCAACCATGGGGTTCCCCTTCTTTTGGTAGAGTCAGGGAGTGGCTGGAATCAGGGTGTTGCAATGGTGAATAGTGATGTGAGAGGGAGAGAGTGGGTTAATTGGCTGGGTGAAAGAGTTGTATCTTCTCATTAGGTAGTAACGTCTGGATTGCATGAGGAAATACAAGGCCAAGTAGGGAACCTAGAACTGTTTCAGCAGAAGCACTGACAGTTTTGCCTGGCAGCTACCACCCTAAAGTAAGGGGGATAAGCCTTTACAACCAGGTCAGAGATGCAGCTCTAATAAGCAATGGGTGATAATGGTTCTTGTGAAGTTGAGTTAAAACTCTAAGGGTTTGTCTAGATCACTCATGCCACTGTTATGTAATCTTAAATTTACAAATGTTGCTGAAAGTTATTTTCTAGATTATCCCCGAATCACCTACAATTTTATCTTTTTTTGTTTGTTTGTTTGCACATTTGAGTTATGATCCAATTGACTTAATAAGTATTTCAGGTTTGGCTATTAGGGGGATTTGCCCTACTTTGGGGACCATTTTTTGACTGTCAGATTTACTGTGGAAAGAGGAATCCTCTAGATCCCTTTCTGGGTCAGACCAGTCAGTTTTTTTTTTTTTTAAATAATTAATTAATTTATATTTTATTTTTGGCTGCGTTGGGTCTTTGTTGCTGCGCACAGGCTTTCTCTAGTTGTGGCAGACAGGAGAGTGGGAAGATTTATATGGTCAGCCTTCCATATCCGTGGGTTCTACATCCACAGATTCAACCAACTGGGGGTCAAAAATATTTGAAAATAAATTACAGAAAATTCCAAAGTCAAAACTTGAATTTGCTGTGCACTGGCAACTGTCCGCATAGTATTTACATTGTATTAGGTATTATACGTAATCTAGAGATGAATTAAACTAGATGATTGTGTAGGTTATATGCAAATACTATGCTATTTTATACCAGGGACTTGAGCATCCTTGGATTTGGGGTCTTGGTCCTGGAACCAAACCTCCCCCCAACCCCTGCCGTGGATACTGAGGGATGACCATAGTGAAAAAGAAGGGGAGGCTTCAGGTATGTTCTGACTGGAGGTTGTTGGCACGAGGAAGCTGCAGGTAGGCCGACTAGCAGTGAGAATCTTATGTGATTGGTTTGGGGAACATATTTGGCTTTCTCTGGTTGACCCTGAGTTGAAAAGGTGGGCCCCAAATAGGAAGGCTGGCAGTCAGTGACCAAATCCTGACTGTTCTGGGTTTATCACTGCAGAGGTTGTGGTTTGGCTTCCTGGACTGCTTTCTGCAGGCTGTGGGTGAGAGTTCTCTTGTCATATCTGGTCTGGCCATTGTCTGTTTGTATATTCAGTCTCTCAGTAGTAATCAGAGACTCCTTAAATTATATTGTGTAGACAGATGTCCACTCCAGCTCTTGAGAGATTGGCTGCCCCAACTATGACCAATGTCAGTTTAAAATAGTCTGACTGTTGCCTATCCACAAAGTGGTTATGAGGACTCAACCTGCAGGTCTAGTTCACCTGGGGAAGTAGAGAAAACCTGGGTTCTCTCTGTCCCTTCATTAATAGCTATACATCTGGGGTATGTACTCATCCTCTCTGTAACTCAACTAAAATGGACACAATGATAAGGTTTTATTTCCCTGAGGGCAAAGGACCAAACCAGATGTTCACTTGAAGTAGTTTCCAGCCCCGGGTCACGTGATTATTCTATAATTTTTTTTTTTGTTCCCAGTTCTCTCCACTGGGATGGCACCAGGCTGGTGGGTCAAATAGGAAATGTTCACTTGCGTGTGTGTGTGTTTCTTCCCTGAATGAAGCTGTGTCAGTGCATTAATTCATCCGCAGAGCTGTTTTGCTGTCATGATGTAGTGGAAAGTTCTCTAAACCCAAAGGGAGATCTCTAGGGAGTTATAGCTCTGACATTTAGGAGGTATGAGATTTTGAGTAAGTTTCTTAACATCTTTGTGTCTCAGTGTCTTCATTTGCAAGATGTCATTCTCTCACCTCAATGTTGTTGGGAAAATAAGAGTATTAGTATGTGACCTCACATTGATTTTTGGTTCCATTAAAATTTCAGAATTGAATATAATGAAAAAGGAATTGGAGAAAATAGCTCAATTTGTTTTTCAATGCAGAGTTTAAAACTTAAAAACTCAACAGAGAACTGTAGGAAATACTTTTCAGACAGTTCATTCATAAGCCAGCAAGTGGGAGTCCATAAACCCCTTAACTAATGGGAACCCTCAGGTGGTTTATTAGTGGAGATTGAAGAGAGAATATTTTTCTCTCCTGTGTCAGAAGTAGTAGCTCTCTGGTAAGTAATTTCACATCTGCATCTAATGGTTTACTTTAGAAGTCTCATGCTTCTTTGGCATTTTCCCTGGGGAGGAAGATAAATGAGGGAAAGAGAGAGATTCTCTTTAGCGATCCATCATTTTAATTTTGGAATGTTTGTGGAGGAAGGGCGCTTATCTTACTGTGTATCTTGGGCTTTAGGACTGAGTTCACGAAATGGCTTAAAATTCTTCCTTTTTTTCTTTTCTATTCTTTTCTTTCCTCCCTTTCTCCTTTCCTTCCTTTGTCCCTTCTTTCTTCCTTCCTTCCCTCTTCCCTTCCTTCCTTCCTTCCTCCCTGCCTCCCTCTTTCTCTCTCTCTCTCTCTCTCTTTCTTTCTTTCTTTCTCTTGAGTATGAGAACTGGGCTCAAAATGCACCATGAGTGAAGCTTTCTCTGGAGCTTTTTGAAAAGATTTTACTGATAATGTCATAGTACATCATTATAAGGACATTAGGAGTATATTTTGGCCCTTTGAGGAAGGGGAAGGTTCTGGTCAAGCACCTATCACTTGGGCAGTGGGACATTTTTCTTAAATTCCCATGTCATTAGAAGGTAAGTTTAGTTCTTATTTCTTTGTTTGACACTTCTTACTTCTGTTCTGAGTTATATTACTAATTTATAAAGTGGGTAGAGATGCCCAAGAAGTTTGTAGAATATGGCTGAAAGGATGCTGAGTGGTACTACCCAGACCCTCCCTTCAGGACTGGCAGTGTTAGCAGCCGATGGCTTTCAGCTTAGCTTCTCTGGGAGAATTGCCCTCAGCAGGAGAAAGCCACCTTGCCCAAGATTATTTCCTGAGGGCAGCCCACCTCCTAGGATGGGTCAACATAGGGGTATTCAGGCAGGGCTCCTTGCTTCAATTTGGGACAATTCTGAAGGAGCATCCCAGCTCCAGAGCTCCCAGAGGGATGGGATGAGGCCTTTGTTGTGACTGTCTCAAAGTTCACTTGCTTGCTTCTCTGCCCCACAGGTTCGATCCCCGGAGGACTCACCAGTAAGCTTCCTGCACACGAATCTCCATCTCACAATCTATTTCTTGGGGAATTTGTAACAATGACCAAAACATTTTGCATAAAGGAACCCTGTTACTCTCCTTTTTCCATTCCCCTCTTCAGAGTCAAATGTCTCTTCATTTCCCTAATGGAAGAACAACAAAACACTTATTTCACGATAGAAACTTTGAAGTTCACATCAAGAACTGCCTTCAGAAAACATGGATTGGTTAAGAAATTTTACAGCACTTAGCATCTTTCTCAAACTTATTCCACATTTTTTCTGTCCCTCCTAAATAGTCAACTATTATTTATAATGATTGATTAGAAGTGAATAAAGGGCAAGTATTGGATAATTCTTTAACTGTGGAAAAATATACAGTACATAAAATTTACCATTTTAACCATTAACACTGTTGTGTAACCGTCTCCGCAATCCATCTCCAGAACTTCATCCCAAACTGGATAACTCTTGACCTCATACTGTAGTTTTTGTTCCTCTTCATTCTAAAAAGTTGAGTTTGGGGAAAGAAGAGCAGGCAGAAATACCAGATGATTCCAAAGAACTTGGCTTTGTGCAAATAGCGATTGCTAAAGGTAAGAACAAAGTGACTAAAAAAGTGCTGGGAAGTTGGGTGCTCGAAGATCAGTATTTCTAAGATTGCAAGTTCTAAGACTCCTGTGGGATAGAAAGAGTCAATACAAAATATTTTGGTCGTTGACTCCTTAGATTTTTTTCCTTAACAAAAATACCTTTGTTACTTTTCACAAGCTTAGTGTTAAAAATATAACAAGAAACAACAGAGGATAATACAAACGATTTGAGCCTACCATAAAAAAATAACCGTGATTAATGCTTGGTCAACAGCCTCCTAGGTATCTTGCTATGCATACGATCCAATACTCAAATACACTTTTCCAAAAATGTGATTGCAATCTGCCTTGCAATATATTTGGATCTCCCACAATATATTTTGTCCGTCTCCTTAGGCACCACAGATCTTTAGAGCTGAAAGGGAGACTGGAAATAGAGTCATTAGGGCCTTTATATCCTGCTGGAAATGTGAAGGGCTTGAGAGCTCTCTGCACAGAACTAGTACAGACGTTTCACTGGCTATTTTAAGTCTAATACAATTCAAGGAAAATACAAAACAACTCTCTTTAAACCAACTATGGGCTACTAAATGTGTTCATGCCACTGTACTTATTAAACTTATCGCTTTAGTCATTGATTTTGGTTTTCTCTGGTTTGTTTTCACTTCCCAGGTTTTAGTTTTTATTAAACTTATACATGCACATATTTTACAGTGGAAAACAAGAGTTGTTGCAAAAAACTCCAGGAGTCCCCTCCTGCACCCTTTGTATGTGCCTCCCTGAAGGCAATCACTTTAAAGTCATTTTTTAAAACACTTTCCTATCTTTAAATAACATGCAGATGTGGGTACTTGTTCCGTTTTCGGCATTATCCACCAACTTTCCACTATGACAGATGAGGCATTATGCCTTCTATTCACACCTCACTGTCACCTGTTCTTAACTTCCTTTCCCATTCACTCCCATTCTGTCCCCTCAATACAAGGAGAAAATAAGGGGGAAATCACTTTAGTAAATTAAGGCTAGAGCTCCATTGTCCTCTAGTCTGGTTCAAAAGTTAAAAATCATTTTTACCCTTGTACTTGGAAAGTGACCTTTTGCTTTTCATCTCTGGATCTTTATATTCAATGTTCTGAATTTCATAAATACATGGTATGCTCTCAGCCCCTAGTGATCCCTTTCAATCTGGAAATCATGTTCTTCCATTTGGGGAGTTATTTCATTGATGATTTTCTTCTGTCTGTTTTCTCCATCTCTCTCGAGCTCTTTTTTTGGATATGGGATCTCTGGGATCAGCCTTCTAATTTTCTTCTATTTTCTCCTCTATTTGTCAGGTCCTTCTGTTTTGTTCTACTTTCTAGGAAATTTACTTGACTTTCTACTCCAAAGTGACTTAAAAAACACAAATCTTACAGTTCTGAGGGTTAGAAGTCTAACGTGAATCTTACGGATTAGAGTCAAGGAGTCTGAAGGGCTGCGATCCTTTCCAGAGACTCTTGGGAAGAATCTTTCTTTGCCTATTCAGGTTGTTGGCAGAATTCAGATTCATACGATTGTAGGGCTGCAGTCTGCATTTTCTTTTTTTCTTTTTTTTTCTTTTTTTCTTTTTTTTGCGGTACGCGGGCCTCTCACTGTTGTGGCCTCTCCCGCTGCGGAGCACAGGCTCTGGACGCACAGGCTCAGCGGCCATGGCTCATGGGCCCAGCCGCTCCGCAGCATGTGGGATCTTCCCAGACCGGGGCACGAACTCGTGTCCCCTGCATCGGCAGGCGGACTCTCAACCACTGCGCCACCAGGGAAGCCCCTGCGTTTTCTTGATGGCTGTCAGCTGGGGGCCCTTCCAGCTTCCAGCGGCCCCCACATTGCTTGGCTCGTGGCCCCCTTCCTCCATCTTCAAACCCAGCAACAGTGAGTGGTGTCCCTTTCATGCGTCTAATCTCTCCTCTCCTTCTACTGTGGCATCTCTCAGCCGCTGGCCAGAAAAGTTCTCAGCTTTCAAGGGCGCATTTAACTAGATTGGGCCCACTTGATAATCCAGGGTGATCTCCTCATTTCAAGATCCCTAACCTTAATCATATCTGTAAAGTCCATTTTGCCATAGGTTTCAGGGCTTAGGATGTAGACATCTTTAGGGATCCTTATTCTGCCTACCACTATATTATAGTATCTTAATGTCTACTATAATATATTTAACTTCCGAGAACTCTTTATTCTCTGAATGTTCCTTTTTTTTGTATAGCAAATACTTGTTTCATGTTTGGGATATCTTTACTTCTCTCTGAATATAATAATGATAGTTATTATATCAAAAGTTGTAGCAGAAAAATCTGTTTTCTTCTCCCTGTATAGCTTGTTTCCTGTAAGTTGCCTTTCTGTTGTGTTTATTTTGGTCTCTGTCTTCCATGTGTAACACTCTGTTGGTTCATGGCTGCCTGCCATGGACCTTAAGCAGCTGACTGGTCTCCCTGGTGCCCGGGCAAGACTCGTGGACCATGGGCTTGAGGGTAAGGTGATCTGGCTTACACAAGATCACCATTTTAGGGGTTGTTTTCTCTTGGTTTGGTCAAATACCTGAGAGGTGGATCTTTCTATCTCCTACTTTCAGGGTATTCCAACTTTCATAGGACTGGCTGTCTGCATTCTGAGAACCAAGGGAAGTTGGGGATCTCAGCATTCATGATGTGAATGGCTAATGAACTTCTCTGCTTGTGGTAGGAAGTCACCCTCAATGTACTTACTGTGCTCTAGTCAAGAGATTGGCCAGTTTCTTTCTCCAGAGAAATGACCTCAGTCTTCTGAGCAGAGCTGGGGAGGGAATTACAACCTAACTCCTTAAGTAGCCTTTCAACCAATCCTCCTGTATTGAGCCTCACTTTCTCTCTGCACCCGCAGATACCTGGTGTTAAGTCCCGAGGTTTTTAGATGTTCTGCATTATAAATTAGGTTCTTCTTGGCTTTCCCCACTGCCAGTTTAGCAGTCAGCTTTCTCAGATCTGCCAGGTCAGTTATGATTACGCAGCCTCTTGCATTCTCTTTGTCCTCATGGGTTTTCCCCTTTTCTGTAATTTTAGTAGCATTGGGAGGAAGTAAGAATGAATGAATGTTCATTCAGACTACTGAATTGTATACTTTAAAGGGGTGAATTTTATAGTATGTGAATTATATCTCAATAAAATAAAATTTAAAAATGAATTAATGTGTGTGATATGCCATTCTTATCCCAACATACGCCTCCTAATTTTAGAGGAGAGTGAGCCAGAGAAGCTTAAATGAGAAGCCCAGGATTGTGATGGTTTTAAAATGATCTCAAAGCTCACTTGAGTCAACTTTTTAAAAATAATTAATTAATTAATTAATGTATTTTTGGCTGTGTTGGGTCTCTGTTGCTGTGTGCGGGCTTTCTCTAGTTGTGGTGAGCGGGGTCTACTCTTTGTTGCGGTGGCTTCTTTTGTTGCGGAGCACAGGCTCCAGGTGCACAGGCTTCAGTAGTTGTGGCTCACAGGCTCAGCAGTTGTGGCACACGGGCTTAGTTGCTCCGTGGTATGTGGGATCTGCCTGGACCAGGGCTCGAACCCGTGTCCCCTGCATTGGCAGGCGGATTCTTAACCACTGCGCCACCAGGGAAGTCCCTTAAGTCAACTTTTAAGCGACTGTTCAACTAAATCCAATCAGGTTTTCTGAGTTGTATCTGGCCTTGCAGAGTTGCCTTTTGGGGCAGTGGCTCCTCAAGCCGTGACCTTGGGCACTTGCTATTCTAGCCTGCACCGTTTCTAGAAGAGGAACATTGGTGCTCTGGAAAACTAAATATCTCTGCAGGGAGGGGATGACCTGCATGTCATTGAGTCGAATGCTAGTTTAAAAATGTACAAATACTGTTAATCACTTAATTATTGAATCTATACATAATTAGTGCAATTTATATCGGACAGTAGTTTTAAGGATACGTGAAAATACTGAGAACAGAGATGTTTGAGGCTCCAGGAGAAAAGGGACCGCGGCTCTGCCTGCGCTCCCCTCCCCGCCCAGCTCCCATGACGTAATCTGATAAACACACAGAACTCAAAGTGGCTAAAAAAATACAAGGAACATTAAGTGGTCTATGGCTTTTCTTAACATAGTCAAAATCAATAACTTGAGATCTCTTCCTGTTAACATTTAGGGATTTACATGTCTAACTTCCATTAGTATTAAGTACTCTTTCCTGCCAATATCCATTTTCATGCATTTTAAAGTTGTTTATATCATATTCACAGTCAGTTTTTTACATAGCTGAGAGAATACAAGATGGCTGTAATATTTTCTAAAGCAATTAAGTGTTAATTACCTGTTATTAAAATCAATATTTCTCCAAAACTTGTCCTTGATTTCTTGGCCTTCCTAACTTTCACCTAATATATGTACCTCATTTACTTCCATAGCTCAACTATCAAGAGTCTGTCTTTTTGCTGGAATATGGTCACTTTTCCAAAATTGTGGTATCATAGGCCTTTAGTGGCTTGAGTGATCAGAGAGCCAGAACTGCCCTTAGAAACAGTTTGGGTTGACAGAGCTAGCAAACAAAAACACAGGACCCCATTAAGAATTTCAGATAAACGATGAATAACTTTTTTTTAGTATAAGTGTGTCACAAATATTGCAGGGGATAAACTTATACTAAAGAATTATTTGTTGTTTATCTGAAATTCAGATTGAACTGGGTGTCCTGTATCTTATCTGGCAATCCTAGACCCAGGCTACTGGGGACCCCCGTACGGGTCCCTGGGTTTTAGAGATCACCCACCAGTGCTTTTCTCAGGGTAAGGAATCCTTGGCACCAATTGGACATACCCATCCATTCCTGCACCCTCTTATACACCATGCCCTGGGTGTCTGCAATCCTAGTCTACAACTACAGGTGTGACCAAGGGGTGGCTGATGGGAAAGGGTGGATCGAGATGGGATTTCTGGCTGAGGTGCCTGCGCACAGGAGCATGGCAGGCCAGCATGACTATAGGACAGAGTCCTAGGTAAAAAGACCAAGCCAGAGGAAAGGGCCAGGGCCTTTGTTTGTACCCTCACCCTGGGTCCCACAAATGTGAGGGGTGGGCCTGCAAAGACCATCTGGCCATATACATTTTGTGTGCTTTTTGCTGGCTATCAGATGGGGAATGGGTACAACGAGGGCAGAGTGTATAGTTTCCACTTATAATGTATGGCTTCTGTTTCTAACCTCTTTAATATTTTCATTTGCTTCAATTCATCTGCTTTCTGCTACATTTTCTTTTTTTTTTTTTTTTGGCCATGCCACGCAGCTTGTGGGATCTTAGTTACCCACCCAGGGATGAACCCCGGGCCACAGCAGTAAAAGCACCAAGTCCTAACCACTGGACTGCCAGGGAGTTCCCTTGGTACATTTTCTTGTAGGAATTTCACCAATGAATGGGTATTTGAAAAAAGAAACTAAAAAAGAAAAAAAAAAATCCATGTCACCATTAACAGCAACAACCCTGCAAAGTAAATCTAGTGTCTCTCTCCTGTACTGAGGCTTTTAAAGGATGGTTCAGTTAAATGCACCCCGGTGCTCAGTTTGAGTGCTTGCCATTCTCCAGAGATTCCTCGGTGTGCTAAAACATAAGCTCTATTCATTTTAGTTGTAACACATCATGAGTTGTAAGTACAGATTCTATTTGTCAAGAAAAAAAATAAGTAGAAGGAAGACACAAGAGAAAAGTAGGCTTTTGTGGAACTATTACATGCTAGGTTGTTTATAATATAAACAGTGCTTTTTTAGCCTTGTAGAGAAAATTAAGTTAATATTGTCTAAGGTTCAGGGCTGCATGAATCCACCTATGCTGGTACATGCCAGGAAGGGAATTTTAAAATGGCATGTTGTATTAGTTAGGATGTTTTTGGCTCAGTGTAACAGGAAGCCAGCTCTAGTGGTTTAAAAAAGTCAGGCGTTTATTTTTTCTCCCATAAGAAGCAGCTCCATGATGCCACTGAAGACCCAGGCTCTTTCTGCCTTTCTACTCTGCCAAACTTGGCTGTGGTTTCCTTCCTCATGTTTCAAGATGGCTGCTGCCCTTCTAGGCTGGAAGGGGGAAGCTGATGAAAAAAATGTCTCCAAGTCTTTCTTTTTTTAAAATTGAAGTATAGTTGATTTACAATATTGTGTTAATTTCAGTTGTACAGCAAAGTGATTCAGCTATACATACATATATATCTATTCTTTTTCAGATTCTTTTCTGTTATAGGTTATTACAAGATATTGAATATGGTCCCCTGTGCTATACAGTAAATCCTTGTTGTTTATCTATTGTATATATAGTATTGTGTATCTGTTAATCCCATACTCCTAATTTATCCCTTCCCCCCCTTTCCCCTTTGGTAACCATAAGTTTGTTTTCTACATCTGTGAGTCTGTTTCTGTTTTGTAAATATGTTCATTTGTATTACTTTTTAGATTCCACATATAAGTGATATCGTATAATATTTGTCTTTCTCTGGCTGACTTACTTCACTTAGTATGATCATCTCTAGGTCCAGCCAAGTCTTTCTTTCCAAATGATTTCTTGGAGGTTTCTTGCTCATATCTCATTGGTCATTAATGTGTCAGAGTGCCACCTCCAGCTGCAAGGGAGGTTAAAGTGGCCATGTTTCAGCTGGACACACCGCTATCCCAAATAATATTTGGGTTCTCTTAGGAAGAAAAATGGTAAAGCTGGGTATGGGCTGTGCTATTAGCATCTGTATGCTATTAGCCGCAGATGCGAACAAGCACACAAATTCTTCAAAACACAAGTCATTTTTCTCTCCCAACATACGTAACAGTCAGGTTCATCACTATATAGCAAGTTAAATAGATACGAAGAGAATAAATCATATTTTGAACCAACACTATTTTCAAGTGCTATTTTTTTGTCCACAAGTTAGTCCATAGGTTGAGAGATTGTCTTTCCAGCTATTTATCTGAGCAGGAGCTAGTCAAAAATTCTTGACCACATTATAGAACTTCCTGCCAATGCCAACATTTACCTTACTGGTACATTTAAAAGGTCATTTAAAAGAAAAAAAAAGCTATCATTGCACCTCTTTGTTACAAACACTGGATTATTAGTAGATACAATGTACCTCTTTTTTTTTTATTATTTAAACCTGAAAGCTAAACTTACAATGTTGACTAAATGCATAGCATAATTAAAGCAATGAAACCATGACACAAATGATCCTTGACCTCCTGAAGCTCATAAGCTGCTAGGTTATGACCTAGCAGGGCTGTGAAACAGACAACCCTATAGCTGTAGCAGGCTTGCCTGGGAGATGAGTCCCAGGGGTGAGTGCCACAGGAGGGAAGCCAAGTGCAGTGGGAGTAGGGGCAATCAAAGAGGAGAGGTCTCAGCGGATTGAGATAAACAGAACAAACCTCGCGAGAAGACGCTGGCAATGCAGGTGGGAAAGAGATACACTTACTTACAGCTCAATGGACAGAAAACATGGAGTTGCTTCAGGTAACTACTGCCAATTAGAAAACATACTAACAAAAGCCTAGCGTGTGTGAAGCAGTAGGCGACGCTGCGGGCTGAAGGCCAAGCCAGAGTCTCCACGTAGCACAAAAAGAAGCTTGCCTTATTCGTAGCTGCAGACAGCTTAGGAAACTGGGTTACCACCTTAGAACTATGTGGTAATGAAAATGACTTCACGTAAGATGAGAAACTGCAGAACACTTTGGAAATAGAGTGCTAATGCTAATCACGAGAAGTGTTATTACAGGAACTTCAAACTGTCCGTTGATCAATGGACATGAAGCCTCCAATTATATTTTCAAAAGATCCCTGTTGATAATTCTACCCTTTGGTTAACTTAATTCATTTCCAACATTTCATTTAATTCATCTCAGCGTGTTGTCCTTAATCCTGCACTCAAAACAGTCAGATTTTATTACATGAAAATCTTCCTAATTTGCCACCGAAAACCCTGCGCTATTAAAAGACAGGACCACATGGTTTTTCGAGAGATTCTTTGTAATTTTCGCCTCTTGGCTTGCTTCGGACCTAGCCTGGCAGATAGCATAGGCTATTATTTCGGCAGCAGGAGAACATGAAGAATATAAGGGAAAAAGAGCCACTGGCATGTCGAAAGAACCTTCCTGTTTTTGCCACTCAATAAGTACAGAAGAGTAGGCGCTCGCGGAGGCAAAGAAAGGGAATCTTCAGGGTCCCCCGAGGAAACTTCTGATATGATAAATAACTTGAGGGTGGAACGTAAACGCCATCCCGGTCCCCACGCGGCCCCCACGGTGATGCAGAGCCTTCGCCTTCCCCCTCTTCCCTCTTCCCCCGGGCCGAGTTCCTGCCTGAGCTCAGCCTGCCCTCCCCGCCCGCCCTTCCGTCCGTCGGTCCTTCCGTCCGTCCTCCCTCCAGCGCCGACGCGGCGGAGCGCACCAGCCGGCGGGGTCAGGTGATTGGGTGACGCCCCGGCGAGGCGCTCCCCACCGCGCGCGGGCGGCGCCGCCGCGCTCTACGCCTCCGGGGGGAGGGGACTTCCCGGGAGCCGCCGGCGGAGGACGGGAGGAGCGCGGCGGGCGGGAGGGCTGAGCGGGGACTCGCTGCCGGCGGGCGGGAGACATGGATCGCGGCGAGCAAGGTGAGGGCGCGGACGCCACCGGCACAGCGCCTCCGGGATGGGCGCGAGGTCCGGCGCGGCGCTGGGGTCCGAGTCGGGGTCCGGCGCGGCGCGCGGCCTGGCGCCGGAGCAGGTGCAGAGGCTTCGGTGCCTGCGCCGCGAGTTGCATCCCCCGATCCGGATCCGGCGTCCTGGTGGGGCCCTGCTGCAGGGAGCGGCGCTGGCGGCCCGAGAGGGCGGATGGGGCGCGCGTGTGTGTTAGAGAGAGACGGAGCAGAAAGAAAAAGAGAGAGAAGGTTCTGGGAGGCGGCGGAGGGCTGGCGCCAGGCTTACCGAGCCGGGGCTGCAGATCGAGATGCGCTTTGGTGGAAAACAGTTCCCAGGGAGTCCTGTTCAGCTCGCTCTTGTGACCGGTGGAAACTGAGGGACTGAGGACAGTGGGTTGTTTCGCCCCGCAAGATGGGAACGTGAAGTCCTCCCCACCCGCATGTGAAGACTTTCTGCCCACTTCTCCTTAACGTGGTTAGGATTTTGGATGGCGTTTGAGCCCCTGGCGATGGCTTTGGATGCAAACATTTAACATCCCCCAGTTGTGGAGTAGTGGCTACGGGTTTATTTGCAGGCGGGGAATTTTTCATAGCAAGGGTCCCCTTTTACCCATCAAGGTGAAACCCCCCAACACAAAATCCCTAATCTGATTACTCTAGCTTTGGATGCACTTGTTTTTGAATATAGTGTATTAAGTGAAATTGCCTCCAGTTGAGTCATTGTTTAAGAGAGATGTGGCAGTCGGAGGGCAAGGTTTTCGGATTTAAACATTGCCACATCCTAGAGATCTTTGCTGATAATAACCCACTAACCGTAACACAGATTCGTGGCACGCTTTTAAAAAGATATATAGACGCTAAAAGAAAAAAAAAAAAGAGTAACGATATTAAGGTAAATTTTAGGAAGTGGGGGATAGGAATTATTCCTATTTTGAGTTCTAATACAACAGTTTTCATTAATTTTTTTTTTTTTACCCTCCAGTATTTACTTTCATGCATGTGAGTTTTTGTTGAAATAAAACCATATTCCATATATACTATTTTGTGTTTTACTTCTGATAAGTTGTAAGATAGAATCTTTGGAGCCTTCCAACCCTTCCTTTCTCCCCACCCCTCAAATTAATCTCACACCTGACATCTGAGTGTGTATATTATAAACATTTTATACAATATATTTTTTTAAGTGTCAGTTCTTTTCTTTTTTAACATCTTTATTGGAGTATAATTGCTTTACGATGGTGTGTTAGTTTCTGCTTTATAACAAAGTGAATCAGCTATACATATACGTATACACATATCCCCATATCCCCTCCCTCTTGCATCTCCCTCCCACCCTCCCTATCCCACCCCTCTAGGTGGTCACAAAGCACTGAGCTGATCTCCCTGTGCTATGCAGCTGCTTCCCACTAGCTATACAATATGTAATATATAGTGCATATGTAATACACTATATATACACTTGCACACATATTGTCTAGATTTTATACGTCTTGAGGTTAGAAGCATATACTTCATCTTTGTCCACGGTTGGGTAGCCTGGTGATTTGCACATGGTAGATATTTAAATGTTTGAGTCAAAAAGCCCCTCACAGGTCTTATATGTATTGTTAGGAGGAGGCCTATGGGCCACCAAATAAGCCAGCATTTTTTAATCTGGATTTTAATGGGGGCAATGAGGGTGTCAAATATGTGAACGTTTGTATGTCTTACGTTGTCATATTTAACATAAAGATGTTTTTAGAATACATAACTGTATGTGGTACTTGTCAAAGTGGACAAAGCTGTGTTTGACTCAGGTGAATGGAGTGACTAATTTTTTTTAGATTTTGTATTCTAGTTTGGCTGGTAAGAGTCACAGCCATTAGTACTTCTGTAATAGTCCAGTTTGCTGGTGCACTTTGTGTATTTTGTTTTTTTAAAAAATAAATAAATTTATTTATTTATTTTTGGCTGAGTTGGGTTTTTGTTGCTGTGCGTGGGCTTTCTCTAGTTGTGGCGAGCAGGGGCTACTCTTCGTTGTGGTGCATGGGTTTCTCATTGCAGTGGCTTGTCTCGTTACAGAGCACAGGCTGTAGGCACGCAGGCTTCAGTAGTTGTGGCACACGGGCTCAGTAGTTGTGGCTCGCGGGCTCTAGAGTGCAGGCTCAGTAGCTGTGGCACATTGTCTTAGTTGCTCCGCGGCATGTGGGATCTTCCTGGACCAGGGCTTGAACCCGTGTCCGCTGCATTGGCAGGTGGATTCTTAACCACTGTGCCACAAGGGAAGCCCCTTTGTGTGGTTTTTGTAGGACTAGTTTTTTTTTTCTGTGTGTGTGTGTGTGTGTGTGTGTGTGTGTGTCTAAGACATTTAATAAATTTCTTGGTTTATAAGAGGAGTCTTTTTCCATCTCTAATTTTCAGATGTTTTCTTTGGTCAGGTTATTTGTTAGTCATGTCAGTCCTTGCTTTTAATTGTCATTCTTGGACGGCTAGGGAAATCCATCCTCTTAAAGTGGAGAGTCTGGAGACTTGGCTCTAAACGAAAGACGAGCCACCCGCCTGGGCAAGGTCAGCTGACTCACCGCACAGCTTTGCTGTCTTAGAACCACATGGCCTTTCCTTATACTTTTGCTTTCTTCTGCCTGTCTCCTTTGCCTTTTCATCTCTATGTTCCCACAGCACATAGTAGGTGTTCAGAAATGTGTGTTGACTGCCTCAGATGAAAGGGAAAAGTGCCCAAGAGCAAGTACCTTCAGGTTCCTGTAACCTCCGATGTCCCTCTAAGTTGGTCATTTGCTTCCCACTTCCTCCTGTACATTTTTTCCTCTGTGTTTTAAAGAAGCAGAAATCTGGTTGGGTGGAGAAAGTTGCTGATAAAGCTGCATTGAGCGTAGAGGGTAAGTTTACCCGTCAGATCTTTGAACTGGTAGAGGGGATGGCTCAGTCTTCAGCGATTCCATAGTCTCCAGGCTGAGACTGAGAAGGAAGAACCTGCGTTTGTAAACCTGCAGGTTCACCAGCAAAGTACGTTGGCTGAAAGAAGGTTTATAAAAACCCCTGTGATTGTCACTTGAATTTGTGATTTTTTTCGAAGTATCTAAAACCAAATCAGAACATTTTAGAATTTGTTTAATTTACTTTTTTGGTATGTGTGGAGTTTGTTGTGTTTGTCCCTTAAAAAAAAAACAAACCTCTAGATGCAAAATTAAATGCCTTACCTCTTGTCTTAAGTACGTGTCTCTGTTGAATTGTCTCCTTATCCCTTACTTCTTATGAAGTTGTCAAAATCTGTCCTTTGCTACTGATTTTTAACAGAGCTATGAAGCTTTAAAATGAGCAGTTTACCTTTGTTTTCAACCATGTATTCTGAATGCTTTTTAGTATCAGCCTGAGATTCTGTTTCTCCTGTCCTCTACTGTACCCAGACTTTGTATACAATACTCTACTTATGTTGAGAGCGTTGAGAGCAGTCAACATCAAATGATTTAAAATGCACTGTAAACCACAGAGTGCCTCTCAGGAGTTATTACGCGTTCAGCCCAGCAAAGCACACTTAACGTGTGTGCTGTTTCCCATTTTGAAAGTGCAGTGCGGCCGGCTAGCTAGAGAATACATTGTGGAAAAAATCTCCTGACTGCCTTTTATGGGGCTGAATAGATAATTGTACTCGAGTACTCTCCTATGTTAGTAATAACTTGTCGTTTAGCACCATTATATTGAAGTGACAGTCACCTAGCCACTAAGCATTTTATCTGTGTTTGAATTAAAACGCTACCACCACCAAAGCTTTATATTTTAACGGGGTGAGGGAAGGCTGCTGGGGCTGAAACAGCTGGGAGAGGAGAAAGCTGTAAGAAAACCATGACACAATAATAGGTTACTATAATTTCAGCATGGTAATTATGCCTTAGAAATAACAGAAAGGTAAGGTGTCGCTCATTTACAGGTAACACATAGGGGTGAATGGATAACAGTTTTGAGGGTCTGCTCACAAATCTGTGGGTGTGACCCACCCAGGTTCTTGGTGTCTTTGGGCAAGTCTCACTTTCCATATGGTGCTAATGTCTTTGTTAGCTCCCATTCACTTCCTGCATTTATTTTTATGCAGCAACCTGCCTGGTCCCTAGGGAAAAGCTGAGTGGTAAGAGGGGTCGTGATCCTTCAGAAAGATCTCAAAACCGCGTAATCTGTGTACACAATAAAAACAAATACAATCACGCTTCCAAACAAAAAAGAACACCCGAATCTCCTGAACTTCTGTGCTGCTGGTCCTTTTGTTGGAGGCTCACATTATTTTATTTTCCTTGTGGGGTTAATTATTTCTGTTTTAATTGTTGACTGTTGTAAAAATCTCTCTTCTGAGACTCTTCCAAGTTTTATTTAAACTCGGTGGGTACCAGCTGTCCAGAAACCATAATCTTAGCAGTGTTTTTTTATTAGAAAAGTGTCCAAGGGATTTAATGTTTAGTGGAAGTTAACAAAATGTTTAAATTAAAAATACTTCTTCGTAACCGAGAGTATTGTTCATTTTAGTAAAGTCAGAAAATACAGATGGAGAAAAAGAACATAATGTTACCTATAATCCTAGTCTGGAAAATCACTGTTAACGTATTGGTTTATATCCATCCATGTATCTATCCTTTTAAACAAATCACAAAGTAATCTCCTATTGACTATTTCATCTTATATCTTGCCTCCCCTCCCTTTTTAAACTCAGTATATTTTAAAAATACCCTTCTCCAGCATCACTTTGACTAGTGTGACCAGGTAATTAATGCACATGATACAGCGTTCAGAATGACTAAAAGGTTGCAAAATGTAAATCTCCCTTCCACTCCTGTCTCTGAGGCTATTTCCCTTGGGTAGTGATGTCACCATTATTAACAGTTTCTTCTCCATCCATCCAGAGAGATTCTACTTACATAGGTGTACACACATGTATTTAAATACTATATATGTATGTGTGTGTATTATATAAGCTGTAGCACGCAAATTATTTAGCGTCTAACTTCTTTCACTGAAATACAATGTATATTTTAGAGATCATTGAACATAATGTTATATAGAGCTGTTTCATTTTCAGGGCTATTTGTAGATGTCTATTTGTAGATGTACCATGTTATGTACCATAACAGGTGATGTTTATCTTGTTCCCTATTGATGGACATTTAGGTTTCCCCTAATATTTTGCTATGAAAGCAAAGCTGCAGCAAATAAATCTGTATGCAAGTTATTTGATAAATGTGCCAGTATGTCTGTAGGAAGAATTCTTAGAAGAATGTGACTGTTCAATTTTGATGTGCTAAATTCCGCTCCATAGAAGTGGTGCCAGTTATTCGCCACCAGCAATGTGTGAGCATCTGCTTCCCTCCATCATGCGCCCAGGGTGTTGTCACACTTTTTCATCTTTGCTTATCTTGTAGGGGAAAAGGAGTTTCTCAGTATATGCTTTATTATATACTTTTCTTAATATGAAGGCAGTTGTACTTCTTTTGATATGTTTGAGATCTATATTGCATTTTCTGTGACATGTCTGATCATATACTTTGCCAATTTTTCTTTTCTCTTTTTCTTCTTGACTTATAGAATGTAGCCCTCTGTCCATGACATGAATTGCTAATATATTTTTTCCTAGTTTGTCATTCCTTTTTTGACTTTCTGGTGATTTTTTCCAAGCAGAAATACTAATTGATGGCGGTTTTTATTTATAGCTTCTGCTCTTGAATCATTCCTAGAAATGCTTTTCTCACTTTGAGTTTATGTTTTTATTTTTTACATTTAAATCTTTCATCCATCTGGAGATTATTTTGATTAAAAAATGTGAGTTATGAATCTCAGCCGCCTGCCAGCCCCTCAGCTGGCTACTCAATTGTCCAATACCATTCGCTGACTAATGGATCTTTCCTTTACTAATTTGACATAGTACTGTTATCAATACTAAAGTCCTGTATTATTTTCTTTCCCCTTGATCTGTCTGTTCATTCCCAGCAACTAAACGGTTTAAATTATTGTAGCTTCATAATATGTAAAAATGTCTGGAAGGGCTAGTCTCTCCTGTTCACTCTGTTTTTCTTCTTATTGCTAGAGTTTTTCCTAGCTATTCTTGCCAGATTTTATTTCCAAATGAACATTAGAATCAACTTGTCTGGATGCAAATTCAACAGAAATCCGTTTGGTATAGCTTTCTTCCCTCCCCGTTGCTCTCCCTCTCTCCCCCCGTTTCCCTTTCTCTTTCTTTTATTAGACCTTGTTTTTTTCTTTATTGAATGTACCAGTATATGTTCATCATAGTCGTACTATACATAATATATATATAGTTTTGTATTGTATTTTGGATACTATTAGATAATCAGAATTTTAACATGTCATTTAAAAAAGTATCTCCAAACTACATTTTTTGATGACTGTACCCTTTCAGCATTTGATGTTTATTTAACTGTTTCTTTGCTGGAATATAGATTGCTTTTCATTTTAGCTATTATAATACTTTAAAGAGAAATTGTTTTAAGATAAACTTCCTGATACAGGACAAAGGATGTCAGTATGTTTAGGCCTTTCATGCCTGTTGCTAAATCGCTTTCTGGAAAACATAATTGTTACTGCTTTTTCTTATTGTAGTAAAAAATGCATGACATAAAATATATCATCTTAGCTATATTTAAGTGTACAGGAAAGTATTGTTAACTATATGTACCTTATTGTATAAGAAATCTCTAGAACTTTTTCGTTTTGATGACTGAAACCATGCACCCGTTGAGCAACACACATTTCTCTCTCCACACAGCCCCTGGTAACCACCATTTTCTTTTCTGTTTCTATGAGTTTGATTACTTCACCTACATCATTAGAGTGGAATCATGCAGTATTTGTCATTTTGTGACTGACTTATTTCACTTAGCATAGTGTCTTCAAGATTCATCCATGTTGTTGCATATTGTGGGATTTCTATCTTTTTAGAGGCTGTATAATTTTCCAGTATATATGTATGCCCCATTCTCTTTATCATACTTTATTTTCTTTATTCATTCTTCAGTGGGCATTCAGAGGTTGCTTCCACCTTTTGGCTTTTGTGAGCATGGGTGTGCAAATACTCTTTGAGTCCTGTTTTCCATTCTTTTGGGTATATACTGTAGGAAAGGAAAATTTATTTCCCCTACCCTTCTTGGTTCTTTGGCTGGTCTGATAATCAAATTAACGTAGGACAGATTAAGAGGTGAAAAACAAATTTAGTTACATATGTGCGGGGGTTTTACAAGAATATGAGACCCACAGGCATTCAGGGAATTGAGACTTATATGACATTCTGAGTTATGGAGAAGGGGGTAGGGTTCTGGGTCTTCAAAGAGAAGGAGGACGATCACAGGAAGATGGGAAGAGCAAAGGTTTGGTAAACAAATGTTTGCCATGCCACGCAGGACAGTGGGATCCAGGGAGGACTTTGATCTCTAGGCCCAGTTGAGCTACCCCCAGCTCAACACCTCACCTGTGCTCTTTGTAATTATCTCTTGTGATAGTTCCCTTCCTGGACTAGACCGTCTATCTAAATCCTTTTAGGCAGGTAAGGGAGAGGTAAAAGTTTTTCCTGAATCTGCTGGGTCTTGAATGCCTTCAACTCAGAATAGTCCACATGCCAGAGTGGTATATTTGAGGGAGACTTGTTCTGAACCCCTTCAATACCCAGAAATAAAATGACTGGTATATATGGTAGTTCTATTTCTAGGTTTGTTTTTTTTTTTCTTTTTGCAAACTTCTATACTGTTTTCTATAGTGGCTGAATGGCTGTACCATATTACATTCCTACCAACAGTTATTTTAAAGGGAAATGGGAAGGTTGTAGGGGCCAAAAAACCGAAGAGAGAGGGAGCCTGCATGGGTTCTAATTTTTCCACATCCTCAGCTACCCTTTTTATTTTCTTGTTTTGATACTGGCCTACCTAATTGGTCTGAGATAATATCTCATCGTGGTTAGGATTTGCATTTTCCTGATAATTAGTGATGTCGAGCAGCTTTGCATGTGCCTGTTGGCCATCTGTATGTCTTCTTTGGAGAAATGTCTGTTCAAGTCCTTCGCCCATTTTATGTTTGGATTATTATTAGTATTTTTGTCAAGTTGTAGGAGTTGTTTATGTGTTGTGGATACTTAGCCCTCATGAGATATATGGTTTGAAGATGTTTTTCTCCCGTTCTGTAAATTGCCTTTTCCCTCTCGGTTGTTTCCTTTTCTGCAAGATGTCATTGCCCTTTAAAAAAAAAAAAAAAAATTATAAAGCTTATAGGTAAAAAAATGCCATCTCTTTTCATTTAAAATTCTTCCACTTGCTAGAAAGGCTGTAGATGATATTAGCCGTTTGTGTTCCCCTTTTGAGATTGTTTGCTCCTTCATTTTAAAATTGGGATCTTAGTGCCTTCTTTTACCCTCACCCCGCTCCCCTGTTCATATTAAACCTTTGTGTTTTGTGGCAAGTATTTATTTTTTTCTATTTTTATTTTGGTTATGTTGAACCCTTTATGTTATTTTTACTAAGAAAAGACATTATTAAGAGCAGATATTTTCTCGGTGACAGTTTATAGAGTAAGTTGCGTGGCTCTGAGTTGCTTTCAATACTTCCTTCTCTGTGTCTTTGTGTCTTCTGACGCTTTTGTAATCAATGCTAAAAGTAGTGGTTTTAGGCAAGACTAGTAATCTACATGCCTTGGCTTATAGGCATGGTGAATGTGTTTCATGTTACAGCTATGCAAATGTAAATGTCAGTTTAAAAATGATGTAAGACATGACCTTATAAAGTTTCAGATTGAGAATAAACAGGATTAAACTTCACCCATTGTATTTTGAGCTTTGTTGGAGGCATTGTGGTGTGGAAAAGGAGCTTATGGTGCAATCAGTAGGGCTGTAGGAATAAAGATAGTAGTATATCCACCTCACTAGGATCTGTCCTTGGCTAGATATGAAGTGTCAGTAGGAGAAAGTTCTTACGTTCGTATTCCCAGCTCTCAGTTGAGTGTGTGTGTAGTAGGTACTCCATAAATATTTGTCCTATTGCACATACATTCATTAGAAAGATTTCTAACCTATATAAAATCAGATGGGATTAGATAGAAAAGGTTAAGAATTAAGGAAAGTTAATTGTTTGGCAGGGAGACAAGAATACATGTTCCAAATGTGCTTATAGTTTTATATATAATCACTGAAAATCTGGTCTGTAAATAGAAACCAAACTGGTACTTTACTTCCCAAGTATATATGTAAGAGTGCGTGTGTATACATTTACAGATAGAGGAGGAGACAGTGCTGGTTAAATTTTTGTTCTCCAAAGGATGTTGGATGTAGTGCTCAGTAAATACTTTCATAAATATGTTTTCTATACTATTTTACTGAGGGTAGTTATTTGATGCTAATGTATCCTGAACTTAGGAGGCAAGGATGGTGTCAATACATTTTAGAAGTTTTCTTTGAATGCAGTTGAGAAGGGTAATGGGGTTGCTGACAGTGGTGGAAAGGGTTTGCTACTAGTTAACCAGAAGACAAATTATGTAAAGAGGGAAAAATGCAAACATTTTGGCTGGCTGGGGCATTTTAGCAAAGGGGTGACCAACTTTCCATTTTGGTATATACTGAGTGTATCACTTCCGGTATATCACTTTATTAGTGATCAGAATGGTGATGATCATGATTCCATCTGGTTTTTGCAGAACTCTTTCTAATTTTTCTTCATATTATTCCATTTCCGTCTTTCAGTGCTGCAGGGTGGTAGAGCGGGTATCATTTCCATTTCACACATGAGGAACCAGAAGCTGAGTGACCATGACCTCCCCATTCTTCCTCTACTAGATGTGGAGAGTTTTACAAAAACTTGGTCGCACACCTGTTGTCTCTAAGAGAGTAACCTAGTGGCCAAGAACAATTTAAACTACATTTGCAAACAGTTTAAAGGGCTGGGGACACTAAGTACTTTTTAGAAATGTTTCCTTCCAACTGATTAAAACAAAATTGGAATCTGAAGGGACACCACTTCAGGCCCTGCATTATAATGACCTAAGTTTTCCAACTGGGGTTTTACTGGGTCACATTTAGTAATACCACTACTACCACTAATGCCAGCAACAACAACATCTGCTGGGTGTTTTCTATATACTAGGTCTGTTCTAAATGCTTTTTTTTTTTCATTTTGAAAATTTTTGTAACAAACCTGTGAGCCACACTCATAATATCCTTGCTTTACAACTGAAGAAACAAAATGTGAAAGAATGAAGTAATGGGACTTCCCTGGTGGTGCAGTGGTTAAGAATTGGCCTGCCAACGCAGGGGACACAGGCTCAAGCCCTGGTCCAGGAAGATCCCACATGCCGCGGAGCAGCTAAGCCCGTGCGCCATAACTACTGAGCCTGCGCTCTAGAGCCCACAAGCCACAACTGCTGAGCCCACGAGCCACAACTACTGAAGCCCGCGTGCCTAGAGCCTGTGCTCTGCAACAAGAGAAGCCACCGCAATGAGAAACCTGAGCACCGCAGCGAAGAGTAGCCCCTGCTCAATACAATTAGAGAAAGCCAGCCCGCAGCAACAAAGACCCAACACAGCCATAAATAAATAAATAAATAAATTTACTTATTTAAAAAAAAAAAAGAATGAAGTAATAACTTCTCCAAGGGCACATAGCTTGATGCAGACAGAGCTGGGTTTTAAATCTGAAATATTTGGCCATATAGTTCATGTCCTTATGCAACATATTATACTACCTAAAAGTTCTATATCTTGTCCCTTTTCCTTTCGGAGGTGTTCTAAAGGGTGCCATGCTATGGTAGCTACCATGGGAAGGGCGCAGTAGGACTTGTATCTACACCAGACTATGGCCATGTGTCTGTCCCCGTGCACCAGAACTCATTGTAAATGTTCAGGGCAAAGAATGCTGGACCTGAAGTTACGTCTGGGTTCAAAATTTGGCTTCATCACTTTTTGGTGATGAGACATCGGATCAGTCACTCAACCCTTTGAGGCTGATAATACCTCAACTGTTTGCGAAAATTGAGTAAAAATCTGTGACTAGCACTGGGGTTCAATAGGTACTGATTCTGAAATGGAATGTGAGCATTTCTGTAAAATGATAATTCAGTGGTTCCCCATTCAAATTAAACATTTCGTTTATTTATAGACAATTATGATATGATGCCTGCCCTCAGGCTTACAGGCCAGGCTGAAGAAACACACAGAGAACTTGGTCACTGTAGTCAAGTGGAGGTTGTAAGGGCTGCATGACAGGCTGAGGAGAAAGTGAGCAACTCTGGCTGGTCATCAGGAGAGGGGTCTCATAGCAGGTGACCTTTGAACTTGGACTTGAAGGCTAAGTAGGTGAGAGAAGGAAGGGTGAGGAAGGGAATTTGGGAAGAAGGTTCAGAGGCGTGAAAGGGCTGGTGATCCTCAGAAGTTCCTTGTGGCTGGACTTCTAGGTGGTCGCTAGGGGTGTGTGAGCACTCTTGTGCACTGGGATCAGGAATCAGGACTCTGTTCTGATAGGCAGGTGGTAGGTGGGTGGGAGTTTCGTTTTAGAATAGCATTTTGCCAGCTGCATAGAAGGTACTAGCAAAGCAGGCAGGGGGTATCACTGTGTTCCACGCCAGAGGTGGTGGTGCTGGATTCCCGAGGGATCTTTGGGTAGAACAAGTCAGATGTGAGGGGAGAGGATCTGAGGATAGGAAAGAACAGACAAGGGCTTTCAGATCACATGGAAAACAGGAAAGAGAGCAGAGGCAGGCAGAAGGAAGGGAATTCCATTTGGAGTGTGTTACATCTGAGGTCTGTTCTGTTTATCCAAAGCTGCATAAAAGATCACCCCAAAACCTAGTGGTTTAAAACCATAGCATTTTTTGTATGGTCACAGATCTGTAATTTGAGCAGGGCTTGGTGGGGACAACTTGTCTCTGCTCCACTCAGCTCAGCTGGGAGGCTTGCAGCATGAGGCTGGGCTCATCCAAAGGCTCACTCACTGACACGAAGGTGGCTGTACTGGGGAGATGCCAGCAGCTGGGGCTCCTCGGGCACCTGACTCAATCCCCATGGTCTCCAGTGTAAACAGCATGAGCTGTTTGAGGATGGTGATTTGCTTGCCTGTGTTGAGTACTGTTTTTAGCTGGAGACCATGTTCTTGACCCAGCAGCATACAGCCTCAGTGTGCCTGGGCTTCTTATGTGTTACTCCAGGGCCCCCAACCTGTGGGTCCTAAGAGAGAGGCAGGCAGAGGCTGTGTCTTTGCGTGACCTAGCCTTGAAGTCACGTGGCATCACTTACTCCTCATTCTGTTAGAAATGCGTCACAAAGACTGGCTGAGATTCAAGGAGAGGGGAATTAGACTCCACTTTTGGTGAGAAGAGTGTACACACGACAAACGTGTGCACATGTTTTAAAACCACCACCAGGTCCTTGTGGGATGCTGGTGTGGATGGGTTCATGGGTGAACTATGGATCTTGAAGAGAAGGATCTGGGACAACCTAAATGTCCATTGACAGAGGAATGGATAAAGAAGATGTGGTACATATATACAGTGGAATACTACTCGGCCATAAAAAAGAATGAAATAGTGCCATTTGCAGCAACATGGATACAACTAGAGATTTCCATACTAAGTGAAGTAAGTCAGAGAAAGACAAATATCATATGATATCACTTATACGTGGAATCTAAAATATGGCACAAATGAACCTATCTATGAGACAGAAACAATCATGGACATAGAGAACAGACTTGTGGTTGCCAAGGGGGAGGGAGGGGAAGGAGAGGGATGGACTGGGAGCTTGGGGTTGGTAGATGCAAACTATTACGTTTAGAAAGGATAAACAACAGGGTCCTATTGTAGAGCACAGGGAACTATATTCAATATCCTGTGATAAACCATAACGGAAAAGAACAGAAAAAAAGAATGTCTCTGTGTGTATAACTGAGTCACTTTGCTGTACAGCTGAGATTGCCACAACATGGTAAATCAACTACACTTTAATAACAAAAATTAAAAAAAAAAAAAAAGAAGGAACTGGGCAGGAGAGCAAGGTTTGGGAGACATGTGATCATTTGAAGCTATTAACTATTAGCGTATTACTTACATATTAGCACATGTGATATTTGAAGCCATTAAGTTGCTGAGACAGCCCAGGAACAAAAGTAGAACAGAACATGGAATCTGAAGATTTCAGGGCAGGGAGAGGAAGGTACAGGAATAGGGAGTTTAACTTTCAAAGGCCCTGGAGAGGCCAGGTAGATCGAGGGGGGACAGTAGATGTTGGCTTTGGTGTTAAGAACCAGTCATGGATAATGCTGAGAGATTCAAGCTCCAAGGGTTGGGAGGGGGTTGAGGAGAATGGAGCGGGCAGAACCCATGGATTTGGGGCCTGTGAGAATGGTCAAATGTGGTTTTAAAAAAAAACAACCCACAAATTGAGAGACTGCTCTTTCAAGAAGCAAGGTGGTTTTTTTTTTGTTGTTGTTGTTGTTTTTTGCGGTACGCGGGCCTCTCACTGCTGTGGCCTCTCCCGTTGCGGAGCACAGGCTCCGGACGCGCAGGCTCAGCGGCCATGGCTCACGGGCCTAGCCGCTCCGCGGCACGTGGGATCTTCCCGGACCGGGGCACGAGCCCGTGTCCCCTGCATCGGCAGGTGGACTCTCAACCACTGCGCCACCAGGGAAGCCCCAAGGTGGTGTTTTAAAGGGAAATTTGGATTACATCGGTGATTTGCTTGCCTGCACTGAGTGTTGGTTTTTGTTTTCATGCGCAGAGAGGATGCTTGTTTGACCTCTGTGCATGTTTGTAAAATGAGAGAAGAAAGCGAGGCAAGGGAGAATAACTGGATTTGCTATTCCTGTATATGTCACTGGTTTTAGTTAAGATGCTTTTAAGGCGAAATGTATTTTAATAGTCCTGTCCTAGAGTTTGACCTTCAAGGCGCTCAAGTCTGTAAGCAGTCATTCACTTTAATGTGTAAGAGCCTTGCGGAGAATAGGTATTTATCAAATACCGGCAAAACGAACGCATTATACATTCTGTGGGTGGTATGAGAGCCAGAGAAGCAATTTAGCCTTGAGGTGACATTATAGCCAAATCATAGTAAAGCTGTGATGTTTTTCTAAACCAGTGATTTCTCAGGGCAAACCTGAATTGTGAGCGCCCCCTTTTCATCGTGGAACGTGTCGGCTGCGGGGCTGATTTATGCAGCGTCTGAATTTGTCAAATAGCCTCTTGAGAAATGATTTTCCCTCCAGAGAGGCTGTACCCGCACTGGAAAGTCAGCCAGCTGTTCTCCTTGGGTCACGGTTGACCTTTCAGTCGGTTCTCCTGGTGGTGTTTCAGTGGGTGGCTGCCGTTCACTGCTTCAGGAATTCAATGAAGATTTTGACTAACAGTAAAGATAACATGACAGCTTTCTCTTGGTTTAGGGGCTTTTATTTTTCCCAGAATTACAATCTCTTCCCAAACTTCCTTCCTCTTTTTAGCCCTGAGAAGAGACTCCAGTCCTGGGAGCCTTGCTGCCCTGCAGGTAGCCTCTGACTGGGGCTGTGGTCACTACCCATGAAGGTCTGATGACATTGTCCTAGTCTGATTATTCTCTTCACAATGGCAACTGTAGCTGTTAAATTTGAAATTCAGCGACCTCTTATGTAACAACCAACTTTTCAAAGTATACTAGGTCCCCAGTGTTCATGGCATCATTACTTACAATTGGCAAGGTATGGAAGCAACCTAAGTGTCCATCAGCAGATGAATGGATAAAGAAGATGGGTATATATACAATGGAATGCTACTCAGCCATAAAAAAGAATGAAAATTTGCCATTTGTAGCAACACGGATGGACTTGGAGGGCATTATGCTAAGTGAAATAAGACAGATAGAGAAAGATATATGTATGATATCAATTATATGTGGAATCTAAAAAATACAACAAACTAGTGAGTAAAGCAAGAAAGAAGAAGACTCACAGATATAGAGAACAAACTAGTGGTTACCACTGGGGAGAGGGAATAGAAGAAAGGCAATGTAGGGATAAGGGAAAAAAAGGTTATTATGGGATTATATGAAGTCATATGTGTGAAGCTTTTGAAAGTTGTAAAGCACTATAGAATTTAAAGAATCTTTCATTCAATATAAAAAACAAAGGAGCAAAGTGCACTAGGTCACTTTGATAATTCCCTAAAATCCAAAGTGATGCATAAACCTCAGATCCCATATCAGTCTGTCCATTCCCCTCAGTTCGGGTGTATGCACGGTTGTTTCTTTCAGTTTTCTGTTGTCCATCTTTGCTTTTCCCTTCTCCTTCCCTTAGCCTTTCTCTCGTTTCCCGTCTTTTTACTGCACCTAATTTCCACTTTCTTCTTTCTCTTTTTAATCTTTTCTCATTTGGGGACATAAAATGGAACTCAGGAGTTTTGTTGCTTTTGTTCTTTTTGTTTTGCTTTTACTTAAGGGATTTCATGGATTTATTCAATATGTTTTGTGTTTCCTATTAGTATTAATTTTTTTTTCTTTAGGAATAAAAAACCCCCCTGAAAAGAGGTTTCCTAGTTTGTTCATTTATTATTAATTAATTTCATTGCTATTGTGAAGCTAATTTAGGTCTCTGTCTCTCCCTCACCCCCCCCTTTTTGGTGTGTGTATAATGATTCAAAGCTTAGAAAAAAATATTTCAAGTTATTAATTGGGAATTTTCAAAAATTATACTGTAATGGTTGAACTATTTGGGTTTCTCTGTGTGAATTCTGGGCAAAGGTAGAAACACTTGGAGGCCATATCATTTTTAAAACTTATTAGCACCCCTATGTTCATAGCAGTACTCTTCACAATAGCCAAGACATGGAAACAACCTAAATGTCCATTGACAGATGAATGGGTAAAGAAGATGTGGTATATATACACAATGGAATATTACTCAGCCATAAAAAAGAATGAAATAATGCCCTTTACAGCAACATGGATGGACCTAGAAATTATCATACTAAGTGAAGTAAGAGAAAGACAAAAATCGTGTGATTATCACTTATATGTGAAATCTAGAATATGACACAAATGAACTTATCCATGAAACAGAAACAGACTCACAGACATAGAGGACAAACTTATGGTTACCAAAGAGGAAAGGGGGTGAGGGAGGGATAAATTAGGAGTTTGGGATTAGCAGATGCAAACTATTGTATATAGGATGGATAAACAACAAGGTCCTGTTGTATAAGCACAGGGAACTATATTCAATATCCTGTGATTAACCATAACGGAAAAGAATATGAAAAAGAATGTGTATATATATATATATATATGTATAACTGAATAACTTTGCTGTATAGCAGAAAATAACACAGCATTGTAAATCAACTATACTTCAATAAAATAAATTAAAAAAATAAAGGAATTGAGGGAAGTGTTAGTTGCAGTTCTAATCAGGTGCCATCCCAGGATGTGGACCTTTGTCGTACTGTCGCTTCCACCTCGGACTCTGGACACGTTGGCAACCAACAGATGCTCCAGCTTCCTGAGCTGAGGGAGAGGTTGCTGGATGGGTGGCCCCTTCCACCTGGGCTCCTGGTGCTGTCACCGGCACTTGCCTGGGGAGAGCATCAGGAATCCCCCCTGCTGACTCTCCTCCTGACCAAGATGCCTGTCTGCTCAGCCACACTTTTGCTTTTCAATTTTATTTATTTATTTAATTTATTTTTGGCTGTGTTGGGTCTTCGTTGCTGCGTGCGGGCTTTTTCTAGTTGCGGTGAGCAGGGGCTACTCTTTGTTGTGGTGCCCGGGCTTTTCATTGCAGTGGCTTCTCTTGTTGTGGAGCATGGGCTCTAGGCACTCGGGCTTCAGTAGTTGTGGCACTCGGGCTTCAGTAGTTGTGGCACGTGGGCTTCAGTAGTTGTGGCTCTCGGGCTCTAGAGTGCAGGCCCAGTAGTTGTGGCTCACGGGCTTAATTGCTCTGCGGCATATGGGATCTTCCCTGACCAGGGCTCAAACCCGTGTCCCCTGCATTGGCAGGTGGATTCTCAACCACTGCGCCACCAGGGAAGTCCCCTCACCCTTTTGCTTTTGACAGTGAAATGCCATTGGGGGGATTTTTTTATGTGTGTTCATTTTCTCACTAATACCAGTACATCGCACCCATAGTTGCCACACTGAACAAGAGAAAAATGTTGTTGTGTCCTTCTCAGTGTGTCCTGCCACAGAGAGCATGGCAGTTCTGCTTGTCTTTTCTTTAGAGTTTGGAAAAGGTGAATGAAAGGGTGCAGAGGGCAAGCTGGGGATGGTTTTGGTCTTTCAGCTTTGGAAAAATTTGAAATTCTTAGTTCTTTTTAACCAGTACTGTGCGCAAAAAAAAGGGAATTTTATGTGGTGATGGTGCTAAGACATTTATTCGGTGCATCCTGGGTCCTGGCTCCAGCCAAGCAGTGGTGGGCAGCGAATGCCTTATCTGACACTCGCATCAGCTCTGGGCAGATGTCCTCTTTCTCTTCCATTTTCCTGATGAAGGGGTTTGACGTGTAGGGGGCTTAAAGAGCTCCCTAAGATCGTGTAGTTTATCTGCAATATTTTACCTCCTCTCAATCACGTAGAGAGATCTTATTTTAAGTGAATTTGTTATAGACATAGATTTACCTCAATGGAGCTGATTTACTCAATAATACCAAGTCTCAAATGTAAGGAATCTTGCCTGTGAATCATTGTGGGAACCACGGATGAGTGAAATGTTTTGATGCCCGTATGGCAAAATCCTTGGGACGGCAAATCAAATGCAGTCTCGAGATGGCTGTTGTGGACAGAAGGCTTTTGTTTTTGCTTTTTGGAAGCAACTATGGCCATCGTTAACTTCCTTCAGTTACTGGGCATTGTGTCGTTAACGCAGCTGCACTCAACATGTTTAGTATTTTTATATGCTTTGCAGTAATTCTTTATCATTTTGGGGAGCATAGGTTAAACATAATTTTAGTGGAGAAGCGTGTAGAAAAGCAAAGCAATAAAACATTTCTTTTTCAAAGATATTACATGATTATAGACTGTAATAAAACATTCCTTTTAATAAAGAACCTAGTGATCCCTGTAATCTTAAGCACTCCTCTCCCACGTTTATTTGTTCGTGCGTACGCATCATTCTGTCTTTGAATATCCATGTTAATTAAAGGACAGATGATATACTAATGGAAACATAAACATGTTCTAATGAAAGTACAAACCAAGGTGCAGGCCTTATTTTCTTTATTCAGTCATATTTGTCCCCCCTGCCCTGAACACACCCTGTCGAGCCAGGGTTCAGGCTCTTAATCATAAGTGTTTACTTGAAACACAGGCTGCTTCTTTGGCAGGCCTTCAGGAGGTCAGTTTTCCTCGGTTCAAAGGGAACCCGAGACTTGCCTGGGCCTGACTTCTTTCACATAAGAGATCTGCTTTAAAGTTGGCTTTGCCAGGCACAGTTTTGAGTATTCCACGCAGGGGGCCTTTCGATGGGGGTGGGTGTCGAGGAGGACGGGTGTTTTCACAGCAGTGTTGTGGACCTCCTCTGGGAACTGCAGCTGTCTTGGGTCACCCATCCGAGCTCAGACGGCTCATTTCTGCCCACGCCGTTCTGTCATTTACTGTGGTGGGCGGACCTGGCTCCTCCAGCCTCCCCTGAGGATATGGCTGGCCCCTCATCTCGGGATCAGCTCTCTACCTCTGGGTGCAGGGACTGGGGATGAGGGTGGAGACGGGATGGGGGAGGGAAAAGATGTTCGGGATTGACGTGCTCCCGAGGTCGGAGGGCTGTGGTAGGGAGGTAGAGGCAGGGCTAGCCTTCTTCCTTTCTCCAGCTGTTACTGGGCATTGAGAAATGTCTGTTCTAGAAGGTGCCTTTCAAGCCCGCCCACCCCAGGAAGGCACAGCTTCCCAGAGTTGCAGTGCTCTTTTACTGAACAAACAGAGAGGTGCCAGGCTCTCGTTTATACTGAAAGCTGCTTATCAGTAAATGCTTAGGCCTTCTCTGACAAATACTGACCTAAAGGCAGTTATATTCTGTGTCTTGCCTCTTACCTTAACTTGTTTCCTAACTCATTTAGGCACAGATATATTACAGCAGACATATTGCAAAATGATCTTGTAATATAGCTTACATCTTACTCTTTTCATACTCTTTTTCTCAAGTTTTAAGTCTGTTCTCTTTTTTTTTAAATTTTATTTATTTTTGGCTGTGTTGGGTCTTAGATGCTGCGTGCAGGCTTTCTCTAGTTGCGGTGAGCGGGGGCTACTCTTCGTTGTGGTACGCGGGCCTCTCATTGCGGTGGCTTCTCTTGTTGCAGAGCACGGGCTCTAGGCGCATGGGCCTCGGTAGTTGCAGCACGTGGGCTCAGTAGTTGTGGCTTACGGGCTCTAGAGCGCAGGCTCAGTAGTTGTGGCGCACGGGCTTAGTTACTCAGTGGCATGTGGGATCTTCCTGGACCAGGGCTCGAACTCGTGTCCCCTGCATTGGCAGGCGGATTCTTAACCACTGTGCCACCAGGGAAGTCCCTAAGCCTGTTCTCTTTAGAGGTAAAGTATGTTTTTGTTTAATACTCTTTTTTATTTTATTTTGTTGAAGTGTAGTTGATTTACAATGTTGTGATAGTTTCTGGTGTACAGCAGAATGATTCAGTTATACATATATGGATAGGTACATTCTTATCCATTATGGTTTATCACAGGATACTGACTGTAGTTCTCTGTGCTCTACAGGAGGACCTTGTTGTTTATCCATTCTATATATAATAGTTTGCACGTGCTAACCCCAAACTCCCAATCCTTCCCTCCCCCACCTCACCTCCCACTTGGCAACCACAGGTCCGTTCTCTGTGTCTGTGTCTTTAATACTGTTGATGTGGCAAATCTTTTTCTTTAATTGGATAGTTCTATTATATGAGGTTATCACAACACTCTTTGCTTCATCTTCTCTGGGTAAAGAACCCAAGCTTCTTACATGGATAGAGCTAAAAATTTGGCCTTGTTAAAGGGAGAAAAAAAGAAAATTGGCCGAATGGTGGGAGATGAGAAGGAGAACTGTGCTTCCTTTTAGGCTAAAAAAAGAAATTATTTTTCTCTGTACCATGGAGAAACATGGCCCAGAAAATTGAATGGCATACAGCTGTTTCTTTGTAGTTCTGCAGTCACTTCGAGCATGGGGTTTTGCTTGTGTCAAAGAAGAAGTGGGTTGTGATGACCTCGCAATATGCGAGAGAATAAAGCTTTACACTGGAGTAGCTGATGTTCCCAAAACCCCAGAGTGAGAGTGTACTTTTATGCAGCTTTTTCTCTTCAGTGAAATTTGAAGAGCACTTGTTATACAGAACGAAACTTCTACTTGATCTTTTGTGGCAAAGTTAAGTAAGAATATCTAGGCTGTTTTAGATGTTGGCTGTTAAAATTGTTGTATGTGTCAAGGGTGACACCATGCACTTTTGATATCAAATCAGCTAAGCTCTCACTTTTAAAAAAATTTAGAAGTGGAAAATTCATAAATCTTTATAAAATACCATTTATTTTTATCCCTGGGTTAGAGCATGACTTGTCATAGCATGGAGATTAATAGGTCACCTCTTACTGCCATCTCTCAACTGAAAATTACGTATAGCTAATCCTGTTTTTAAACATATAGATTTCTGTAAACCTTATTTTAAAAAGGATTCCTAACTACCCTTGTGTGTTTATCTTTATAAATATTAGCAGTAATGGTTGATTTTCTTCTGATGGTCAAGTTAAAAAATGTTTGTACAATGTTTGTGTATGTCTTTGTGTGCATGTGTGTTTCCAGGTCCCACTACCTTGAAGGAGGATGGTCAAGGTTAGAGGCATAGTGGCTAGATGTGTGCACTAGGATTTGTGACTTAGGTTTCAAAGCTCCCTTTCTTGTCACCTGCAAAACAGCCCCAGCAGGTGTAAGGATGACAGCTGGGGTGCACATGGCATTGGCAACTGCAGTGTGTAATGCTGAAGAATCGACAAAACAGGACAACAAAAGACTTTATAAAAGTCTAGCTTTTCCAAAACAATGTCTGCTTTGTTCTTTTTTCTCCTTTGGTAGCTAGCTGTCCTTCCTACGAGAGTTGACTGTCCTGCACTCTCTCCACAGGCACACCAGTAGGACCAGCTGAACTCCGTGGAGAGTTCTGGAGTAAAATTCCTACTGGGCTTGTTCTTCCTGTTTGTGACCTCCCCTTTCAGCAGGTCTTAGGGACTTCCGCTCTCCCATTCCATCAGCTTTTCCTCCGCCGCAGCTGCATAGTTAACTCTTTCCCAATCTCCACCTGTAGTATCTGAAAAAAGTTACTTCTAATTGATGGAGCAATGCATGAATACAATCTCCTTGTTTAAAAAAAAGAGTTGGGGGGCTTCCCTGGTGGCGCAGTGGTTGAGAGTCCGCCTGCCGATACGGGGGACACGGGTTCGTGCCCCGGTTCGAGAGGATCCCACGTGCCGCGGAGCGGCTGGGCCCGTGAGCCATGGCCGCTGAGCCTGCGCGTCTGGAACCTGCGCTCCGCAACGGGAGAGGCCACAACAGTGAGAGGCCCGCGTACCGCAAAAAAAAAAAAAAAAAAGAGCTGCGGGGGAGAATATAGATAAAGGTGATCGCTCAGAGACCTCAGTTGCTGTGAATCCTGTCAGTCCCTTTCTTGGGGATGTGTACATAGACCCGTGTAGACAGCAGCCCTCTGGGTTTTGCTTGCATCAGAGGGCTTGCACAAACATGTATTGCTGGACCCAGATCGCTGATTCAGTCCTTCTTGGGAGGGGGGGAGGCCTGAGAATTTGCATTTTGAGCAAGTTTCCAGATTCAGGGACCACACTTTGTGGACACTCAAAGAATTGATTTGTGTGTGTGTGTGTGTGTGTGTGTGTGAGCGCGCGTGCGCTCACCTTTTAAAAAAGCAAATGCTATCATACCATATGTGCTGCTGTATTAGTTTTCCAGAGTGTAAATATGCCTTAGTTTGACTTGTTAATGGGCATTTTGGTTCATTACAGTATTTTTAAAAAACTATTATAAACAAATGCTACACTGAGCATCTTTTTTTTTATTCCTGTTTTATGTAAGAGGGTTTGTCTAGGGTAACATGAAGAAGTGAAATTGCTGAACATGTATATTTTTATTTAATTTTTGTTCTAATAGATGCTGACTCTCTGTGATGTTCACCATATTAATGCCCAGCCCCGGGTAATTTGTTTTAGTCTCCTCCTAATCTGGGGCTAAGCCAAGTTGCTAGGAAAATTATAAAAATGTGCTGACTGGACTCTTTACAAATTCAACCTGAAATGAGCTTCGGGCTGCTGGCCAGTCTTTTTTCATTTTTTGCGGACTTCCTAAAACAGTGATATTCAAGTTTGTTTTTTTTTTCCCCCTTAATACCCTTGATGGATAAGAAATGCCCTCAGTAACAATGGCTCACATAGTTTCTAGAGGGTTTAGGTCCAAATGTATCTTTTTATGTGAAGTCATTGTTAGACTTCTCCAATCTTGGATATCCCCACCCCCCCACCCCTGTCAGACTCTCTATATTTATAACCAAATGCAACATTCCTCATGCCCTCCACCTTCAACACCAGTTATTCCTCCTTTTCTGTTCTGTCCTGGGCAGGGATATGTGCTAGGTGAGTCGGTAGGTGTTAGGGGCTGCGGTCATAGGTAAGTGCAGGGTAAGTGAGTGTTACATCTCAGCACTACCATTCCTAATACTTAGGATTTCATAGATTGGTGAAATTAAAATTGGGGCTGGGAAGCTCACACTGGGTCCTCAAATCCTGTTTTGCCAAGTCATTAAAACCAACCAACAAAAAGCCACCGTTTCTAAAATTAAAATATGAGATTTTTAAACATCTCTCTACACCCTCCAAAATCAGAACGAATACCCCCGAATAAAGGTTATGACTTTTAAGTTCAATTTCGAGAAAATGGTTTCTGTTTTCTCCTTTGTCTCAGACAAGTGAAAATGTTGATTTAGTCTGGAGTTACAGCATGTAAAGGAAACTCGTCTTTTCAAAGATTTGATGTCTGTATTAGGCTTCCCTGGTTTGTCAGACTGTCCACCGTGCTGCCATGGACTGCTGCGGGTGGGATGGCCCTGTATGCCAGGCGCTGAGCGAGGTCCCGGAGGGAAAGAAGCAGAGGAAGGAGTTCTTACATTTCAGCAGCTCCCTGGTAGTCTGGCTTCTTCTGTAGCACACAGACTGCTTTCCCGTGAAGATGTGTTCAAACTTTTATGGAGACAGCTGCCACGCTTGCCCAAGATCACTTGCCGTCAAAATCTTTACTCATATTGCTCACTTCTGGCCCCAGGCTGGGCTTAAACAAGATCACTATCGTATCTTTGAGCTTCTTGGGAGAATCTGCTTTTCATGCAAGGAAAATCCTTTTTTGTCATTAAGGAAACCTAAGTATCTGTTACCTACTTTTACGCTTCTGCTTTGGGATGTGAAGATACCCTAATGAGTGACAACAGAATTTGTGCTGATTTTAACACGAGGGCTTCCCAAATATAGGGCAGCCTCTTCCAGGAATGCTTCAGCTGGGCATGAGACAGTTGTGCATTTTGAACCGCATGGGGTGTGGGGAAACAAATTAAAAACTAACCAACAGAGTAACTCATTACGGTATTAATTCTTTCCAAACAGCCAAGATCTGAGAGGCTTATTAGATTTTAGATACAGTGCTTTATTAAATCTTTTTCTGTTACAACTTATTGGATGAGGTACTTGAGGGGATAGAGATGACCTAAAAAATGGGAAAACCCTTAGGTTTGATTAAAATGGGCACTGAATACCATTTAAAGAAATAGACACTGAATACCATGTAAAATGGATAGGCCAGTGCCTGCCTGACCCCAAAGGAACCAGTTGTGGACACTCCCTTTCTGGATTTATTCCAGTGAATCTGATAGAGTGTTTTGGGGGAATTGCCTGGTGGTCCAGTGGTTAGGACTCTGTGCTTTCACCGCTGAGGGCCTGGGGTCAATCCCTGGTCAGGGAACTAAGATCCTGTAAGCTGCGTGGTGCGGCCAAAAAAAAAAAGGATTGTTCTTGAAGGAAGAGTGGTAGGCTCTGAGTCATGTGTACATCTCATGAACTTCCCCAAGAAGGCCGCTATTCTGAAACCTAATAAGCATTTAACGTAAGGGCGGGGTGGGGGCGGGGGACATCTGATGCCCTTGCTGGCGCTGAAGGGCTCGCTGCAGTTGCTATGGAGAGATGGGTGCAGGTGTCAGCTGTGTGACAAGGCACTCGGGCCTTTCGGGAAGGGAGCAGGAGTGAAAGGTCATTTAACCTCAGCCAGCTTGAGGAGCCCTGTTGATTGTGAGGAGTGTTGATCAATTTCTTTATGGCTTCCCACATTGTAAAATGTCTACCATTTTTTACTGTTCAGTATTTTTAAAGAAGCATTGTATTATGTTAGTCAGAATTGGCTTCCTGTTGCAAAATCCTGGTTTTGTATGTTGGTAAAATTAAGATGTAATTTACTGGTTGTTTGAAATATCATGAGATTCTTCATAGTAGATGAAAGAACAAAATATTACAATATACACTTGCCTGACAAGGATTACTTTCATTTGAAGAAGCATGACTGCCCTGGTTTGCTTCTGACTATACCTTGAACGTTTTTTTTTTTTTTTTTTTTTTTGCGGTACGCGGGCCTCTCACTGTTGTGGCCTCTCCCGTTGCGGAGCACAGGCTCTGGACGCGCAGGCTCAGCGGCCGTGGCTCATGGGCCCGGCCGCTCCGCGGCATGTGGGATCTTCCCAGACCGGGGCACGAACCCGTGTCCCCTGCATCGGCAGGCGGACTCTCAACCACTGCGCCACCAGGGAAGCCCCCTTGAACGTTTTTTTTAAAGCTGATTACAAAATTTGTCAGGTATAATTAAAATTTTGGAATCTTTTACATGGATTTCACCTTGTAGATTAACCAACAAATGAACTGTTAGTTGTGGGTTTTGCGATTGTTTAAAAATGTAATCTTTATAATTCACGAATGTTATGAGGCCATAAATAACATTGTTTTGGAAAGTGTTTTGCTTCTTTTTGTCTGCTTTGGTGCTTAATACAGTGTAATGCACTAGCATCTTAATAGACTTGCTTTACTGAGAATTGAACTATCTAATCCTTAGTAGGTTTTTTAATGTTTCTACTTTCTTAGTCCCCAGAGTAGGGTTATGTGATACCTGTAAGTTCTAGAAATAATAATTTCTAGTTGATTGGTCAAATTAGTTGCTTTGAAAGTGGTGGACGTTGTGCTAATTATGAAGCTTAAAACACACATATGTACATACACACACACACACACACACACACACACGCAAGAAATGAATCCATGGCTCTGGCACCTAAGGAAGGTATAGTCAGGTGGGGGAGGGCCAACATATAAATTAGGTACAGTAAGTTCTTTGGGGTGATACTACATGGAATTAGCCTAGAATATACTTATGGGTGGCCTTTTGCTAAGTTTTAATGAGTTCTGGTCAAAGAGAAAATGTATGTTTGGAAGGAACCAAATTTTTTTAAAATTTAATTTATTTATTTTTGGCTTCATTGCTGCACGTGGGCTTTCTCTAGTTGCGGCGAGCGGGGGCTACTCTTCATTGCAGTGCGCAGGCCTCATCGCGGTGGCTTCTCTTTGCTGCGAAGCACAGACTCCAGGCGCATGGGCGTCAGTAGTTGTAGCATGCGGGCTCAGTATTTGTGGCCCACGGGCTCTAGAGTGCAGGCTCAGCAGCTGTAGCACATGGGCTTAGTTGCGCCATGGCATGTGGGATCTTCCCCGACCAGGGCTCGAACCCGTGTCCCCGGCATTGGCAAGCGGACCCTCAACCACTGCGCCACCAGGGAAGCCCAGAAACAAACTTTTTAATTGGGACTTTATGTAGGTATATAGGTGAATTTGGGTGTTGTCTCCCCAACCCTAGAGCCTCTTTTGGGATTTGTAGCAACAAGGGCAGTAGAGATGACTTGACTTTGGGTCCTCATGTTAGAGCTTAGACCCTCCGATTATGGGGCACAGCTTCTCCTGAAGTCTGGCTTCAGTGAGGGGAAGGGAAGTGGATGAGACGATTCCCCACTCTTCCAGGTGTTTCACATAAACTTGTAGGTTGATCTCATTTAGTCTTTTCTATAGTTGCCTTAGTAATTTGTAATAATTTACAGGTGGGAGATCCGAAGGTCCAAGAACTGGATGCTTTCTTCCTAGGTCTTATGGTTCCTAATTGTGAGATCAAGATGCAAACCCAGATGGGTCTGATTCCCAAGTTCACGCTGTGTGGCTGCAACCATCAGCTGCTGGAAGCCAGTGCAGCTGACTCGGCGGGGGGTGTTCTGTTGCCTTCCGGACTACCTGCTCTACCTGGCTTGCCCTGTGAAGGTGCAGACTAGATGTTTCTATCATTTATTCATCCCGCCTCAGTCTCCTCTGATGGAGTTACCAGGGAAAGTATAGGGGTTGGGAAGGGAAGGAAAGGTTGACTTCAGCCCAGGACCATTCTGATAGTGCTTTTCCCGCCTCCTTCTCTGACTCTCCCCATTTTTCAAATTGTGGTGCCAGCTAGAGCAGGCTTGTGCATGGATAATCAAGTCTTTATTACTGGGAACCAGCCCAACAGTAACTAAAGTCTGGTAGAATTACTTCCTAGTTTTTTTCTGTACACAGGTGTGGGATGGGTGAGAATCCCTGATCTGATCTGTGCCTCAGAGAGCTTACGCGATGCGGGCTTGTGAGCCTTAACTGCGACATATGACAGAGTAACCTCAGTGTTAAACAGTGACCCGTGCAATTCGAATTGAGAGAAAGAGTAAGTAATTCTGGTGAGGGGACAGTCCAGAGCATTTTTGTAAAAGATAAACCACCGTCACTGGATCACAACTTTGAGAATTTGGGTAGTTGGGCCTAGGAAAGAACATTCCAGATAAAGGTGGTTTGGAGATTGCCTTAGTATTTATTGCTGCCTGACATTATCCCAAAACTCAGCAGCTTAAAAAAAAAACAACCCAAACATTTGTTCTCTCACACAGTTTCTGAAGGTCGGGGATCTGAGACTGGCCAGATACACGGTCTGGCTCAGGGCCTCCCATGAGGTGGCAGTAAAATTGTTGGCTGGGGCTTCAGTCATCTCAAAGCTTGATTTGGGGTTTGAATGAGAAGAAAAGTGAAAATATTCTGTGTTTAAATCAGCAGTGCAGAAGAAATATGAAGGATTGAATCATACTTTGGAAATAAGTTCGTCCTAATAGAAAATAAGCCATAATTATTCCAGAGGGTCAAAAAACTCTTGTCAACTTTGATAATATCCCACATTCACAAGTCTTTGGCCGGAGGTGTCAGTTCCTCACTCCAGGGGCCTCTCCATAAGGCTGCCAGTGATGTTGTTTCCCTGAGGGCGAATGATCCTAGAGAGAACCCAGGAGCTGCGTTCCGTAGTTCACACAGACCATCCCTGGTACCACGTGGGAGGGGACGACACAGGGCACGACTGCCAGCCATCCTCGGCTGCCATCTTGTAAACCATCTTGCGGCTCACGGCAGAGATGGCCTGGGGAGTAACGTGTGTGGAAAAGGTGCAGAGCCTCTGTCGCTGGAACCTAGGGGCTAGGGAGTGATGCCTGGGAGGTGAAATTGATGTCGATGCTGTGTGAGCTCCGAGGGGTATGAATGGGATGTGGAATTAACCTTCAGACAGCTTAGTCTTGTGGGGAGTTACATTTTATACATAACTGTGATCCCAGGTGGAAAGCCACGTGCATACAGAGGTACAGATCACAAGTGTGAGAGTTCAGAGGTTACCGCCAGCTGGGGAGCTGAGTCAGATTTGTAGGGCAGGTGGGGTTTGTGTTTGAAGGAACTGGTCCAGGTGTTACTCATATTGAGGTGGTGCGGTTCATCCATGCCTTACAGTGCCGTGGACGGCCATGGTCCTCTACACACACAGACATACGTGTGTCGTCCCTGTAAATGCCTCTCTTGGTTTATTCTTCCTGCCAGGATGACAGAATTGAGAACAAATACCGGATTTTAAGGTTAAATTTGAGGTGGCCTCACTAGGTGGTGTGATAATGTTGACCCCTCCACCTTTTTTCTGTTTTTGAGTGGTGCAGGAATGGAGGATGGTGGAAGTGTTTAATTTCCTAGAAGGCAGTGCAGCTAACCATTTTATTTATGTGGGATTGTGTAGAATCTTTTACCATATGTAACCAATTCAGATAAAAATAGAGTAAGTGCGGGAGGGGTGTGTGTGTGTGTGTCTGTGTGTGTGGTGTGTATCTAAGTGGGCGGCAGTGTTTAGGTGTCCTACACTGTGGGTGTTTTCTGTAGCCATGGGGAAGCCATAACCATTGTTACTTACAAGGGATTACTTTCCAGAGTTTCGTTAATCTCTTTCAGGACATTAAAGGCTTAGTGACTAATGAGTAAACCCACTAAATACTACCTTAGTGACTAATGAGTAAACCCACTAAATACTACCTTGTGTCTGAAAAAGAGTTAATGTTCCTGGAAAAAGCTAAAATCGTTAACCAGCCAGAGCCCAGGTGTTACCAGTGGTTCAGGTTATGTTAAGCACTTGGTGAGTAAGAGATGCTGTGATTCTGGAGACAATTAGAATTTTAAGTAATTTTACCTCATTTTAATTAAAAGTGTCTAACCCATCTGGCCCACCGTTTGGGCAAGGCACTGGTACTTCTCCTTGTCAGGCTAGCTCCACTCCTACTTTTGGGGTAACCTCAGGATAACCCAGGACGTGGGCTTTGGAGGGGGCTCACGTTCTCAGCACTCAACAAGGAAAAAGCATTTGCAGAGGCTTTCGGACCAGTGTGTGTGTGCCACTGCTGGACCAGTGCTGACAGAATCTCCAGGGCCTTAGCATGAAACAAAGGCATGTTTTGTTGTGTTGAGAGTATAAATAGGCTTCCTTTCTTTTCCTTTTTCCAGGCAGATATAAAATTGGAATTGCTTAATGGTCGCACAGAGCCTGCTCATTGCGCTGGCCGTGTAGTTCTCCCTGGGGCAGAATAGTGGAGAAAGTATGGGTCCAGGAAAAAAGACTGAGAGAAGAGCTGGCCTGGGGGACCTGCCTGGTGACTGTGTGGGTCACCCCTGCACTTCAGGCTCCCCACTTGTAAATGCAGTATATATCTATCTGGATGCTTGGGAGGATAGAAAAAAAGCCATGAGGCACTCTCCAAATACAAACTGCTCTCTACTACTCCTTGTTATTTTAATAGTTGTACTGAAGATTTTCCCCCAAGGGAAACCTTTACCTCTGCCCTTTAAGTTACATATGCCCAACGCGGGTAATTATTAGCCATCTTAATCTAGATCACATACTGTACAGTTTTTTGATAGCATGAGTGTTTTATAATTTTAAATGTTCTAAAGTTTGCAAGTCTGAAACTCTGAAAAAAATTTTTTTTCCATAAAAGCACTCTCCTAGATGCACACGAGTACAGGGTTTCTTTTCGGGCTGATGAAATGTTCTAAAATTAGATTGTGGTGATAGTTTCACAACTCTTTGTAGACTAAAAAGTACTGAATTGTACCCTTTTAAAGGGTGGATTTTTTGGTTATGTGAATTATGTCTCAGTAAAGCTGCCATTAAAAAACAAAACAAAACGCTGTCCTAAATGTTATCTACAAAAATCCCATCACCACCAGTGTCTTGGACGTTGCAGCTGTTCAGTGCATACAGGTGACTCAGGGTTGAATACTGTATTTGAAATAATCCAAGTAAGCACAGATAGGTGAGTGTGGAAGCAGGGCCTGCAGTGCTGGGGGTGAAACAACAGGGGGCTGTGCAGCGCTTGAGGGTGGGAGGGCAGGGAGCTCCCGGGGAGGGGCTGGTGTGGTGCAGAAGCAGGCTTTGTAGCCGGGGGGGCGTTTTGTGGCAAGAGGTGGTAGTGATGGTGGACATTCCTCAGGGTGGCGTGGGAGGAGGAAAGTACACCACAGGCAGGTGAGGATCTGTGTGGGAGGGGCCACAAGTGGTCTTGGGTGCAGGTCACATGTGAGTCTTGTGTTTCAGAGTTGGGAATGCTGGTATTTTATGGTCCAGATTCTGGTTACCTTGGCCTTCAGGAAGCCGTGTGATGATAGAGTGGTCTGAAGGCCAGAAGACGGCTGCATTTTGGGAAGTTGGGGAAAGGGAGATGCGGTGAGCCACAGGTTCTTAATTTTCACAGTGTTCTTGGGCAGCCAGGTGAAGAGCCCGATCCGGTCCCCAGACGAACAAAAGCCAAGTAATGAGGTGAGGCCGGAAGGCAGAACCTGGGCCTCGATCCAGGCAGCAGCTAAGATCTGGTTGTAAGCTTTGGGGCTGTGGTGTTCAGTGGCCTTTTTGGGTTCATTTTTAGTTTTTCCATTTCTGTATTCTTATTTTCGATCAATCTTGATGAGGAATATATTTGCAGTTCCCTCGATGTATATAGTCCTGTACTTACATAGAAGGTATCGGATGCCTTTTTAGATTGATGATTGCAAAGCGTAAACCACTCTGAGTTCTGCTCCAGCAGGACTGGGGGCTGATGACTAAATCTTGGGAAACGACATTTTCCTCTTCAAACTGTATTTAGATTCTCTTCCTGTTGGGTTTTATGCAATAAGGACTGAGAAAAGATTTTGTTACTTTTGGTGTCTTATCGTCAAAGACGGTGTCCTGTTTAATGTAGTCTCCTACTGAGAAGTATTTAACTTCTGCAGGACGAAACAAGCCCCTCCCTCAAAGGACGCTATTAACTAGCATCATAATTCACTCAGGACTCCTGTGAGAGTCCTGCTTCTGAGGGCTTCTCACCAACTTGCTCAAGGAAGAAGATTTCAAGCAGTACAAAGGGATATACAGTTAAAGTCAAACTCTTTCACCCTCTACCCATTTCTCAGAGATGACTGACTGTCTTGATCAAGATCCTTGGATATCCTTCCAGAAATGTCCATGCAGGTACTATGTATAACCATTTAAAAAAGCCAAATGGGAACATGTCATACACATTAGTCTATACTTGATTTTAACTAACATGTATTTTTTTTAATGGTTTTCCTTATCTAACATGTATGGATTTTTTTTTTAAAAAACAGCTTTATTGTGGTATAACTTGCAATAAATAATAATATATAGTTTACCTTAAAATTCACGTCTTAAGTGTACAATTCCAGGACTTTCAGTAAACTGGAGTTGTGTAGCTATCACCACAACCCAATTTTAGAACCTTTCCCTCTGCCCTGTGCCTATTTGCAGTCCCTCCACATTCCCGCCCCCAGGCAACCCCTAATCTACTTTCTGTCTCTATAGATTGATTGTACTCTTTTTAATTGCGACCAGTGGTCCATTTTGCGCAAGTACGAAAATGTGTTGACTGTCCTCTGTCCAAGATAATTTAGTTTTTTTTGCTGATGTTTTTGCTGCCTTCCTACTTCCTTTAAAAATTTTTGACAAGATTGAAAATTTGCCTTTGAGCCAGACTTGGTAAGAGTGATAAGGGAGTTTTAATGAGGGTTGTGTGTGGATTTTCCAGTCACTAGCTGTAGGACTGGAAGAAGAATTTTAGGGCTTGGGTAATTATCTGCATTTGAATAAAACTGCCTGAGGTTGTCCTTGATTAGGTGGAAGCCCCAAGCATTACTGTGTAGTTTATGAATGTGGGGAAATGGAGCTGAGAACTTAAATGTGATTGGGGCTGAGCGAAATTTATTATTTCAACTTTTCCTTTTTTACTTTCTCTCTAACTCAGAGGATTCCGGGAGTTGCTGAGTGTTCAGGAGTATGTCATAGGGTATATTTTTCACACTGTGTGTTGGGACCCGTTCTTGGGTGTGGATTCTGACCAGCTGTTTTTGTTGTTATTGTTAAAATGTAGAACATAATAATGCCTTGAGTGTTATAATGGTAAGCATTGTTTTCTGAAAATTGTTTTAATTGTAAATTGTGTGTGTATGTGTGTTTGTGATGTAAGCACCAGAAATGTTGAAAAGTCAATGCCTTAGGAGTTAGAGGTTCGCAATTTCAGTCAAGGACATAAATGTTATATTAGGGCCTGTACTAGAGCTCTTCCTAGTGACAGGCAGGGTGAGGAGTCTAGGATAGGGTAGTTCATTCAGGTAACATATGTTGGATATTGGCTGGAAAAATGAGCCAACTTGTCTCATGCCATTTGGTATAGGTGATTGCTACCTAGAGTAGCTGTAAGGAGATGTATGGCTGTGACTGGCCACTGAGTACCTTGTCTTTTAGAGTTAAGTCCTCTCATAGGGATCACTGCAGGGTACCCTATCCCAACGAAGGCTGCATGTGGCCAAATCTCAACACTGTTGAGTGGGGGTGGAAGAAATGAACTGTTAGCATCGGCCCAGCGACTCTTGTTAAAAAGCCACCTTATTGACGGTGCTGGCTATCACTCTGGGCTATAATTCAGCTGGAGTCTGGCCCAGGAGTCGTAGGAGTAGAGGGTTGAGGAGACAATACAGATCTTTTGAAGACAGAGGAAGAGGATTCGACCTGGATATTAGGGAATATCAGATTAGCACTTAAAAGGGCATCTGTATTCCTTAGTGTAGCAGATAGTATTTGAGGGCATCCGTTTTGCTAGATATTTTCCTGCGAATTATGTATACTGCAATGAACAAGGTAGACTTCTTGTCCTCAGAATAATAGTTTAGTAATACCAAAGAGAAACGTAACAGTCAAGCAGAGTGGAATCACTGGGCCAGTTGGGCCACTTGCTTCCCCTCTAGTAGGTGAGGCGTTTTGGACATCTCAGTGTCAGCTTTGCTGATCCTTTCTCATCCTCTCAACACAAAGCTTTCTTCTCGGCCCTCCTCTCCTTTTTATTTTTATTTTTTTTGCGGTACGCGGGCCTCTCACTGTTGTGGCCTCTCCCGTTGCGGAGCACAGGCTCCGGACGCGCAGGCTCAGCGGCCATGGCTCACGGGCCCAGCCGCTCCGCGGCACGTGGGATCTTCCCGGACCGGGGCACGAACCCGCGTCCCCTGCATCGGCAGGCGGACTCTCAGCCACTGCGCCACCAGGGAAGCCCCTTCCTCTCCTTTTTCGTGACACTCTCTCTTCAGGTGATCTTGCACAGGACCATGGCTTTAATTACCATTCAGTCACTGACTCCTAAGACTGCGACTCCTTTCCCCCTTAACGATTTCCAGAAGGCACTCTGTATGTGAGCGGGAACAAATATAACTCTAAGGACTTGGGAAAAAGTCTGGGGGAACTTCTGTGTAAACGACTCTCTTCCTGGGTCTCTCTGTGAAATTTTTTTTGCACTTGGGTTGAATGATCATTTATTTTGAGTTGTGAAAACAGTTTAAACACGTTAAAATGGCTCATCTTTTCCTTAATGGAACCATGAAATCAGATACTTATTTCCCATCCTTTAGTTGATATTGTAGTGAGTTGAAGACTCTTGTTGGGAAGAAAATATTCCTGGTGGGTTGGATGAAGGGTGACTGCTGATTCTGAGAGCAGGCAACGTTCCACCAGATATCTCTGCACCGTCCAGCTGGTAGCTCTGCATCTTAATGTGTAACTCATAGCACAGAACGTTACTTTAAGTTACAAGATGTGCAAAATTTTTTCTAGTATGTTAACCTGTGATTTCTAGACTTCATATGGTCCGTCTCAATTTAAGAGGGTAAGTACAAATCCCTGCTGTGGACGAGAAGAGGGCTTTGGAGGGAACAGCATGGGGAGCTGCCCGCTCACTGCACAGAATGGTTAGCTTGTGGAATGTGATGGGGTTGGTATGCAGAAACCAGAGGGAACTAGGGGCCTAAGGGTCTTCAGTGCCGCATGTAACTGGGTCCTAAGGGCACTGGGGAGCCTTTGTGGGGTTTTACGCTGTGCATTGACATGATCTGGCCTTTGCCACCAGGCATTGCGAAATGAGTTAGAAGTTTTTAAAAGTGGTTTCATCCAGCCTATAGTACAGACTCTCTGTGCTTTTCTCGGTCTGTGTCAGTTCACTCGCTCACTCTTCCCACTCTTATTATCATGTCTATTCCAAACTTGTACAGTTTTTCCAAGCCCCATATTCAGCCTCTGCCTTGTCTTCCTCTGAGAAGATGTTCTTGCTTCTTTCACCTGTATCTGAGCCAGTCAGGTGTGAGCTCCCCAGCTGCTTACCTTTAAAGCTGATTCACTTGCCCTGTTCAGAGTATGAAGTGTGTGAGCCAACCATCCTCTAATCCAGGGTAAACATTTAGAATTACAGCCAGAAAATTGCGGTTTGAGAGGGATGGGGGGATGCTGCCACTTCCAGCCCTTCTAGCTGCCGAACTCAGTGAAATCAGCTGTGTAGACTCTGAAATGTGAATTGTGGTTCTTTAGGGAAGAGTAGGACAGCATCACCAAAAACATGAAGATAGAATACAAGAGCAAAGAAAAGCTACGAGCACTTAGGTATAAGTGACAAATTCCAACGTTGACATGTCTATGGCTGGCGTTCTGTTTCCAGTGCCCGGGAGTTTGTTCCTGTCTGGGCCTTAGCAGATTTTGTAACGCTGGCGTGTGAATTTCAATGTAGATTTAGTGGCTATATAACTTTTAATTTAATAATGTTTAATTTTAATATAAATGATATGCTTTAATTATTTTAGTTATTTTATAATTAAACATTTGTCAGTATTTTGTATCTGGTTGTGATTTTTTTTTAAAATAATAGCAATTATTCAAAAATTGTTCTTTTTAAGAGTTCATGTTCTGAGGCAAGCAGATATGAGTAGTAGGAACAACCAAGAACTTTTCATCAGCAGTAAACTCACGTATATTCAATATAAATAAGGAGGTGAGAATGAGGTTGTATCAAACAGGGATCTTATACATTTTCATTCTTGAAAATAAGTGAAGGAACATATCAACCAAAATTTACCTGCTCGTTCCAAGACATTCAAGCAAACCTGAAAGAGTTAAAGATTTAAAATATTCAATAATTTATATTTTTTATAACTGGAATATAACATTACAAAGGATGACCTCATTCTGATAGTATTCTATTCACCCTTCCCCCAAAAAAATCAAGATGGGAAAATGATCTGGAGAAATTTATAAAACATGAAAGGTGAAAAAATGAATGTTTTAAAAATTATTACAAATTTTGATGGAAAACGTGAAACATTCAATGACAAATGATCTATTCATGTAAGATAGAAGAAATGGGATGTACCTGAAGTTCACAGTCAGATATTTTACTGAGAACAGAATTTACCATTATAAGGCATGATGTGTCTTTTCCTTCCAGGCATAAAGATAAGTAAAAATCAGCATAAAAGCTAAAGGTAAAAAAAAAAATTCATTTTATGAATTCTAAAGCTAATATGTACAAAATGAACAAATTCCAAGTAAAATAATAAAGACTGAAATATAGTAGGACATCATGAGATAATTGTTTCTTCTGTTTGTGCAGTGATACAAGACAGTCTGTAGTACTGTGGACAGTGGGCAGTTTGTTTAAGATAACCTTTGACACTTGCAGCAGGTACCTGATTTCCATGACTCCTTTTTAGTAAATGTAAAGCAGCAGCAACCAAAAAACCAAACAGCACAGAGGAGCATAAAGTGAAAAGCGAAAGCACCTCTATCTACTTCGCTGATCCCCAGTCCCATTTCTGATAGATAACAGCCGTTAATGGTTTAGTATTTACCTTTATATTTTTATATTATATTTCAACATATGTGTGCGTGTGTGTGTGCGCGCGTGCTCACGCAAGTGTGTTTATTTAGAGATCATGAATGGGACCCATGATGGTCAGGTTACAGGTTATAGGATGACTCCTGTAATAACCTCAAAATTTCAGTGGTTTCACAGTAACATTTTAATTCTTACATAATGGTCAAGTGTGTGGTGTCTTGGTTGAGTGGAGCTCCTTGGCAGCTTTGTATTAAGCAGAATCTCGGGGATTCAGGCTTCTTCCATCTGGTAGCTTTACTCCCACTGTAGGAATATGAAAGAGAGAACACCAGAGATCACAAAGGAGGTTTTTACGGGCAGGGCCTAAAGGTGGCAGTCATCACTTTAACACACTTTCTATTGGCCAGTCTTAGTCACATGCTCCACATAACCACAGGGAAGGCTGGGAAATGTAGTCTAGCCATATGGCCTGGAGGAAAAAGAAGTGTGATTTAGTAAACACATAGAAGTCTCTGCCATAGCACTTTGCTTTTTTCATTTTAGCAGTGTAATGAGACATGTTTTCGTATTGACATTTACAGCAATCTCACTTTAAAAATGCAGCCAGACTTTTCTTTTGTATAGCAGTATCATAATGGACACTCTTTCCTCCGTTCATCATAATGAACAGTTCTATAAAGCAGCAGTCCTCAAACTCTCTGGCACCAGGGACTGGTTTTGTGGAAGACAGTTCTTCCACAGACTGGTTTCAGGATGATTCAAGTGCGTTACATTTATTGTGCACTTTATTTCTATTATTATTATATCGTAATATATAATGAAATAATTATACAACTCACCAGAATCAGCGGGAACCCTGAGCTTGTTTTCACTTGCCACTCACTGATAGGGTTTTGATATGAGTCTGCAAGCAGTTGATTTATTATGATCTCTGTGCAGTCAAACCTCTCTGCTAATGGTAAGCTGTATTTGCAGCCGCTCCCCAGTATTCAGGTTTTTGTGTTTTTTTTTGTGTGGTACGCGGGCCTCTCACTGTTGTGGCCTCTCCCGTTGCGGAGCACAGGCTCTGGACGCACAGGCTCTGCGGCCATGGCTCACGGGCCTAGCCACTCCGCGGCACGTGGCATCTTCCCGGACCAGGGCACGAACCCATGTCCCCTGCATCAGCAGGCGGACTCTCAACCACTGCGCCACCAGGGAAGCCCTGGCCTGCTTATTAATCACTGCTTGGAAAAAGAAATACCCTTATCATGTCTCCCTTCTGGTTGCACTAGGTTTGCATCTTCATCTCTACCCGAGGCTCTGTTCCTCCTTACTCAGCCTCTCCCTGTTTTGAATCTTCACTCTTCCATTTTTGATAAACTAATATCGCTGAGTCCAGAGGTTCTTGACTCAGTTGCACGTTAGAATCACCAGGGGACCTTTTAACAAGGACTGATGTCTGGCCCAGGTTGAGAACCATTGTTTCAGTATGTGAAACATGCCCACACACCTTTCTTGCCCATAGGTCCCTCTCTAGTATTGTCTAATGTTTTACCTCCGCTTCTCCTGCAAAGTTCTGCCAAAGAGAGGGCAGCTGTCATAGTCTATTTATTTATTTATTTATTTATTTATTTAATTGCACTGGGTCTTAGTTGCGGCAGGCGGGCTCCTTGGTTGTGGTTCATCGGCTCCTTAGTTGTGGCTTGCCAGCTCCTTAGTTGCAGCATGTGGGCTCCCTAGTTGCGGCAGGCGGGCTCCTTAGCTGTTGGCTCACCGGCTCCTTAGTTGTGCCATGTGAACGCTTAGTCACGGCATGCATGTGGGATCTAGTTCCCCGACCAGGGATCGAACCATGTCCCTCTGCATTGGGAGCTCGGAGTCTTATCCACTGCGCCAGCAGGGAAGTCCCTCTCTTAGTTTTCACTTCCTCACCTTTCGGTCTTGTTCAGCTCATGGAATGAGACTTCTTTTCATCATTTACCTGAAGTGCTGTTGCCAACGTCACCAGTCACCACCTGCTTGCTACTGATTTTTCCTTCCTTATTTTGCTGGATGTTTCTGTTGCATTAGACACCGCTGCCCATTCCTTTTTTTTTAAACATCTTTATTGGAGTATAATTGCTTTACAATGGTGTGTTAGTTTCTGCTTTATCACAAAGTGAATCAGCTATACCTATACATATATCCCCATATCCCCTCCCTCTTGCGTCTCCCTCCCACCCTCCTTATCCCACCCCTCTAGGTGGTCACAAAGCACCGAGCTGAGCTATGAGGCTGCTTCCCACTAGCTATCTGTTTTACATTTGGTAGTGTATATATGTCCATGCCACTCTCTCGCTTTGTCCCAGCTTACCCTCCCCCACCCCGTGTCCTCAAGTCCATTCTCTACATCTGTGTCTTTATTCCTGTCCTGCCCCTATGTTCTTCATAACCATTTTTTGGTTTTGTTTTGTTTTTGCTGCCTATTCCTTTTCTTGAAACTCTATTTTCTATTCTTTCTAGGTGTTGAGCTTTCCCAGAACTCCTCCTATCTCCTTGACCAGGACTTAAAGGCTCTAGATTCTCTGTCCATTTCTTAAAGATACGTTTCCCTGCCCCCTTGCATATTCTCTTTCAGAGAGCTTATACATTCTCACGTTTTCAGCTACCATTGTATGCTAATGTAAACCTATTTCCTTGGTTATTACATCAGTATTATAATCTTATTTCCCACTGCCCAGGCAGCATATCTACTTGGATAGCCCATGAACTTGACCAAAATGGAATTAATTTTTCTCTAAATCTGTTTAACCTCCCATGTTCTTTTTCTTAGCTGGTGGCAGCACCATCTACCCAGTCTTCTGTGTTAGAAGTCTGAGAGTCATTCTTCTTTCTTTTATATACCATCATCTTATAAGGGCTGTAAATTTTATGTCCTAAATATTTCTCAGCATTAATCTTTTTCTCTATCACAAACCACCAGGCCCCTCCCTAGCTCAGGACCTCATCCTCATTTGGATACTGCAGGTCTCCTAACTGGTCTCCCTGCCTCTGGGCTTCTCCCTCTCCAATTGCTCCTCCGTAATCACCAGAGGGACTCAGCTAAGATGCAGATCTGAACTATTACCTCTCTACTTCCCATTACCATTCCCACTCTCATTGTCTTTCCTGAGTCTCAGCTGGCAGCCTCCTGACCAAAGGACCTTAATGGTGCCCCTGACCACTGTGATTCCCATGCTTGCTCCTGGCCTGCTCTTCACTGGCCTATAGGCACAAGTCAGAATTCTCAGCCTGGCACTGAAGGTTCCCCAAACCTTACTTTCTAATCAACCAATTTACTTATTGTCCTTAGAACTGTCATGTCCTTTTTTTGTTGCCATTCATTCAGCCCAAATGCTGCTTCCAGTTCATTGCCTTTTTCCTTCTGTGCATTCTTGGTTTAATCTGATTTTTGTGTTGTTTTCAGATGCAATGGGTTGTAATAAAGAAAGCCATAGTCATGATATGAGACCTGATTCCTAGTTCTCACGAGATTATAGCCAAATTAAATAATTGATTTGATTTTGTTTTCTCATCTATAAAATGGTAATGGTGATAAAACGTAATTGCCCAGGGATTTTTTTTGAAGCATTAAGTGAGATAGTGTATTGAAAGTACAAGGGAAATTTGTAAAGTAGAAATAATGATAAACATTATTTATTATTAATTCTAACTACTAATAATTGAAAAAGACTTATTATCCATAGCTCTAGGCACTCAGTTGGAAATCAGTAAAAATCTTCCAAATGAAAAAAGAAAAGGAAAGAGTCAGACTGAAGCCCTGCCTATAATCCTGGCTGCCTGTGTGAATTCAAGAAGACAAAGTGATCAACCAATGCAGGTTTAGTGTCTTCAAGACAACCTGGTGAAGTCTTGGCTTGATTTGTTTTGGAATTAATTTTAGGCATTTGTACTGAGAATGAAATGCTAGTAGGAGCTCTTCCTAACAAATGTACAGAGTTCCGGGGGGAAGATAATTGTATTACATTTTCCGTGGCTCCTGAGGTCTCAGAGGATTCCTTTGGCTGATCTGTTCGGGCTTGGCTACTTTTATACAGTGTATTTGTTAGTTTTGAAGTGTGGTGTTCATGAGGATTGATGACTGCATTAAGTAAGAGTAAACCTAAGACCTTCTGAGAGCTCCTTATACAAACCTCCAGTCAAAATCCCCAGTCTGTGTGATCATAATCTTTTAACTGAATTGAATAATGTGGCCTCTTATGCTGCACAAAGAAGAGAAGGGTTCTGTCACTTCTTGTGCATTTGGGGCTCCTGTCACATCTTGTCTTTTCTGGGGCCATGAAAGGGTGGCAGTTTTGGCTTGTTCACCTGAAATAACCCTTAGTTTTAAATTGATTATCTTTTCTTAGTGGAAAAAGGTAGAGTGTTGATTTTGGTCATCGTGATAATAATCTTGTACCTGGCTGGGTATATTCACAAATTTGTGTGGGTAGAGGAAGAGAAAACCAACAAAAATCAATTTGAATGTTTGTTTTAGTGCAGTTTTTTGTATTATTTATTTATTTACTTAAAAATTTTTTTTGATACAGCAGGTTCTTATTAGTTATCAATTTTATACACATCAGTGTATACATGTCAATCCCAATCGCCCAGTTCATCACACCACCACCACCACCTCCTGCCGCTTTCCCCCCTTGGTGTCCATACGTTTGTTCTCTACATCTGTGTCTCAATTTCTGCCCTGCAACCAGTTCATCTGTACCATTTTTCTAGGATCCACATATATGTTAATATATGACATTTGTGTTTCTCTTTCTGACATACTTCACTCTGTATGACAGTCTCTAATCCATCCACGTCTCAACAAATGACCCAATTTCATTCCTTTTTATGGCTGAGTAATACTCCATTGTATATATGTACCACCTCTTCTTTATCCATTTGTCTGTCAATGGGCATTTAGGTTGCTTCCGTGACCTGGCTATTGTAAATAGTGCTGCAGTGAACATTGGGATGCATGTGTCTTTTTGAATTATGGTTTTCTTTAGGTATTTGCCCAGTAATGAGATTGCTGGATCATATGGTAATTCTATTTTTAGTTTTTTAAGGAACCTCTGCACTGTTCTCCATAGTGGCTGTATCAATTTACATTCCCACCAACAGTGCAAGAGGGTTCCCCTTTCTCCACACCCTCTCTAGCATTTGTTGTTTGTAGATTTTCTGATGATGCCCATTCTAACTGGTGTGAGGTGATACCTCACTGTAGTTTTGATTTGCATTTCTCTATAATTAGTGATGTTGAGCAGCTTTTCGTGTGCTTCTTGGCCATCTGTATGTCTTCTTTGGAGAAATGTCTATTTACGTCTTCTGCCCATTTTTGGATTGGGTTGTTTGTTTTTTTAATATTGAGCTGCATGAGCTGTTTATATATTTTGGAGATTAATCCTTTGTTGCTTCGTTTGCAAATATTTTCTCCCATTCTGAGGGTTGTCTTTTCGTCTTGTTTATGGTTTCCTTTGCTGTGCAAAAGCTTTGAGGTTTCATTAGGTCCCGTTTGTTTATTTTTGTTTTTATTTCCATTACTCTAGGAGGTGGATCAAAAATGATCTTGCTGTGATTTATGTCAAAGAGTGTTCTTCCTATGTTTTCCTCTAAGAGTTTTATAGTGTCTGGCCTTACATTTAGGTCTTTAATCCATTTTGAGTTTATTTTTGTGTATGGTGTTAGGGAGTGTTCTAATTTCATTCTTTTACATGTAGCTGTCCAGTTTTCCCAGCACCACTTATTGAAGAGACTGTCTTTCTCCATTGTATATCCCTGCCTCCTTTGTCATAGATTAGTTGACCATAGGCGCGTGGGTTTAACTCTGGGTTTTCTATCTTGTTCCATTGATCTATGTTTCTGTTTTTGTGCCAGTAGCATATTGTCTTGACTACTGTAGCATATTGTCTTGACTACTGTAGCTTTGAGGTATAGTCTGAAGTCAGGGAGTCTGATTCCTCCAGCTATGTTTTTTGCCCTCAAGACTGCTTTGGCTATTCGGGGTCTTTTGTGTCTCCATACAAATTTTAAGGCTTTTGGTTCTAGTTCTGTAAAAAATGCCATTGGTAATTTGATAGGGATTGCATTGAATCTGTAGATTGCTTTGCGTAGTATAGTCATTTTCACAATATTGATTCTTCCAATCCAAGAGCATGGTATATCTCTCCATCTGTTGGTATTATCTTTAATTTCTTTCATCAGTGTCTTATAGTTTTCTGCGTACAGGTCTCTTGTCTCCCTAGGTAGGTTTATTCCTAGGTATTTTATTCTTTTTGTTGCAGTGGTAAATGGGAGTGTTTCCTTAATTTCTCTTTCAGTTTTTTCACCATTAGTATATAGGAATGCAAGAGATTTCTGTGCATTAATTTTGTATCCTGCAACTTTACTAAATTCATTGATTAGCTCTAGTAGTTTTCTGGTGGCATCTTTAGGATTCTCTATGTATAGTATCATGTCATCTGCAAACAGTGACAGTTTTACTTCTTTTCCAATTTGTATTCTTTTTATTTCTTTTTCTTCTCTGATTGCTATGGCTAGGACTTCCAAAACTATGTTGAATAATAGTGGTGAGAGTGGACATCCTTGTCTTGTTCCTTATCTTAGAGGAAATGCTTTCAGTTTTTCACCATTGAGAATGATGTTTGCTGTGGGTTTGTTGTATATGGCCTTCATTAGGTTGAGGTAGGTTCCCTCTGTGCCCGCTTTCTGGAGAGTTTTTATCATAAATGGGTATTGAATTTTGTCAGAAGGTTTTTCTGCATCTATTGAGATGATCATATGGTTTTTCTTCTTCAGTTTGTTTATATGGTGTATCACATTGATTTGCGTATATTGAAGAATCCTTGCATCCCTGGGATAAATCCCACTTGATCGTGGTGTATGATCCTTTTAATGTGTTGTTGGATTCTGTTTGCTAGTATTTTGTTGAGGATTTTTGCATCTATATTCATCAGGGATATTGCTCTGTAATTTTCTTTTTTTGTAGTATCTTTTTTTTTTAAAGGGAACGTTGTTTATTTATTTATTTATTTTGGCTATGTTTGGTCTCCGTTTCTGTGTGAGGGCTTTCTCTAGTTGCGGCGAGCGGGGGCCACTCTTCATCGCTGTGTGCGGGCCTCTGACTGTCACAGCCTCTCTTGTTGCGGAGCACAAGCTCCAGATGCGCAGGCTCAGTAGTTGTGGCTCACGGGCCTAGTTCCTCTGCAGCATGTGGGGTCTTCCCAGACCAGGGCTCGAACCTGTGTCCCCTGCATTGGCAGACAGATTCTCAACCACTGCGCCACCAGGGAAGCCCTGTAGTATCTTTGTCTGGTTTTTGTATCAGGGTGATGGTGGCCTCATAGAATGAGTTTGGGAGTGTTCCTTCCTCTGCAATTTTTTGGAAGAGTTTGAGAAGGATGGGTGTTAGCTCTTTTCTAAATGTTTGATAGAATTCACCTGTGAAGCCATATGGTCCTGGACTTTTGTTTGTTGGAAGATTTTTAGTCACAATTTCAATTTCATTACTTATGATTGGTCTGTTCATATTTTCTATTTCTTCCTGGTTCAGTCTTGGAAGGTTATGCCTTTCTAAGAATTTGTCCATTTCTTCCAGGTTGTCCATTTTATTGGCATAGAGTTGCTTGTAGTAGTCTCTTAGGATGCTTTGTATTTCTGCGGTGTCTCTTGTAACTTCTCCTTTTTCATTTTCCATTTTATTGATTTGAGTCCTCTCCCTCTTTTTCTTGATGAGTCTGGCTAATGGTTTATCAATGTTGTTTATCTTCTCAAAGAACTAGCTTTTAGTTTTATTGGTCTTTGCTATTGTTTTTTTGTTTGTATTTCATTTATTTCTGCTCTGATATTTATGATTTCTTTCCTTCTGCTAACTTTGGGTTTTGTTCTTCTTTCTCTAGTTCCTTTAGGTGTAAGTTTAGATTGTTTATTTGAGATTTTTCTTGTTTCTTGAGGTACGCTTGTATAGCTATAAACTTCCCTCTTAGAACTGCATTTACTGCATCCCATAGGTTTTGGATCATAGTGTTTTCATTGTCATTTGTCCCTAGGTATTTTTTGATTTCCTCTTCGATTTCTTCAGTGATCTCTTGGTTATTTAGTAACGTATTGTTTAGCCTCCATGTGTTAGTGTTTTTTTACTTTTTTTCCCCTGTAATTCATTTCTAATCTCATAGTGTTTTGGTCAGAAAAGATGCTTGATATGATTTCAATTTTCTTAAATTTACTGAGGCTTGATTTGTGACCCAAGATGTGATCTATCCTGGAGAATGTTCCATGCGCATTTTAGAAGAAAGTGTAATCTGCTGTTTTTGGATGGAATGTCCTATAAATATCAATTACATCTCTCTGGTCTGTTGTGTCTTTTAAAGCCTCTGTTTCCTTATTTATTTTCATTTTGGATGATGTGTCCATTGGTGTAAGTGAGGTGTTAAAATCCCCCACTATTATTGTGTTACTGTCGATTTCCTCTTTTATAGCTGTTAGGAGTTGCCTTATGTATTGAGGTGCTCCTATGTAAATATAAATATATATTTATAATTGTTATATCTTCTTCTTGGGTTGATCCCTTGATCATTATGTAGCGTCCTTCCTGTCTCTTGTAACATTCCTTATTTTAAAGTCTATTTTATCTGATATGAGTATTGGTACTCCAGCTTTCTTTTGATTTCCATTTGCATGGAATATCTTTTTCCATCCCCTCACTTTCAGTCTGTATGTGTACCTAGATCTGAAGTGGGTCTCTTGTAGACAGCATATAGATGGGTCTTGTTTTTGTATCCATTCAGCAAGCCTGTGTCTTTTGGTTAGAGCATTTAATCCATTCACATTCCTGTTACCATTTTCTTAATTGTTTTGGGTTTGTTTTTGTAGGTCCTTTTCTTCTCTTGTGTTTGGCACTTAGAGAAGTTCCTTTAGCATTTGTTGTAGAGCTGGTTTGGTGGTGCTGAATTCTCTTAGCTTTTGCTTGTCTGTAAAGCTTTTGATTTCTCCATCGAATCTGAATGAGATCCTTGCCCGGTAGAGTAATCTTGGTTGTAGGTTCTTCCCTTTCATCACTTTAAGTATATCATGCTACTCCCTCTGGCTTGTAGAGTTTCTGCTGAGAAATCAACTGTTAACCTTATGGAAGTTCCCTTGTATATTATTTGTCACTTTTCCCCTACTGCTTTCAATAATTTTTCTTTGTCTTTAATTTTTGCCAGTTTGATTACTATGTGTCTCGGTGTGTTTCTCCTTGAGTTTATCCTGTATGGGACTCTCTGCACTTCCTGGACTTTGGTGGCTCTTTCCTTTCCCATGTTAGGGAGGTTTTCCACTATAATCTCGTCAAATATTTTCTCGGGTCCTTTCTCTCTCTCTTCTCCTTCTGAGACCCCTATAATGTGAATGTTGTTGCGTTTAACGTTGTCCCAGAGGTCTCTTAGGCTGTCTTCATTTCTTTTCATTCTTTCTTCTTTATTCTGTTCTGCAGCAGTGAATTCCACCATTCTGTCTTCCAGGTCACTTATCCGTTCTTCTGCCTCAGTTATTCTGCTATTGATTCCTTCCGGTGTAGTTTTCATTTCATTTATTGTGTTGTTCATCTGTTTGTTCTTTAATTCTTCTAGGTCTTTGTTAAACATTTCTGGCATCTTCTCGATCTTTGCCTCCATTCTTTTTCCAAGGTCCTGGATCATCTTCACTATCATTATTCTGAATTCTTTTTCTGGGAGGTTGCCTGTCTCCACTTCATTTAGTTGTCTTTCTGGGGTTTTATCTTGTTCCTTTGTCTGGTACATAGCCCTCTGCCTTTTCATCTTGTCTATTTTTCTGTGAATGTGGTATTTGTTCCACAGGCTGCAGGATTGTAGGACTTCTCGCTTCTGCTGTCTGCCCTCTGGTGTATGAGGCTATCTAAGAGGCTTGTGCATGTTCCCTGATGGGAGGGACTGGTGGTGGGTAGAGCTGACTGTTGCTCTGATGGGCAGAGCTCCGTAAAACTTTAATCTGCTTGACTGTTGGTGGGTGGGGCTGGGTTCCCTCCCTGTTGCTTGTTTGGCCTGAGGCAACCCAACACTGGAGCCTACCTGGGCTCTTTTATGGGGCTAATGGCAGACTCTGGGAGGGTTCACGCCAACGAATACTTCCCAGAACTTATGCTGCCAGTGTCCTTGTCCCCACAGTGAGACACGGCCACCCCCTGCCTCTGCAGGAGACCCTCCAACACTAGCAGGTTGGTCTGGGGTCACTGCTCCTTCCCCTGGGTCCCAATGTGCACACTACTTTGTGTGTGCCCTCCAGGAGTGGAGTCTCTGTTTCCCCCAGTCCTGTCGAAGTCCTGCAGTCAAATCCCAGTAGCCTTCAAAGTCTGATTCTCTAGGAATTCCTCCTCCCATTGCCGAACGCCCGGGGTTGGGAAGCCTGACGTGGGGCTCAGAACCTTCATTCCAGTGGGTGGACTTCTGTGATATAAAGTGTTCTCCAGTCTGTGAGTCACCCACCCACCAGTTACGGGATTTGATTTTACTGTGATTGCGCCCCTCCTACCGTCTCATTGTGGCTTCTCCTTTGTCTTTGGAGGTTGGGCATCATTTTTGGTGAGTTCTAGTGTCTTCCTGTCAGTGATTGTCCAGCAGGTGGCTGTGATTCTGGTGTTCTCGCAAGAGGGAGTGAGAGCACGTCCTTCTACTCTGTCATCTTTGTTCCTAATCCTCATTGGTTTTCAAAGCCAGGTGTTTGGGAGGGTCATCTCTCTTGTGCAAGATCTAGGGTGTTGGCGTGCCTGATGTGGAGCTCAAATCCCTTGCTCCTCAGAGAACCGTACCTTTGTGATCCCTCCTGATGGTGGATCATTTCTGCTGTGGTGTGGGTTTGTACTTGAGCTTGTATTTCTGCATCTCCTAGCCATCTCAGTGCTTTCCTCTTACCCTTTGTTGTGGACGCTCTGATCTCCACTCTCAGGTACCTACCTGAGGGAATTATTCCCTATGTAGTTATAGATTTGGGAGCAGGTTCATGGGAGGAGGTGAGTTCAGGATCTTTCTTTGGTGCTGTCTTGAACCATCTACACATTGTTTTATAGTATTCACTGAAGAAGGTCAAATGACAGTTTCAATAAAACTACAAACTATCTTTAAGTTTAAAGCTGCTCTTCACTTCTATATATATGTTGTGTTTAAGTCCCATCAATAACTTTTAGGAAGAACACTCTTTGACATAAATCACAGCAAGATCTTTTTTGATCCACCTCCTAGAGTAATGGAAATAAAAACAAAAATAAACAAATGGGACCTAATGAAACTTCAAAGCTTTTGCACAGCAAAGGAAACCATAAACAAGACGAAAAGACAACCCTCAGAATGGGAGAAAATATTTGCAAACGAAGCAACGGACAAAGGATTAATCTCCAAAATATATAAACAGCTCATGCAGCTCAATATTAAAAAAGCAAACAACCCAATCCAAAAATGGGCAGAAGACGTAAATAGACATTTCTCCAAAGAAGACATACAGATGGCCAAGAAGCACACGAAAAGCTGCTCAACATCACTAATTATAGAGAAATGCAAATCAAAACTACAGTGAGGTATCACCTCACACCAGTTAGAATGGGCATCATCAGAAAATCTACAAACAACAAATGCTACAGAGGGTGTGGAGAAAAGGGAACCCTCTTGCACTGTTGGTGGGAATGTAAATTGATACAGCCACTATGGAGAACAGTGTGGGGGTTCCTTAAAAAACTAAAAATAGAATTGCCATATGATCCAGCAATCTCACTACTGGACATATACCCAGAGAAAACCATAATTCAAAAAGACACATGCACCCCAATGTTCATTGCAGCACTGTTTACAATAGCCAGGTCATGGAAGCAACCTAAATGCCCATCGACAGACAAATGGATAAAGAAGAGGTGGTACATATATACAATGGAGTATTACTCAGCCATAAAAAGGAACGAAATTGGGTCATTTGTAGAGACATGAATGGATCTAGAGAGTGTCATACAGAGTGAAGTAAGTCAGAAAAGAGAAAAACAAATATTGTATATTAACTCATGTATGTGGATCCTAGAAAAATGGTACAGATGAACTGGTTGCAGGGCAGAAATTGAGACACAGATGTAGAGAACAAACGTATGGACACCAAGGGGGGAAAGCAGAGGGGGGTAGTGGTGGTGTGACGAATTGGGAGATTGGCATTGACATGTATACACTGATGTGTATAAAATGGATGACTAATAAGAACCTGCTGTATGAAAAAAAAAATGTTTAGCTGAAGTAAAAAAAAAATCTTTTACAGAATCAACCTGTAATTCAGTCTATTCATTATTTTATTTAAAAATATTAATTTATTTTTAATTTTGTCAGTTTAAGATACATCTGTTGAATTCTTATTATACGTATGGTGCAAAGTATGTAAATTCCCGTCTGTTGCCAAAATTTTCTTGCAGGCTATCACTTGTCTTTTAACTTATGTTTTATTCTGAGTTTATATTTGTAGTAACAAATTTGTCAGTCTTTTAGTAACTTTTGCGTTTTATATCTTAGAAAAGTCATCACTCACATTTTGAAGGTAATCTCCTATAGTTTTTCTAACATTTTTACTGAGTATATTTTTTCATGGTTTAAATAGCTTTTTATTCCATCTGGATTTTCTGGCCTGCGTTAAGGAATGGTTTATCTTTTCTCCACTGATACTGACCTTTGTCATATATTAAATTCCTTTGTATGCAAAGATCTGTTTATTCTTGTGCCAGTACTGTGTGGGTTTATAAACTTTTTTGAACTATACATGATTTACAATATTATATTAGTTTCAGGTGTACAGCATAGTAATTCAGTATTTTTACAGATTACATGCCGTTAAAAGTTATCATACGATAACAGCTGTAATTCCCTGTGCTGTACAGTATATACCCTTGCTTCTTATCTGTTTCATACCTAGTAGTTCATAGTTCATAACTCTTAATCCCATTCCTCTAATGTGCCCCTCTCACCCTCCCTCTCCCCACTGGTAACCACTGGTTTGTTCTCTATATCTATGAAGTACTGTTTGGTTTTAATTACCATACAAAGCTCCTATTTTTAAAATTTAAAAAAAGTTTTCGGGACTTCCCTGGTGGTCCAGTGGTTAACAATCTGCCTTTCAATACAGGGGATGTGGGTTCGATCCCTGGTCAGGTAATTAAGGTCCCACATGCCACGGGGCAACTAAGCCCATGCGCCACAACTATCGAGCCTGCGCGTCTCAACCAGAGAGGTTGCGTGCCTCAACTACAGAGCCCTCACACTCTGGAGCCTGTGCCCCACAACTAGAGAGAAGCTCATGTGCCTCAATGAAGAGCCTGCACCCTGCAACTAAGACCCAGTGCAGCCAAAAATAAATTTAAAAAAAAAGATTACATTTTCTTTTACATGGTGTAAGACAAATTTTACGTGAACAGCAAGGGATAAAGTGAAAATTGAAATTCCTTTCTTTAACCCATTCAACATATCTCCCTTCCCATTGTTAATTACGGTTAAATTGTTTCACTTTTTTTTTCCAGAAAACGTTTATCCATGTTCCAGTACATTCACTTACCCGTGGGTAAAAATGTGTACAAATGGGATAATATTATACATACTATATTTTATTCTTTACCTTGCTTTTTAAAAAGTGATGGCTTTATTGAAGCCATGGGTTCTGAAGAGGCACAATTACTGAAAAGTCCCGAGGTTCTGAACCAAAGTGAGTTATCTTTAATCAACACTCGCAAACTACTTAGTGTGCTGGTTGAGGCCAAAGGTCAATGTTACTACACTGTTATTGGAGGGAGGGGTGCACCTGCCAGGTCATCCCAGTGTTAAGAAGCCCCTCACATGCGTAAAGTTCTTAGATGCTCAAAGACAGGCTTTGGTACTGAAACTGAAGACCTCGTGTACTCAAGAATCATCACAGCTTCTACTGGACATATTTTCTTTTTGGAATGAAGGAAAATTCTCCCATTTTTGAGCCGTTCTTTTATGTCGGTTCTACAAAATTGCATGTAACTTTATAAATATTTTTAAAAGATATAGTTTCATAAATATTTAATATTCTAATTTGATTTTGAATTGTAAATGTCAAGTATTCTGTTTTGGGGAGTTTTATGTTTTATTATACTTTGTTGAAAAGGAAAAATTGTGCATTTTTAGAATGTTTTTATGAGTCAATTTAATGTACTGAAAATAAAAACTAAAAAAAAAAGTAATGGCTTTATTGAGATAAAATTCTCATACCATACAATTGACCCATGTAGTGTATAATTCAGTGGTTTTTAGTATATTCATATACTTGTGCAGTTTTTATCACAATCGGTTTTAGAACAGCAACACAAAAGCTACCCCTTACCCGTTAACAGTTACTCTTCACCTCCCCCCACCCCTTGCCTTCAACCCTAGGCAGCACTAATCTGCTTTCTGTCTCTATATATTTACCTATTCTGGACATTTCATATACATGGATTCATATATATATGGTCTTTTGTGTCTTCTTTTGTGGCTTCTTTGACTTAGCCTGATGTTTTCAAGATTCAGCCACGGTATAGCATGTATCAGTACTTAATTTCTTTATTGTCAAAAGCATTCCATTGTGTGGATATAGCACATTTTATTTATCCATTCATCAGTTAATGAGCATTTGGGCTATTTCCACTTTTTGGCTAGTTTGAATACTCATGTACAGTTGTGTGAATGTATGTTTTAATTTCTGTTGGGTATATATGAGGGCGATTGCTGAGTCATCTGATAACTCTGTGTTTAACCTTTTGAGGAACTGCTAGTCTGCCTTCTACAGTGACTACACTGTCTTACATTCTGACTAGCAGTGTATGAAGATTCTGTATCTTCACCAACACTTGTTATTGTCAACTTTTTGATATTTGGAAGAATTCACCAATGAAGCCATTGGCTTTTCCTTATAGTAGTAGTATTTTGATTACTAATTCAATCCCTATACTTTTTAAGAGTTCTTCTCACACTTTGTATTTATTCTTGCTTCAGTTTCAGGATTTTATGTTTTTCTAGGTATTTGTCCATTTCTTTCTTTGTTTTTTTTTAAAAATTTATTTTATTTTTGGCTGCATTGGGTCTTTGTTGCTGTGCGCGGGTTTTCTGTAGTTGTGGCGAGTGGAGGCTACTCTTCATTGCGGTGCACAGGCTTCTCATTGTGGTGGCTTCTCTTGTTGCAGTATGGGCTCTAGGCGTGCGGGCTTCAGTAGTTGTGGCTCGTGGGCTCTAGAGCTCAGGCTCAGTAGTTGTGGCGCACGGGCTTAGTTGCTCCGCAGCATGTGGGATCTTCCTGGACCAGGGCTTGAACCCGTGTCCCCTGCATTGGCAGGCAGATTAACTACTGCGTGACCAGGGAAGCCCAGTATTTGTCCATTTCATCTAGATTATTTAATTTATTGGAATACAGTTGTTCATAGTATTTCTTTATAATCCTTTTTATTCGTATTTCCGTGGTTGGTAATAATGACCTTCTTTCATTCCTCATTTTATTTCTGCCTTGCTTTGTAAAGCTTTATATTTTAGAAAAATTTCCATAAAGTCCTAACTAATTTTTTAACAACCACATACTATTTTATAAATAACCTATTTATGACCGTTAATATTTATAAATAATGCCTCAATTAGTATCCTTTTATATATTTTGGGGTTTTTTTGGTGATACTATGTGTCTGAGTGTTCTTAGTTGAATTTGCTAGGTCAAAGGGATGTCATATTCAATATTAGTAGATATTAACAAATTCATAGAATTTTCACCAGTCTGCATGAAAGAGTTTCTTTTCAGTCTTTCCAGCACTGAGAATAATTTTACTTTTTCATATTTGCCCCTATGATTTATGAACATTTTTATCTTATTTTGATTTATACCTATTAATGAGGTTAAAGGTTTTTGTCATATATTGACTATTTACATTTATTTATCTATAACGAACTTTATATCCTTTGCACTTTGTTGTTGGGTTATTAACGAGGTTTTTGTTATATTAAGGAAATTAGACTTTGACGTATGTCTTCTAAGTATTTTTTCCCCCACTAGTAGTTTCTTTTACCTTTGTTGGACATTTTTGCCACACAGAAGTTTGACATTTTTATGTGGTCAGACTTTTCCACCTTTTCCTTTCTGGTTCTGGCTTGGTATCAAGTTCATTTTCTTAACCACTGTTCATTGCTGCCTCCCGTGTAATTAGGCTCTTTTAGGCTTGAAGAAACCAATATGCTTGGTTTACCTCGGTTGATGAGTTTTACTGTAAACATTCATAGAGAATAGGAAGAATAGGATCAGCCACATAATCAGGTTGTATCTTTGGAACATAGCAGTAGTCCAGGAGTTAGTCTGTAGTCTGTTCTCTGCAGGTTAGATGAATAGAAAATCCAGAAACCGTCTCCTTAGAGACTGTGTTCCACCGTTATGGTCCCTCCCCCTTTTCTTCTGCTTAAACGACTTGATCTTTCTCCTCTGCTTGCTGGCTTCTGTGCTCTCATTGCTCTACTTATTGTCATCTTTCTTTATGCCATTGTGGTTTCTGTTCTCATGACTGACTCTCTCGTTGTCTCCATTTTAGCCTCCTGTTCAGAGAAAAGATCAGACTGGTTGGTCTGGTCACACTGTTCATTGTAAACCACCCCAGATGGGTGGAGATTTTCTGTCAGGCTTGTCTTCCATCTGCACATGGGCCTCTCTTTGCACTTGGGGCAGGCTCCCTAACCGATCAGCTATGGCTTCAAATGTGGGGTCCAGTGAGAGAAACTAGGGCAGGCTCTGTGCTTAAAAAAGTTTGAAAGCTTGAAAAGGTGCATGTGACGGGAATTTTGAAAAACCAGAGGGAGCATTGTAAGTGACAGGCACCTTGCTTGACTTGGCTTGTGAAATGTGTAGCAAGCCAGTCACCTGTTCTATAGGAAGCAGGTGCACCCCTAACCCCAGATGCTATCAGTGCCCTCTATGGACTCACATCGGTGGAAAAGATGTGACTCAGACATGATTCATCCTGTAGGGGAGTAGAGGAAATTGGGCACTTGGCAAAACTAAGCCTTTGGAGTGGACCCTGTTATGCGTCTGAACTCAGGCAAGTCTTTGAAAAAAGACACCATTTCAGAGGCCTTGGAGAATGGAGTCTCTTTGACAAAGGTGTGAGGTTATAGATGGAGGTGTGGTAGAGGACAAGGCATTCCCTGGAGAGGGGATATCTGAACAAAGTCAGCAGGAAGCAGAGGAAGTGCTGACTCCCTGGGTTTCTGAGTCTGAGTTAGGGAGGTTAAAGATGGGGAGAGGTCAGTTAGCGTCCAGAATCTTTGAGACGATGCTTGGACTTCATATGATAAGCAGTGGGGAGCTATTGAAAGGTTTAGGGTTGGGCAGTGACATTTGTTTGTATATTCATTCAACAAATATTTATTTATGTCAGGCATTGCACAATGCGCAAAATAAACCAAAAAAGAAAAAAAATATATATTGCTCTTGTATAACTTACGTTCTAGTGGGGGAGAGAGTCAGTAATCATTATGCATAATAAGTATATTATATAGTATGTTAGGTAATATATACTATTGACGAACTAAATAGAGCAGGATAATGGGACTGGTTATGTGTGTATGTGGGCTAGGAAAGAGCGTAGTTGTGATTTTAAATAGGTGGTCAAGGTACGCTTCAGCGAGCAGGCAGCAGATGACAGAACCTGGTAGTACATTAGGGAGAAGAGTCCAGGAAGCCAGGTCCTATGGCATTGAATGGGGAGAAGGACCGAAGAGTCTGGAGGCAGGAAGATCACCTGTGTGAACTGATTTGATGCATCAGTTTGGAGGTGGAATTTCTTTTCCACTTGGTATATCTTTTTGCCTTAGCAAAGAAGTCCATCAGTTAACTAGCCTGATAAAATCTGCTTTGTTTTTTTTAAATTTAGGAGAGATACAATTTTGAAGCTAGTGTTATTCTTTGTTGCCAGGAGTTCAGAGTTTCTTTAAGTGTATTTATTGACTACTCATATCAGAATCACTTGGAATACCAGTTAAAAATAAACACGCCTGGACCCTGCCCGTACCTGATCTTGAAAGGTAGAGGGGATAATGGTTAAGAACACAAGCTTGAGATAGTCTATTTGGGTTCAAATTCTGAATCTGACTCTTACTTGTCTGGGTGGTTTTAGGCAAGATATTTAATATTTCTGTACCTCAGTTTTCTCATCTGTACAGTGGGAATATTGCTCATGGTAAGGATAATATCTATTTCATAGCATTGTGAGAATTAAATACAGTTGACTGTTGAGCAACACAGGTTGGAACTGTGCAGGTCCACGTATTTTTGGGTTTTTCAATAAATATAGTACCTGTATTTTCATTTTACAGACCTTTAAATTAACTAGGTGGGAGGAAGAATTCTGTGTTCAATTAGACATCACAATAGGTGGAATCAAAAGAACTAGGCTTGAGTCCTGATTCTATTTAAACTGTTTCAGCTTCCTGCCTTGGGTGAGTCATTTTCATTTCCTTTGCTTTTGAGGCAGATTTTTGAGTGTGTGGAGTCCTGCGCCCTTAACCCCCGCTTTGTTCAGGAGTCAGATGTCAATTCATGTGAAGCATTTAGAACACTGCTTGTCATATCGTAAGCCTTTAATTTCAGACACAGTAGTTTTTGTTTTTACTGATCATAATTCCTGAAGGTGAGGCCATTAATCTTCATTTTTAATAGATACCCTGAATGACTCATTTGCCCATGTGCTGTATTGTTAATAATTGCAAAGCTATAGTAATAATACTTGATGACTTTTGTTAGAATATGGGTCAATGTCAATTTTACAGATAAGAGTGGTTTATTTAGTAACACATGCCGTTGTTTACTGGGTGCATATGCTAAGCATGTTCTAGGCTGTTGACAGCAACCCTAAAGGGGTAAGTAGATATTAGCCCAGTTTTACAGATGAGAAAATTGAGGCTTATGCTGGGGAAGAAACTTGCCAAAGGTGAGACAGCTGTGGAATTGTCATGGATCTCCGGCTCTGCCCAACTCCAGAGCACTTGCTCCTTCCATGAAATCAGCTTCTAGTTGCTCAGCCTTTTAATCTTGCAAATGGATACTTTTTATGCTCAGATATTTCCCGTGATCCTGGTATTCACACCTTTGTATAGTCACCTCCTGCAACAAGGTACCAGGTGTAGAATATGGCAGAAATGATGATATGTGATGTCACTTCTGAGATGAGGTTCTAAAGGACTGGCTTCTGTCTGTCTGTCTCTCTTGATCTCTTGCTATGGGGGAGTTCGCTGCCCTGTTGTGAGCAGCTCTTTGGAGAGGCCCACGTGGGGAGGAGCTAGAGCCTCCTGCTAACTGCTGTGTGAGAGAGCTCAACCCTCCAGCCCCAGTCAAGCCTTTGGATATTGCGGCCCCAGTTGGTACCTTGCCTGCGACATCATGAGAATCCCTGAGTTAGAACTACACAGCTCAGCTGCTTCCTGATACCTGGCCTTCAGAAACTGTGAGATAATAAATGCTTGATGTTCTAAGCTGCTGAATTTTGGGGTAATTTGTTAGACGGCCTTAGCTAACTAGTGCATTTTGCAATTTTATTATGAACTTCTGAGTTCTACCCCTTCATCCCGACATCCTGGTGCCCCTCCGTGTCATCCACACTATTCCCAGTTGCGTATTTCACTGGTTGCCTAATTTACTCCTTTGTTAGGCTTGTTTGTTATCCAGATCATCTCTGCTCCCTTTCTCCTCACTAAGTATCTTATTGACTGGGTCCCCGGTGCTATTTACTAGCAAGTCTATCACTGTAGCACCCAGTAGAGCACTCAGTGAACATCAGCTGGCCAGGTGGCTGAGGGCAGTGGACCGACTCATCCTTGTCTGGGATCCTTTACTCATCCATGTGATGAGCTGGCCTCCACCAGCAGCCAGAATGGACCTCGATCCAGGTAGTTTCCCAGTGATAAAGATTCTAGTTTCTGTTGTAAAAGCTGTATGGGTGTTTAGATGGAAGTGCTGAGGACGCCCCGGCGTCTTCCTGCTTTTCTCCCTCTGCTTGTTCTTAAGCAGCAGAGCCAACTCTAAAAAGAAAAGTCACTTTGGTTAGCGTTTCTGTTTTTATTTCAAAGTAAGACAATGTGACAGAAAAATCATTAGGGCTTGGATCAGCTTATTTAAAGCAATAATCTTCCTATTAAGACAAATATCCCCATGGTTTCTGGTCTTTGGGAGCTTTTCCCGGGTGTCATTCTCCCCCTCTGCAGTTATCACCCTTGGATTTCCAGTTCTCAAAATTTGGAGGCCTGATTTCTTGAGAGGTTTGTCTTTCTAAATCAAATCCTCTTATGGAGAATCTAAATTTGGAATTACTCTCTGTTTTGATCAACATGCCAGTTAGATATTTAGAACACCCTTTAATGAAATGCTGGGGCCATGTACGTCTTCTTAGAAATCCACAGAAAAGATTTAACTGAATTTTGCCAAGAATAAAAGACTTTAAGGATAAATGTAGGTCTTGAACTTGGTGTCCTACTGCTATGTTGAATAGATAGATATCTGTTTCTGGTTACTTCTAGAGAGATATTAGTCCACTAGCCAGTTCTGTGAGCCACCCTCACTTGTGGTGGAAGATTCTTTGAAGATGATAATGTTCTTCTATAAATTTTCAACATCTTTAGAGAGGAAGCAGGTACTCAAACCACTACAATTGTTTTCTTAAAAATACATGGGAGGAATTTAATTAGAGCTGCTCTGATGAATGTCTAGTTTGCATTAATAGTGGAGCTTGATAATTAAGTCATCATTTCTTTTATCATGAACTCAGACCTGCTCTAAACATGCTTTCTGTGCTGGTCCTTCAGATACTTATGAAGCCTTGACAGTAGCCCAAGCAGATGAGTTTCAGTGCCCTGGGTGCTTTCCCATAGGCAGAGTGGCAGAGTAGGTGAAGTATGTTGTTAGTTTAAGTAGTAAATTATTTTTATTTTATTTTATTTTTTTGCGGTACGCGGGCCTCTCACTGTTGTGGCCTCTCCCGTTGCGGAGCACAGGCTCTGGATGCGCAGGCTCAGCGGCCATGGCTCATGGGCCCAGCCGCTCCGCGGCATGTCGGATCCTCCCGGACCGGGGCACGACCTCGCGTCCCCTGCATCGGCAGGCGGACTCTCAACCACTGCGCCACCAGGGAAGCCCAGTAAATTATTTTTTAGAACAGTTGTAGGTTTACCAAAATTGAGCAGAGAGTACAGAGAGTTCCCCTATTTCCTCCTCCTCCCCTTCCCTTTTCTCCTATTATTAACACCTTGCATTTGTGTGGAACATATGTTGTAATTAATTAACCAATATTGACACATTATTATTAACCGAAGTCCATAGTTTATACTAGGGCTCACTTTTTTTTTTTTTTTTTTTTTGCGGTACGCGGGCCTCTCACTGCTGTGGCCTCTCCCATTGCGGAGCACAGGCTCAGGACGCGCAGGCTCAGCAGCCATGGCTCACAGGCCCAGCCGCTCCGCGGCATGTGGGATCCTCCCGGACTGGGGCACGAACCCGCGTCCCCTGCATCAGCAGGTGTACTCTCAACCACTGCGCCACCAGGGAAGCCCCTGTGCTCTGTTTCTTTGTCCCTCCCTCCTGCTGAACCCTTGACAACCACTGTCGCCCTAGTTTTGTTTATTTATTTATTTCTGGCCGTGTTGGGTCTTCGTTTCTGTGCGAGGGCTTTCTGTCGTTGCGGCGAGCGGGGGCCACTCTTCATCGCGGTGCACGGGCCTCTCACCACCGTGGCCTCTCCCATTGCGGAGCACAGGCTCCAGTCACGCAGGCTCAGTAGTTGTGGCTCACGGGCCCAGCTGCTCCGCAGCATGTGGGATCCTCCCAGACGAGGGCTCGAACCCGTGTCCCCTGCATTAGCAGGCAGACCCTCAACCACTGCGCCACCAGGGAAGCCCTCACCCTAGTTTTGGCTTTTCTAGAATGTGATACAACTGGAATCAAACAGTATATAACCTTGCCAGACTGGATTCTTTCACTAAGCAATGTACATTTAAGGTTGCTCGATATCTTTTCATGGCTCAATAGCTCATTTCTTTTTATTGCTGAATAATATTCCATTGTCTAGATGCACTACAGTTTATCCACTCACCTATTGATGGCTATCTTGGTTGCTTACAATTGTGAACAAGGCTGCTATAAACATGTGTGTGCAGGTTTCTGCGTAGATGTAAGTTTTCAGCTCCTTTGGGTAAACAACTAGGAGTATGACTGCAGGACCTGAAATAGGTTATTGGCCTGGTGATTCCCTCTTGTTCCCCGGTGACTGTACACTTGTTGACAATGACCTCCCTACTGGGACAGCCTAACCGAGCTGCTGCAGGCCAGAAGGAGAGGCACGGTATATTTAAAGTGATGAAAGTGAAAAACCTACAGCCAAGAATATACTACGTGGCAAGGCTTTCATCCATATTTGGTGGAGAGATCAAAAGTTTTACAGACAAGCAAGAGATAAGAGGGTTCAGCACCACCAAACCTGTTTTACAAGAAATGTTAAAGGGATTTCTCTAAGCAGAAAAGAAAAAGCCACAACCAGAAACATGAAAATTATGAAAGAAGAAATCTCACTGGTAAAGACAAACATACAGTGAAGGTGGGAAATAATCCACACACGAAGCTAGTAGAAAGATTGAAAGACAAGAGGAGTAAAATTGTCTATATCCATGATAAGTAGTTAAGAGATACACAAAACAAAATGATGTAAAATACGTTGCCAAAAACAGTAAAGGTTGGAGGGAGGAATAAAAATGTAGGGTTGTTAAAATGTGTTTCAACTTGAGATCAGCAACTTAAAATATTCACATATATATTGCTATATATATGTATATTGCTATATATAAACCTCATGGTAACCACAAACTAAAAATCTATAGTAGATATGCACACGCAAAAAGAGAGAGGAATCCAAACATAACACTAAAGATAGTCATCAAATCACAAAGGAAGAGAGCAAAAAAGAAGAAAGGAACAAAAAAGAACTACAAGAACAACCTCAAAACAATGAACAAAATGGCTCTGACTACATACCTATCAATAATTAATTTAAATGTAAATGGACTAAATGCTCCAATCAAAAGATGCAGAGTGATGGAGATTCCTCAAAAGATTAACAATAGAACGGCGTATGGTCCAGCAGTTCCACTCCTGGGTGTTTATCTGAAGAAAACAAAAACACTGATTAGAAAAGGTACACGAACCACTGTGTTCATTGCAGCTTTATTTACAATAGCCAAGATATGGAAGCAACCTACGTGCCCATCAATAGATGAATGGATAAAGAAGATGTAGGGTGGTGTGTGCGCGCGTGCGCGTGTGTCTTACTACTCAGCCATGAAAAAAGAATGAAATCTTGCCATTTGCAAAAACATAGATCGACCTAGAGGGTATTATGCTAAGTGAAATAAGTCAGACAGAGAAAGAAGCATACTGTATGATATCACTTATATGTGGAATCTAAAAAACAAGGCAAATGAGCAAACAGAACAGAACAGAAACAGAGTTATATATAGAGAGAACAAACAGGTGGTTGCCAGAGGGAAGGAGAAAAAGAAAGAAAAGAGTGAGGGAGATTAAGAGATACAGACTTCCAGTTGCAAAATAAATGAGTCACAGGTATGAAAATGTGCAGTGTGGGGAATATAGTCAATAACTGTGTAATATCTCTGTATGGTGATAGATCATAACTGGACTTATCATGGTGATCATTTTGAAATGTATAAAAATACTGAATCACCAGGTTATGTAACAGAAACAAACATAGTGTTGTAGGTCAATTACACTTCAAAAACAAAGAAACTCATAGAAAAAGAGATCAGATTTGTGGTTTTCAGAGGCAGGGTCTGGGGAAGGGGGAATTGGATGAAGGCAGTCAAAAGGTACAAACTTCCAGTTATAAGATAATTACTAGGATGTAATGGTTAACATGATAAATATAATTAACACTGCTGTATGTCATATATGAAGCTTGTTAAGAGAGTAAATCCTGAGTTCTCATCACAAGGAAAAATATATATTTTTATTTCTTTAATTTCATATCTGTATGAGATGATGGATTTTCCCCAAAGTTGTGATAATCATTTCATGATGTCTGTAAATCAAATCATGCTGGACACCTTAAACCTATATAGTGCTGTATGTCAATTATATCTCAATAAAACTGGAGGACAAAAAAATAAAAGAGGAATTTAAAAAATCCACCTGAGGGGCTTCCCTGCTGGCACAGTGGTTAAGAATCTGCCTGCCAATGCAGGGGACACGGGTTCGAGCCCTGGTCTGGGAAGATCCCACATGCCATGGAGCAACTAAGCCAGTGTGCCACAACTACTGAGCCTGCACTCTAGAGCTCGTGAGTCACAGCTACTGAGCCCAAGTGCTGCAACTACTGAAGCCCGCATGCCTAGAGCCCGTGCTCCGCAACAAGAGAAGCCATTACAGTGAGCCCACGCACCGCAACGAAGAGTAGCCCCCACTCACTGCAACTAGAGAAAGCCTGCATGCAGCAACGAAGACCCAACACAGCCAAAAAACAATCCACCTGAAACTATGTTTAGCAAAATATTTTTGTCATTCGGCTTCCTCTAAATTTTGCTGCATAAAAGGCCTCAACATCCCAGTGGCTCTCAACAGTCTTTATATGTCCCTCATGTTACATAGATATCATTTTCATGTGGCCAGACCTGAGTCACATGGCCACATCTAAGTACAAGGGAGGCTGGGAAATGGAATCTAGCTGTGTGCATAACAATAAGAGGAAATTTGTTCTGTGATTAGTTAGCAGTCGTAGCCATATTGAGTAAATGATTCAATCATACAGTAGCTCTTTATTTTGATCTTTCAGGGACAACAGGACAGTACTTGCATGACTGCAGAGTTCTGGGTGCTTTTTAGGAAAGCACTTTTCACCTCATGTCCTGTTCCCATTGCATCTTGAATTATCCTATCATTTTACTTCTGAGAGGGCTTATTGGAATAAAGAAAAATATGTGTTGTTTCAACAAACACCTGTTTGATAATGATGGCTTCTAAAACTGAGAAAAGTCAGTAAGGAGCCTTAATAATAATAAATGTGGCTGTTATTAAGTCAGATATTTAAAACTTGTCAGGTCCCCTGTCTTTTAGTCAGAGGAAAGAGGCTACTTTGAAGCCTTCTAGCCCTTGACTTAGTTTCAGGATAATGGACTCCTCTTCACTTGTGACACTGGTATTCTCCTGTTGCCTTTAAAAAGAAAAGTACATGAAATTTGTGTCTGGATATGGCATTTCTTATCCAGAGTAGCGGGTTTTTAGATAGAAATGCTGTAGATTTTAGCATGAGACTCTATTTCTTAATAAAATTTAGGAAGAAATGGGCGATGTTTGTGTTGCGTATTTTTTTAGTGATCAACCCACTAGATATACTTTATTAACTAATGATAGTTGAAAAGCAAGCTTGGCTGCCCTATGTGTGTGACTTGGCGGTAGCGTATTCTGAGCATGTTTGGTCGGCCTCAGCTTGCTGCTGATTCAAGTTCATGGCCAAATATTGATTTTAAATAGGTGCCTACTGTTGCCCAGCAACTCTCGTTCCCTTCAGGAGAAGTGTTTCCTATGAGCCTCTAGTTGCTGAGAGTAGCTGTGTAAGCACTGTGAAAGTTTTTCCAAATTAAAATTTCGTCCTCCAGTTCATTTATTCCTTTCAGAGCTCTGACAGTCCGGTGTGTTTATGCCCCCCTGCAGAGCCCTCTTTAAGCTCAGTCAACAACTTGGAAACATTCAGCTTGGGCGAAACCTCTTTATCTTCCAGTAATCTCTCCATAGAGACCACTGTGCTCTTAAATACACCATTAATACCCTTAGACGGGACGGCCTGCTGCCATTCTCTTACTACTGAGCAACTGCTCCAGACTCTTCATATTACTGTAATTCCAAACTCTAAGTAATTATCACATTGAAAAGGCCAGGCAAGTGTACACCTGTTGTGACATAGCCGAGTTTTGTCCTCCGTCTAAACTTGCTTGCTTCGTGAGCTGCTAGGGAAGAAACAAACGGGACAAAAACAATCCCTGAAGAAACAAACACCCTTTGGCTACAAAATCTGTCTCTTATTTTCCAAGATAGATATTTCGTAAGTGCTAAGGCCATGTAAAATGACAAGCATTAGATTTTGCTTAAGCTTTCATCCTAAGGCAGATTAGCAGCTGTTGTCTAAAGCAAGCATCAGGCCTCACCTTGGAGTTTGTCCAGGAGGCAGAATCTCAGACCCCATCCCGGATCTGTTAGGTCAGAATCTGTAGTTTATCTCGGTCCCAGGTGGTTTGTGAATGTAAAAGTTGGAGAGGCACTGGTTGGAAAACTTCAGCCTGAGCCTGCAATTACTGAAACCACTCATCAATGTGAGGAGGGATCATAACACTTGAACTCAAACTCTATTTATAAAATGAAAAATTTGTGTATTGTAGTTAACGATCTGAGCACATGGCGAATATCGAGCTATTCTGTTATTTCCTGCTGTGCTCATGAAACCTCTTCAGTCCGAGGACAGTAGTGGCAAGAACACGTCCCGAATGGATAAGAGATGATCTCACTGAAAGAGACCTTTTTGCACAATTTTAGAATCCAGTCCCTGGCTCCCTGGAGATAGAGAATTCAGGCATTCTTGAGATTTCTCGACAGGTTCTGGCTCTCCCAGTTGAAGAATCAACCAAAAAGTGTTTGGAGGTAGTTATTAAGGGGAGGGAATGAAGCCTCTTGCTCTTTATTTATTTATTTTTTTTATATATCCTCTGTATCTTTATTAATTTTTTTAACATCTTTATTGGAGTATAGTTGCTTTACAATGTTGTGTTAGTTTCCGCTGTATAATGAAGTGTATCAGCTATATGTATACATATATCCCCATATCTCCTCCCTCTTGCGTCTCCCTCCCACCCTCCGTATCCCACCCCTCTAGGTGGTCACAAAGCACCGAGCTGATCTCCCTGTGCTATGCGGCTGCTTCCCACTAGCTATCTACCTTAATTTTGTTAGTGTATCTATGTCCATGCCACTCTCTCACTTCGTCCCAGCTTACCCTTCCCCCTCCCCGTGTCCTCAAGTCCATTCTCTACATCTGTGTCTATATTCCTGTCCTGCCCCTAGGTTCATCAGAACGATTTTTTTTTTTTTTTTTAGATTCCATATATATGTGTTAGCAAACGGTATTTGTTTTTCTCTTTCTATCTTCACTCTGTATGACAGATTCTAGGTCCATCCACCTCATTACAAATAACTCGATTTCGTTTGCTTTTTATGGCTGAGTAATATTCCATTGTATATATATTCACATCTTCTTTATTCATCTGTTGATGGACACCTAGGTTGCTTCCATGTCCTGGCTATTGTAATAGTGCTGCAGTGAATATTGTGGTACATGACTTTTTGAATTATGGTTTTCTCAGGGTATATGCCCACTAGTGGGATTGCTGGGTCATATGGTAGTTCTAATTTTAGTTTTGTAAGGAACCTCCATACTGTTCTCCATAGTGACTGTATCAATTTACATTCCCACCAACAGTGCAAGAGGGTTCCCTTTTCTCCACACCCTCTCCAGCAATTATTGTTTGTAGATTTTTTTGATGATGGCCATTCTGACTGGTGTGAGATGATACCTCATTGTAGTTTTGATTTGCATTTCTCTAATGATTAGTGATGTTGAGCATCCTTTCATGTGTTTGTTGGCAATCTGTATATCTTCTTTGGAGAAATGTCTATTTAAATCTTCTGCCCATTTTTGGATTGGGTTGTTTGTTTTTTTGATATTGAGCTGCATGAGCTGTGTATATGTTTTGGAGATTAATCCTTTGTCCGTTGCCTCATTTGCAAATATTTTCTCCCATTCTGAGGGTTGTCTTTTCGTCTTGTTTATGGTTTCCTTTGCTGTGCAAAAGGTTTGAAGTTTCATTAGGTTCCATTTGTTTTTTTATTTCCATTTCTGTAGGAGGTGGGGCAAAAAGGGTCTTGCTGTGATTTATGTCAAAGACTGTCCTTCCTATGTTTTCCTCTAAGAGTTTTATAGTGTCTGGCCTTACATTTAGGTCTTTAATCCATTTTGAGTTTATTTTTGTGTATGGTGTTAGGGAGTGTTCTAATTTCATTCTTTTACATGTAGCTGTCCAGTTTTCCCAGCACCACTTATTGAAGAGACTGTCTTTTCTCCATTGTATATCCTTGCCTCCTTTGTCATAGATTAGTTGACCATAGGTGCATGGGATTATCTGGGCTTTCTATCCTGTTCCATTGATCTATATTTCTGTTTTTGTGCCAGTACCGTATTGTCTTGATTACTGTAGCTTTGTAGTATAGTCTGAAGTCAGGGAGTCTTGATTCCTCCAGCTCTGTTTTCTTCCCTCAAGACCGCTTTGGCTATTCGGGGTCTTTTGTGTCTCCATACAAATTTTAAGATTTTTTTGTTCTACTTCTGTAAAAAATGCCATTGGTAATTTGATAGGGATTGCATTGAATCTGTAGATTGCTTTGCGTAGTATAGTCATTTTCACAATATTGATTCTTCCAATCCAAGAACATGGTATATCTCTCCATCTGTTTGTATCATCTTTCATTTCTTTCATCAGTGTCTTATAGTTTTCTGCATACAGGTCTTTTGTCTCCCTAGGTAGGTTTATTCCTAGGTATTTTATTCTTTTTGTTGCACTGGTAAATGGGAGTGTTAATGTCTCTTTCAGATTTTTCATCATTAGTGTATAGGAATGCAAGAGATTTCTGTGCATTAATTTTGTATTCTAAAACTTTACCAAACTCATTGATTAGCTCTAGTAGTTTTCTGGCGGCATCTTTAGGATTCTCTATGTATAGTATCATGTCATCTGCAAACAGTGACAGTTTTACTTCTTCTTTTCCAATTTGTATTCCTTTTATTTCTTTTTCTTCTCTGATTGCTATGGCTAGGACTTCCAAAACTATGTTGAATAATAGTGGTGAGAGTGGACATCCTTGTCTTGTTCCTTATCTTAGAGGAAATGCTTTCAGTTTTTCACCATTGAGTATGTTTGCTGTGGGTTTGTCATATATGGCCTTTATTATGTTGAGGTAGGTTCCCTCTATGTGCACTTTCTGGAGAGTTTTTATCATAAATGGGTATTGAATTTTGTCAGAAGGTTTTTCTGCATCTATTGAGATGATCATATGGTTTTTCTTCTTCAGTTTATTAATATAGTGTATCACATTGATTTGCATATATAGAAGAATCCTTGCATTCCTGGGATAAACCCCACTTGATCATGGTGTATGATCCTTTTAATGTGCTGATAGATTCTGTTTGCTAGTATTTTGTTGAGGATTTTTGCATCTATGTTCGTCAGTGATACTAGTCTGTGGTTTTCTTTTTTTATGCCATCTTTGTCTGGTTTTGGTGTCAGAGTGATGGTGGCCTCGTAGAATGAGTTTGGGAGTGTTCCTCCCTCTGTATATTTTGGAAGAGTTTGAGAAGGATAGGTGTTAGCTCTTCTCTAAATGTTTGATAGAATTTGCCTGTGAAGCCATCTGGTCCTGGGCTTTTGTTTGTTGGAAGATTTTTAATCACAGTTTCAGTTTCAGTGCTTGTGATTGGTCCGTTTATACTTTGTTTCTTCCTGGTTCAGTCTCTGAAGGTTGTGCTTTTTTAAGAATTTGTCCATTTCTTCCAGGTTGTCCATTATATTGGCATGGAGTTGCTTGTAGTAATCGCTCATGATTCTTTGTATGTTTGCAGTGTTAGTTGTTACTTCTCCTGTTTTCATTTCTGATTCTATTGATTTGAGTTTTCTCCCTTTTTTTCTTGATGAGTCTGGCTAATGGTTTATCAATTTTGTTTATCTTCTCAAAGAACCAGCTTTTAGTTTTATTGATCTTTGCTATTGTTTCCTTCATTTATTTTTCATTTATTTCTGCTCTGATCTTTATGATTTCTTGCCTTCTGCTTACTTTGGGGTTTTTTTGTTCTTCTATCTCTAATTGCTTTAGGTGTAAGGTTAGGTTGTTTGAGATTTTTCTTAAGCCTCTTGCTCTTTAGTATCTCCAAAAACATTTCTTAAAGGAAAGAAAAAAAAGCCTCTGGCCTGTTTATTGGACAGGAGCTCAATTTCAGTTATTTTGAGAGGGCAGAAACACACTCCACCCATAACATTCAAAGCTCCTGCCAAGTGAGAATTTCTTTGCAAGTCAATAGGTCAAGTAATAGAGTTGGTTGGAACTCATTTATCACTTAAAGATTTGCATTTAGGTCTGAATAATTTGAATATATTACTAGTTTGTGCATTTTTCTGGAGAAGGGGGTTCCAAGGGGTAAAGTTTTTTCTTAGAACACAGTGCCACAGTAGACTTTTTTCCCCTTGGGTTAGAAAATAAAGGGAGAAAGTAATGGCATTCTCATAGGGAGTATTTCCTACAATTCTAACATAGAATTTCCAATCTGAGGGCTGACATACTTTCAAAAGAAAGTCAGGATTATGCAGTATAGGAATTGAAGCCTCCTCCTGAGCCACGGATGTCGTCCTGAACTGCCTTCTTTATCTCATCCATCGCATACACTACAAAGGAACATACAGACCAACCACCCCCACCTCCTGTTCACTCACTTCTAGCCTCTCGTCCTTCCCCTGGCCTCTGCTCCCCCTTACCTGTCTTCTACCATTGCTGTGACTAAAATTTCTATGCAGGATCACCGGGACACTGAGTCCAGTGGCTTGTTTATAAATCTCTGTAGCATTTGGTCCTGTCCACTTTCTCTCCTCCCACTATTCCTGTGGTATTGGTCACTGAAGTTTTTGTCCATGTTTTTTGCCTCTTGAGAGCGCTTGAGCCAGACTGCCCGAGTTTGAATCCTAGCTTCACCACTTGCTAGTTATGTGTCTTCATCACCATCACCATCACCACCACCACGATCATCATCACCATCACTACCACCACCACCACCACCATCACCATCACTACCACCACCACCACCGCCACCACCCTCATCACCATCACTACCACCATCACCACCGCCACCATCATCACCACCACCACCACCACCATCACCATCACAACCATCACCGTCATCATCACCATCACCACCGCCACCACGACCACCATCACCATCAGCAGCACCACCACCACCACCATCACCATCGTCACCACCACCACCACTACCACCACCACCACCACCATCACCATCACTACCACCATCACCACCGCCACCATCATCACCACCACCACCACCATCACCATCACAACCACCACCACCACCACTACCACCACCACCACCATCACCATCACAACCACCACCACCATCATCATCACCATCACCACCGCCACCATCACCACCACCATCATCACCATCAAAGGGCAGTTCTTGCTCTTTGCAGGCTTCTTGGCCTGCTTCCTACTTGCAGGTGTTCACTGCCTTTTTTCTTTCTTCCTTTCATAGGACCTGTCTTCTCTTTGGGCTCTTCCTTGATAGTCTTGGGGTTTCCCACATTGATATCTTTGGCCCTAACCTTTTCCTGAGCCCCAGAGTTTAATTTCTAACCACTGGCTGGCCATTTACATTCAGAATTTTCTGAGCATTTTAAACCCAACCTGCCCAAATGGAATCCACTTTCTGGTCCTTCAAAGTCTCCTCTCTCCCTCCTTCCACCACTCCTCTTCCCTCCTTTCATCTTCATTGATGCCATCACAGACTTCCACAGCTCCTGCTGGGGAATCACAGGTAGAGCTTGGTCTTTATTTCCCCCACACCCCAGTCATCCAGTTGGACTTCAGGGTCTGTTGAAGATTCCCTCCGTGGTATCTTGGAATATGTCTTTGCCTTTCTCTTTCCACTATTGCTCCCTGGATCACACTCTTTATATTAGTTTGCTCTGGCTGCCATTGGGTGGCTTAAACAACAGAAGTTTATTTTCTTACAGTTCTAGAGGCTGGAAGTCCAAAATCAAGGTGCCAACAGGGTTGGTTTCTGGTGAGGACTCTCTCCTGGGCTTGTGGACAGCCACCTTCTCAAAGGCCTCACAGGGCCTTTCCTCTGGGCATGTGCTTCCCTGGTGTCTTGTCTTTTCTTATAAGGACACCATTCCATTGGATTAGGGCCCCACCCTATGACCTTATATAACCTTAATTACCTCCTTAAAGCCCTGTATCCAAAATACAGTCACATTGGGGATTAGGGCTTCATCATATGAATTTTGTGGGGGACACAGTTCAGTCCATAACAGCCTTGGTGCTGCTGATGGTTTCACTGATCTCCTATCTCCCCTCTGTGATCCATGTTCATATAGAGGCAGGAACGATCTTTATAAAACAATGGTCCCCAACCTTTTTGGCACTAGGGCCTGGTTTCATAGAACACAGTTTTTCCACGGACAGGGTTGGGGGCAGGGAGGGTTCAGGCGGTAATGCTAGTGATGGGGGAGATGGTTCAGGAGGAAATGCGAGCAATGGGGAGCGGCTGTAAATGCAGGTGAAGCTTCGCTCACTTGCCGGCCGCTCACCTCCTGCTGTGCGGCCCAGTTCCTAACAGGCCACAGACCGGTACTAGTCCATGGCCTGGCGGTTGGGGACCCCTGTTCTAAAACACAGCTCTGACCACCTCCCTCCCATTTCTAATAGCTTGACACAGCTCTCCCTTGCTTAGATGCAGTGTGAGGATTCCTGCTATGGGACTTTTGGGCTCTGTCCTTCAGTTCCTTACCCTTACTAATCTGGAAACTGGAGATAACTTTACCAACCCCGTGTTGCCATAAGGATGACGTAAATGCTGACAAGTAATTGTTGTTCTGTTGTTATGAAAATCACGTTCATGCTCCATAGCCTGCTGTTCAAGGTCCTCCATCACTTTGTTACTCTGTGTGGTCCCCTGCCAGCAGCCTCCCCTTGTCTGGTGCTTGTTAGTGATGCAGATGCTGCACTGTAATAGATCCTCAGGTGATTGGTATGTGAGGTTCTGGTTCCTCACCTGCTTCTTAACTACAGTCCAGCTTTCTCCTGGTGCAGAAAGGAGACAGGTCTTGGAGACAGACAACGTGGTTTCAAATCCCAGCTTTACGTGGGCGTGGATGTTTACAGACCCTGTCTCTACTTTGTTTCCATCTGAAAAATGGGGACAGTCATAGCGCTTACCTCAGAGGGGTTTTTCGAGGATTAATTGAGACATTGTGTAAATAATGGAGCCTCTACCCTTGTGATTTTAAATTGGATTTCATATTTGAAACTAAGTACCTTTTTGTGTGCTTGGTTCATGGTACTTTTTTTTAAATTGAGGTATTGTTAATTTACAATGTTGTGTGGTTTCAGGTGTGCAGCAGAGTGATTTAGTTATACATGTATATATATCCTTTTTCAGATTCTTCTTCATTTTAGGTTATTATAAGATATTAAGTATAGTTCCCTGTGCTATACAGTAGGTCCTTGTTGTTTACCTATTTTATATATAGTAGTGTGTATATGTTAATCCCAGACTCCTCATTTATCTCCCCTGACCATCTCCTTTGGTAACCATAAGTTTGTTTTCTGTGTTGTTTTGTTTTGGTTTTGAGTCAAGGTTTCCTTACGTGGCACTGGGGGGGAAATGGCGGTGGTGTTTCTTAACCCCTCGGCCTCTGTACTGTCTCATGCTGATCATGGAACAGGGTCCTGCTGGTTTTCCTCAGGCAGGATGTGACCAGCAAAGATATGATGGTGAGACTCCTTTTCCAGCGGAGGGTCAGTCAGCTGCTTCTTCAGGGGAAGGTGGAGAAAATCCTTTCAGGTCTCAGCAGTGGCCAGGAACCAGAAGGGGTCTGTATGTCTATCCCTTTGTGGCACTTCACCCCATTATGGCTGGGAGAGAGAGCCTGTTCCTTGCCGCTCCAGCTGCTTCAAGCCTACTTAACCCCATAAAGAGGAGTTCTTCTCAGTCAGTTTTAAAAAAACCTTTTCAAACTTACAGAAAGTTTGCAAGAATAAGAATACTAACGGGCTTCCCTGGTGGCGCAGTGGTTGAGAGTCCGCCTGCCGATGCAGGGGACACGGGTTCGCGCCCCGGTCCGGGAAGATACCACATGCCGCGGAGCGGCTGGGCCCGTGAGCCATGGCCGCTGAGCCTGCGCATCCGGAGCCTGTGCTCCGCAACGGGAGAGGCCACAACAGTGAGAGGCCCGCGTACCGCAAAAAAAAAAAAAAAAAAAAAAAGAATACTAAGACAACAGCTCCATACTCTACCCAGATCATTCACCCACTGCTCACATTGTACCCCATCTGCTCTATCATTCTCGCACGCATAGTATTTTATTTTCTGAACCATTAGAGAGAAAGTTGTGTACATCATAGCACTTTGCCCCCAAATTCTTCCATTTGTACTTTGTAAGGAGAGGGATATTCTCTTACATAACCACAGTACAGTTGTAACTTCAGTAAATTCAATATTGATACAATACTTTTATCTCATCTGCCATTGTATTCCAGTTTTTTTAAACTGACCCAGTAATGTCCTTTATAGAATTTCTTTTTTCTCTTTGGTTCAGGACCCAGTCTAGGATTAGATATCATTTCTAGTTGTTATGTCTTTTTAGTCTCCTTCAGTGTGGATCATTTTCACAGCTTTTTATGACATCAACATTTTTGAACAATGCAGCCTCTACCTCTTTAAAAAAAAAAAAAAAGAACCTTTCTCATTTTGGATTTGTCTGATGTTTCCTCACAATCAGATCCAGGTTCTGCATTCTTAGCGTGAATACCTCATAAGTATTCAGGGTATCACATTTGAAGATTCACGTCCACCTGCCTCTCGAGTCATAGCAATGTTGATCATCCAGTAAAGGTAGTGTTCAGTTTCTCCCCCGTGTTGTTACTGTATTTTCCATCCCAACACCTAATTAATCTGTGGGGAGGCCCCAAAAGACCACGTATATATCCCACTTATAAAACTTTCTTCCTGATTCTTGCCTGAGTCTCTGTGGTGACGGTGGTTGCAGTGTTTTTCTCTAAGAGGCTTCCTTCTTCCTCTTTATTGATCTACTTATTATTTGTATGGCATGTTAGTCTGGGTTCTTCAGAGAAATAGGCCAGTAGGATATCTATATCTATATCTATATATCTGCATCTGTATCTATAAATAAGAGACTTATTGTAAAGAATTGCCTCACAATTATGAAGCAGAGGAGTCCCAAGCAGTGACAGCTGGAAACCCAGGAAGGTTGATGATATACAGTAATTCCCCCTTATCTGTGGTTTCACTTTCTGTGCTTTCAGTTACCTGCAATTATAAAACATTAAATGAAAAATTCCAGAAATAAACAATTCATAAGTTTTAAATTGTTCACCGGTCTGAGTAGTGTGGTAAAAACTTGTGCTGTCTTACTCCTCCCCTCCTTTGACGTGAATCAGCCTTTTGTTCAGTGTATCCTGCCCGCTAGTCACTTGGTAGCCAGCTCAGTTATCAGATTGACTGTCAGGGTATCACAGAGCTTGTGTTCAAGTAACCCTTGTTTTACTTAATAAAGGCCCCAAAGCACAAAGAGTAGAGATGCTGGCAATTTGGGTATGCCAGAGAGAAGCCTTTAAGTGCTTCCTTTAAGTGAAAAGATGAAAGTTCTCAACTAATTAAGGAAAGAAAAATATTGTATGCTGGGGATGACAAGATCTACGGTAAGAATGAATCTTCTATTTGTGAAATTGTGAAGAAGGAAAAAGAAATTTGTGCTAGTTTTGCTGTTGCATCTCAGACTGCGAAAGTTAACAGCCACAGTGCATGATAAAGCCTTAGTTAAGGTGGAAAAGGCATTAAATTTGTATAATAAGGTATTTTGAGAAAGAGACCACATTCACATAACTTTTATTAGTATATTTTTATAATCATTCTATTATTATTGTTAATCTCTTCTTGTGCCTAATTTATAAATTAAACCTTATCTTGGTATGTATGTATAGGAAAATTTCCCATGGTTTCTGCCCCCACTGGGGGTCTTGAAACGTATTCTTTACTAATAAGGGGGACACTCCTCTACTTCTAGTTTGAGTCTGAAGGCCTGAGAATCGGGAAAGATGACGGTGTAAATTTCATTACAAGTCCAAGTCCAGACACAGAAGACTGATATCTCAGCTCGAAGACAGTCAGGCAGAGAGAGTGACTCTTCTGTTCAAGCCTTCAACAGATTGGATGAAGCACATCCACTTTGGGGAGGGCAGTCTGCTTTACTCAGTTTACCGATTAAAGTGTTAATCTTGTCCACAAACACCTTCACGGATGCAACTACAATAATGTTTAATCAAATATCTGGGTACCTCGTGATCCAGTCAAATTGACAATGCAATTATCCATAGGATATGGACTCTTGGACTCCTATTTTTAATGGTTTATAATCCACTGCTATCCTTAATTATGTTGGTGATCAAATTGTCCTGTATTTGGCCAGCTGGCTGCTGTGTCATTATGACACGTTCACAGGATCTGATATCTGTGGCCTGGCACTCCTGTGGGGCAATTGCATCGTCTGTCTGTGTGCCCTGCAAGCTCCCTCCAAGTAAATTTTTGTGTGTTATATATAGCTTTTCCATAGACTATCTCTTGAACTCTTTCAAAATTAGGGAGAACCTGCCTAGACATATTTGAATGATGTGTTAACGGGCAGGTAGAAACTTAATATTCTTTGTAGTCATTAGTACTTAACTCCGTTTCCATTTGCACTAACAGGAGTCATCCAGTGGGTTATTGCTCTGTGGTGTATACTTTACTGGCTGGAATATTAACTTCTGAGCTGCCCATGGGTGCCCTCTGCTGGCACTGCAGTGCATACACACTTTTCTGGGATTTCTTCTCTGCCCACTTTCTCTTTTGGTTGATTGGTCTCTCCAATTATCACACAATTATGGATCATGCAGTGCAAACAGTTTTGGAACCTGCTTTGTTTACTGATATCAAGAATATCTTTCCCTGTAAATATATACATTTCTACGTCATCATGTTCACGTTTGCATAGTTTTCTATTACGTGAATGTTCTATTTAGCATTTAAATAATCCACTTTTAGGAAGCATTTGTATTCTTTATTTTTTCCATTTTATATAGCACTAAAGTAGACATTCCTTGTATACAGACCATTCATATGTGACTTATTAAGTTGAACTTGATAAGTGGATAGGAATTTGACAGGTAAAAATATAGGGAAAAGAGACTAGTTCGAGAAAATTGCCTAGGCCAAGTTTAGGATATATTCAAGCAATAGGAAAATCAGGTTTGGCTGAAACGTGGTGGGGTAATAGTGTGAGATGGTTGGAAAGTAGATATTGTAGGATTCTTTCTATTGAACTGATAGACTCCAACTCCAACCGTAGGTGAAGCAGAATCGAAATTTCTCTGTTTAATAACTGGGAACCCCAGGGCAGCTGGATCTAGGGACTCAGATGCTCTTGCTCTGTCCCTTTGCTGTCACCGATTCTCCCTCTGTCCCTTCCCAGTTTCTGCACTGGTTCTCTTGCCTGTTGGCATGGGGACAGAAAGAGCTCTCAGCTCCCCCAGCTGGACATATGGGAAGAGTCACTTTCTCCCATTACTCATTGAGTAAACATCAGGGAAGGCCTGTAGTTGGTGCTTTTGGGGGTCAGATATCTACCCTTAGACTAGTCCCTGTGAGCACGGGGATGGGGTATCTGCATGGGCCAGATCTGAAGCGCTAGCCCATGCCTGTGCCCAGGGGCAGAGGCGGGAACCACGGAAGACTCTCCCGCGGGAACCCTGTGGAGAAGGTGAAGCGGGATTCTTCAAGGAAAAGAGGGTGCTAAAGAGACAAGCAGGAGATGTCTGCCACACTGTGGGGCGCTGGTCCGCACTGGAATGCTTCAGGTAGGTCCGCAGTCGGTGCGGTCAGTGACGAACGAAAAGAGGGAAAGGATGAAAAAGGCATATTATGTGTACACGTTGGATGAAGAGCTCTTGGTGGTGCTTCAGTATAGAGGTGGAAAACGTGGAGGTGATTCCTCTTGCCTGGACTGTGGCAGTAGACTCTGAGTCCCCCCTCTTTTTTTTTTTTAATAATTAATTAATTAATTTTTGGCTGCATTGGGTCTCCGTTGCTGCGCACGGGCTTCTCATTGTGGTGGCCTCTCCTGCCGCGGAGGACAGGCTCTAGGCGCACGAGCTCCAGCAGTTGTGGCACATGGGCCCAGCTGCTCCACGGCATGTGGGATCCTCCCGGTGAGTCCCCCCTCTTTTAGCCTCTTTCTGTCTACAGTGCATCCTATACACTGTTTCCAGAGTCATCTTTATAAAACATTTTATCCTGTTTCCCCCTGGCTCAAACACCTTCTGTGGCTTTTTTTGCACATTATATTAAGTATAAAAATTTGTCACTCAAGGTCTTTAATGGTCTGTCCCTAAGCTACACTTCCATTTTTTATATCTTACGGCTCCCTTCTACTTAGTTTGTGAATCTTGAGCCTACTGAATTTTTTTGCCATTCCATTAACATATCCCATGTTTTTCCCACCCCTGGTTCGCTGTTCTTATTTTCCTCACGTGCTAGAATGTATTGACTGCGACCTGACTGGAGAACTACAGCTGGTTCAAAGAGACAGATTTTACATAACGGTCCTAAGATTATACCTAAGCAAGTAGAGTAAAAATTTGAGACATCACTTAAATTCTGAATGCTCATGTTTATAAATAAGGCATGCAGTGTCTGCATAAGCTGTTATTTCCTTTCTTCACTCCACGTGGATTAGAGCGAGGACAGCAGTCCAGAATGCAGCCCCTGCCCTGGAGGGAAGGCTGTCCGGGCCCAGAGGGACTGGCAGGTGGACACATCACATCCTGTGTGCTGCTGGAGGAAGGGAGAGCTGGAGAAGGCAGGGCTTCCGAGAAGAGATGGCGTTTCTGCCTGAGTCTTGAAAGACGAATGAGCTTAGCAGGCAGAAAAAAGGCAGCATTTCAGGCAGAGTGTGTAGCATGGGGGTCCACACCAAAGATCAAGGACATGGGAATTTTGAGGGTTCTGAGGAGCTTGGAGGTGGCTGCGGCTTGCTCTGTTACCTGTGTCATTGCTGATATCTTTTATCTTAGTTCCGGCTGCTGTAATAAGTTACCACAGAATTGGGAGGCTTATAACAACAGACATTTGTTTCTCACAGTTCTGGAGGCTGGGAAGTTCAAGGTTGGTTGATTTGATCCTGGTGAGAGCCCTTTTCCTGTTGGCAGATGGCTCTCATCTTGCGTCCTCGTGTGGTGGAGAGAGAGCTCGAGTTAGCTCTCCTTCTTTTTTTGGGAAGACACTAATCCCATCAGGGGCCCAATCCTCTTGGCCTCATCTAAACCTAATCATCTCCTAATACCATCATATTGGGGGTTAGGGATTCAACATATGCATTGTGAAGAGACACAAACAATCAGCCTGTAACACTTTCTAACACTTGTGGCTCAAGGAGGAAGCATGAGAATGGAGAAATGTTTTTTTCCACCAGTGATTTGGTGACCACGTGTAGAGTGTTGAAAGGGTGAGGGGCCCCATTAACCACATCTAGTCCAAGAACGTAACTGTGATGCCTGCCCTAGCTCGGTAAGAGATACTATGGATTTCAAAAAACCAGCCAACTCATTTTTTCCAATAATAAGAAACCATTTATTCTATTTCTAAATATAGAATAAGCAGCATTTATAGTTGCCCAAATTTTGGTATCTCTTAGGAGAAAAACACAGGTTGATTTTTTGTTGTTGTTGTTACAACTAAACTTTTTAAAAACTTAGATAGACTTGCCAAAAATAGAGTACAACATGAGACTAACAGAAAAAAAACAGAAGATAACTCTTAAGATGAATATAGACTCAGTCTTGGTGCATATATATTTTATACACTAGCCACAGATTGTTTTTTTTTCATGCTTAAAATATTTTGTTTCATATTTGCTTCCAATCCAGGGACAGTATATTGAGTTCCCATTTTATCAGGTGGATTTGAAAAGGTAGAACACGGCCTTTTTTTGTTGTTATGCAGTAACAGACCATCTCCCGCCTACGGGAGGGGTTGCTTTTATTTTCACCTCTTTAATATGAGCTGAGCCACGTGGGTGAAAGCAGCAGGAACCGTAAATGCTGTCACTCTGGCAAAGGCCAGGGTTAGCTCAGAAAGGGTCTGTGAAGAGGCTGGGAAGTGGATCTGGTGACTTAGAAGTTTTGTTTTATAAGCCAACCAGGACGGTTGCTGTGCAGGTCGAGTTCGCGCCCAGGCTATTGCCACCCCTGCAGGCCTGACCTTGGTTAACAAGGAAGGGGCAGGGGGACCTGGGCGCTTCACCTGCAGGGCTTTTCTTCTCTTGAAACGGAAACACCATCTTTGCAGAAAAGGGAAGGGAAGGGAAGGAAAAGAAAGGAAAGGAAGACAAGTCAGACTGACATTTTTGTTACACTAAAGCCAGACGTTGCTTTAGATAAAGTCATCTTGGAAATGGAGCTTTATTTCTCTACCAAGCCACACACAGAAAGCCGGTCGCTTAACCAGGAAGCTTGGCTCTCAGGACTCCACTCTAATCCAGGGTGGAAAACAAGTAGCCCCCAGATGGCATTTGCGGGAGATTACCGGCTGGTAATCCTTCCTTGTCCTAGAAGATTAAGTCTGCCCTGGTGTAGTTGTGGTCAGCTGAGTGAGTGATTTAAAAAAATAATAAATTGTGGTTTCTTGTCAGTCTGCCAGTGTCTGACATTTGCTTGAACTGTTTGTACATCGGGGCCATGTTGCGGCACCAGGTCCTCCTTTGTTTACTGAAGAAAGCTCCAGCAAGCTTGGTTTCCTGTCCAGGTTGTTGGTTGTTGGCTGAAATGAACAGCGGGTGGTGACTAGAGCCTTTCCTCAGGTTGCTGGGGAGAAGTCATTTATTAAACAGCCCTCTTGTCCCAAGGGCGTGACGGCTGCACCTGGGCCAGGAAGCCAAGCTCTCAGAAACCTGGGCTTGATTTTTTTCGCGAGGTTGCCCAGTGCAGTGATCCAAGGGAATACGGGCAGAGCAGCGCTCAACCGAGGAATAGCAGGCGGTGATAGAACTATGCGTTCTGCATTCATCTGGAATGGACAGTAGAGAGATGGATTTTTATGAGGACTACCAGTCCCCGTTTGATTTTAACACAGGAGTGAACAGAAACTATCTCTACTTGTATCCTAGTGGAAATACATCCCCACCAGGATCACCTACTCTTCAGAAGTTTGGTAACTACTAGTTTTCTAAAGTTAAGTTTGCTGTAATGAAACCTGTACACAACTTGGGATTTGCCGGGCCTTAAAATTCTTAGTGTAAAAAGGTACCGGGATATTGCTCTGTTGCCACTGGTTCGTAAAGCTGCTACAGATTCCAAGCAGAGAGCTAGATGGCTCATTAAATATTTAGAATATATGTTATATATTTAAATATATATAAATAAATGGGAACTTAGATTTTATTTTATTCATTTTTTAATCTTGTATTGGAGTGTAGTTGATTTACAGTGTTGTGTTAGTTTCAGGTGTACCGCAGAGTGACTCAGTCATACGTATACATATATCTATTCTTTTGCGGATTCTTTTCCCATACAGGATATTACAGAATATTGAGTAGATTTTAAAGGTAGAACTATTTGTATGGGCATTAGAGGTCTTCTGATCACTTAGAGTTCATTGAGCTGATAAATAACAAAAATGGGGGAATCCGAACGCTTCTGGTCACCTATGTAATTTATGAAGATCCCCCCTCCCCCCAATTTTGTCTTTGCGAAAATGAGGCTTAAGCATCTGAGACACTGACTAAATTCAAGGTTCTGCTAAGGGAGGGCCTGGATTTTGTTCTGGAATACTGTGAGCAACATGCAGAGATATCCAGGTGAGAGATTTTAAGAGAAAAACTCAAAGCTGCTAGACCTTTGGAAGCAGTCATTGCTTCCCATGTGCTGCTCTAAGATTGCTCTGCAGGCCCGGAGCCACCATCAAGGAAGAGCTTAGTTTATCGGTACCGGCAGCACAAAGCTGGAAGCAGCCTCAGCCACGTCCAAGCCAATCCCCTCACTTTACAGCTAACACTTGGAGATGGTTAAACGACCTCTGTGACTTGCCAGAGAAGTAAGCAGATTTTCCTAGAAGTTAATGTTTCCCTTACTAACGAAGAGTAGGTCACATTTCTCCCTTCTTAAGCTTAAAAAGTGGGTAAATTTGGGAAAAGATGGTAAAGGCCACAACACGAAACCTAGTTGTAAGTATTTTAGGGAGCACGCTAAAGCAGCATGCCTCTCACCATTGGTCACAATCCGTGGCCACCTGTGGGGGTGTAGTTTGGATTTCCAGGAATGGAAAATTGTTGACAGTAACAGGGTAGAGCTGATCTCCAGAAGTTGGGGACTGGCAAGCAGCAGCTGGGTGCCTGCCCCCAAAGGATGACCTCCTCCATCCTCACCTCTCAGTCCTATGTGTAGGAAATGCTTCAAGAGCAACACACAGTAGGAAGTTAGAGCTCAATGACAGAGTGAAGCCTAAGTGACATTGGCCGTGGGAGCTGGGACCGTAGTGACCTGACCTCAGGTAGATCTTGGTGATCAGTGTGCAAGGCTTCGAGATTCCCAGGAGGATTCTGCCGCTCGTTTGAGGTATCTCTCAGTCTTTTTATGTCTCTGTTCCACCTCCTTTTACTTTTCCCAGCTGTAGTATTTGCTGCCTTTGGACGTTTTCTGTTAAAACAGAAGCAGTGGGTAGGGTTGAGTGTGTCTCTAGGCGAATTTTGAACAATTACCTCCCCAATTCCTACTAGCAATCTGTAAGAGTCTGGGCTCATGGGATTAGACACAGAATAATTAAAAAAAAAAAAAAAAAGCAGTGAACAACAAAAACTGAAAACAAACTCGTGTACCCACCAGTGCTCGTGAGATTTATTAGTTTGTGATAATTTAAAAAAAAGGAACAGTGGAGAGAGCAGTAAAACAAACAGAAACCCCCATAAGCAGTCACCTAGTAAGAACATGGTGGTTCTAAAATAAGCAAATCAAAGTGGGGCTCTCCAGTCTCTGTGCCCAGGACAACTCGGGGCGCAAGAAGCTTGCAAATCTGTTTGAACATCAAGTGTGAGGCGTAGATGGAATGAGTACCGTCTTCTGTATGTGTGCAGCCTTTGTATTTCTAGATAGGAGTGCTTAGGATGGATTCCTACGTTATAAATCCATTTAACAGCTCACGTGGCTATTGACCACTATGCATTTTCCTAATCAGAAGACAAGTAGTACAAAAAAAGGACTGATGTTAAAAGGAATCATAGGGCTTCCCTGGTGGTGCAGTGGTTGGGAGTCTGCCTGCCGATGCAGGGGACGCGGGTTCGTGCCCCGGTCCGGGAAGATCCCACATGCCGCGGAACGGCTGGGCCCATGAGCCATGGCCGCTGAGCCTGCGCGTCCGGAGCCTGTGCTCCGCAACGGGAGAGGCCACAACAGCGAGAGGCCCGCGTACCGCAAAAAAAAAAAAAAAAAGGAATCATACTCAGAAAGGCTGGGAACACTGATCTGAAAAACATATTCTTTGATATTTATCCAAAATGCCATCATGGGGCAAATGAGAAGGTAACAAGATTTAATCTGTGGGTAGAATGTTCCTCAGAAGCAATCTGAGTGAAGGACAGGATGAGGGCCAGTGCCTGGAACAAAAAGAGGTCTTTTATCAGGGACTTTAAAACTCTCTTGGTACAGCCAGCCCACGTTCAGAAATGCCATATACTTCTTGATCCACAACTCTCATAGATACAAATGTCAATAGCTGAAGCAGAATCCTGTGAAACAGAACTTATCCTTACTATGTGTGATGTACTCTGATATCTTATATTATTCCATTTCTTCTTTTAAAAAGGCTCATTTGGTACTGCTAAATGGATTTCACAGTGCATAGTTTGAAAAACACCGATTTCAGATTCTGGAATACAAAGCTCCATTAGGGGTGTCAGTCTTTTGTTCACTGCTTTTTCCCCAGCACCTGGAACAGTGCTTGACAGCTGTGGTTCAACAAGTATTGTTGGTTGAATGAATGAGTGAATGAATGAATGAATGAAATGAAAGTGGCAAAGAGTAAATCACACTGCAGTTCATTTTACAGATGTGAACATGGAGGCCAAGAGAGGTGTTAAGTCCCCGAATCACAAAGTTTAGCCTAAGTCGGGACTCATACTCACCCTCAGTTCTCAAACCAGTGTGTTTTTTTTTTTCCTTTGGTTTGTTTGTTTTTTGATCACAGGAAATCTCCACCTGTCTGGTAACGGATATCATACAACAGGTTAATCATTTAAGGCCTAACCTTTCCTTTGGTCAAGGGTCTTAAGTGGGGTAGTTTGTTGAGTCCTCATGTGCCACTTGGACCTGAACTTCCCATGTTGCCATGCGGTCAGCAGAGTGGCCTCACAGCTGGTTTCCTTGGCTGCATTTTTCTCTTCCATCCTGTGAACATCTACAAGGAAAACTTCCCAAATGTTATTTATGTAGACTCACTCTTTCTCTTAAGGATTTTCTAACGTACAGAAAGATGCAGCCCTAGTTTATTAAAAAAACCCCTTTGGTTATTTCTAGTGGTTTCAGGAAATAGGAGCCATTTAAAACTCTGACATTTTAGTTTCGTGCTGTCGTATTTGAAACTCTAACAACACGGGAAATACTCGAACTGAAATGTCCTTTTCATTCTCTTTTATACCCCTTCTTGATTTCTATTCTGTGCCATTCTCTTTTCTTTTTAGGGAAGGAGTCATCACTTCTTGAAAGTTTTTCAGGATTGTCAAGGTCTTAAATAGCAAATATATGGTTTACAAAATAAAAATCTGAGAATTGAAGAGATGTGGAACCTTCTTATTCCTACAGAGGAGATTTGAGGATGGAGTGACTTCCCCGTTGGGGATCCCCAAATTCCTCCATGGCTGACCTTTCACCCCCTTTCATGGAGTGCCCCAGTTTTGCCAGTTTTACACTTGATTGGGGCTGTGGGGACAGATGGCTCTGAAATAATTGGCTAAAGATTTTTTTTCCTCTCTTTTTTTTTTTGTTTTTTTAAGATGAAAGAGATTCAAGGGTCAGTTTAAGAATATCTGGAGAGAGGTTAACTGGTTTTATCAATATGATTCTGGATACAAATTTTAAAGATTCTTGGTATGGTGAAAACTGCATGCTGTGGGATTGGTTCTAACTCTTGGAACTCCAGCAAGTGTGTTGGGAAATAAAACCTTGAGATAAATTCTTTCCTCATTAACAAAGAATGTGTTCTTCATTATGTTTCTTACACACTTGTGTTAATTAGGACTTTAAAATTGTTTCTATATTAACCATAATTAGTTATTCATCTTTACAATATATTGCAGATCCAAAAAAAAAAAAATCTGGAGAGGCACATGAAACATTTGAAAATACGAATATGTTCTCCCTTTGCTGTCTTTTCTTCCTCCTCCACTCTTCCTGGGAAGTGAAGCTCGGGGAGGGTGACCTTTTTTCTTGGGCAGGAAGTTGACTGCTGTGTCGGGCCCTGTTTTCAGAGTTGAGTCCCAGGAGCACGGTGGCCCGTCTTCCCCCTTTTGCGTCGGTGCTGTCTGCCTCCCCTCCCCGGCTTGCAGGAATTTCCTCTTTGATGAGGAGTCCATCTCCTGGGCTCCTGGGTCACCTCCCTGGGTGGAGCGACTCGAGTTTCCTCAGCTTTCTTGTTGCTTGCTGTCTCCATGACAATTACTCCACTCATTTTTCTCTCCTGAGGTTTTACTGTCCTCACCATGAGCAAATACGGGAAAATCACAGCCTTAAGGAGTATCAAGGCTTCACAGCCCGTGCTCCTGGATCTCTTTCTTCTGAAAAGAATCAGTGTCAAATAGCAGGTGTCAGAGCCTCCCTTGCCCGAAGTCAGTGGGGCACTTTTGCCCCCCTGTGGGCATTTGGCCACATCTGGAGGAGATTTCAAGACGATTTGGTCGCTACCACTGGGTGCAGGAGGGGATGCTGCAGACACTGAGTGGGTGGATGCCTGGGATGCCCCATGGGACGCTGCATAGGATACCCCCTGCCAAGAACTGTCCTGCTCTAAATGTCCACCATGTCACAGTTGGGAAGCCTCGTCTTAAGTGGATCCTTTGCTTTTAGGGTCTCTTAAGGATAACCACTTTGGTGTGAGGACCTCCAAGTATTCCTCCCCCTCTTCTGGATTTTGTTACATCCGGAAACAAAGAATAAGGCACAGAAAGTTGGAGCCCCAAGCACAGACTTTTAAGGGGAAAAATTTTTATCTTGTGACCTTTGTGGATATGACCACTAAAGATATTTTGAACTATATGTTTTATATATATATATATATATATTTTTTTTTTTTTGGTACCTCTAGGTTAAAAAAAGGGGCTGCATATTTCTTCTTGGATATGCTTAAAGAAAACAACCCCAGAGACTGAAGTTTCTTATTCCTCCTCTTGTCTTAAAGCCATCGTTGCCTCTTTGAAAACTGTGTAAGAGAGGTGTATACAGTTTTACTTTCCAGAGAAGCTTCTAGGCCTTGATTATCCTCTTACAAATTCTCCCTTGGGTAGACAGTGTTAACATTCAGACTTCAATAGCCGATACCTTACACTTCTCTTGTGGCACCTTCTTCCCTCCTAACTGAATGTTCTTGGAGGTGGCTGATGTTACATTCTTCCTGCTCTGAGACCATTAGCGCCCCACCTATTCAACCACGGAGTGTTTGCTGTGTACACACCTTCTGTGTAACATGAAGATAGGTGCCCTGCTCCAAATGGTAACAATCTATTAGATTATGTATGACACAGAGTTGCATTGCTTCAGAAAAGTGTCATTTTACGTCTGTTTTAAATAGGTTACGTCTGTTTTTAGGTGAAAGCAGTGAAGTGAGAATGAAATACATAAAATAAAAAGAGGGGCAAGGTAGACCAGGATGGGAGACGGGGTTCCTATCTCTCCCTCTGACTCCACGGGATGCCTTCCTACAATTCATTTATTCAGAGAGTATTGCTGAGTATCTCCTGTGTGCCAGACACTCTGCGCCAGATACTGTGCGGGGCCGAAGCTACGTGTTCGGAGCGCAGTGCTAAGGTCAAATACTGCCCAGCCGGCTGTGTTCTAAGTACAGTAGGCAATATACGGAGGGGTATTAGGCCCAGAGCAGCCCGGGCCACCAGGTCTGGAGAATTTCCTCCAAGAGCAGGAGACTTTTCCTACTGGCTTATTGAAATGAATGGGACTTGGAAATAAGGAGAGGGTTTCAGGAAGAGAAAATAACATGTGCAAAGACAGAAAGGAGAGCGTGATGTGTGGAAAGAGAGGGTGGAGGTGGTTGTACGACATCGTGAATGTAATTAATGCCGCTGACCTTCATGCTTAAAAATGGTTAAGATGGCAAATGGTATGTTATATATTTTACCATAATAAAAAAGTCAGAGGGGAAAAATAAGTACGGGAGGCAGCTTATCTTAACTTACTTCTTAATACGTTCCTTAAAAAAAATAAACCCGTCAAATAACATGTTTGCAGAGGAACTGCAGTTTGGAAGATGCAGTGAGCACATGGGGGTGGGTGTGGGCGTGAGGACAGTAGCAGGAGATGGGATAGGTGGGCTCCAGATTGTCAAGAGCAGTGAGCTTTACTAGCAGGTGGGCAGCCATACAAGGACGTATGGCAGGCAAGGAGTGCCGTGGTGAGAGTCATGTTTTAGAAAGATCCCTCTGTTGGCAGGGCAGTGAATGGATTGGAGGGGACAGAGACCATCAAGGAGCTTTGGGGGCAAGAATCTAAGCAAAACATGGGAAGAGCCTTGACTAAGGCAGGGGTAGTGGGATTGGTGGTGGAGGGTGAAGTGGACTCCTTGGGAGAGGGGGATGGAGGCACATCTCAGAGAGGTAGGAAAAAACGCAGGGAGGACAGTGGGAGGTGTCAGGACCGGAGACTTCAGAGTGAGGTTCAGTCTGCGCTGCCTAGAGATGTCACATGAGATCGTGACGGAGGACTGTCCTTAGCTGAAGGGGTGGAGGAGGGGCAGATGCTGAGGGAGGGGTTGGAGAGTGATGGGAAGTGAGGAAGTGAGCCTTGTGAATCAAGCGTCGTGGAGGAGGAGAGAGGAAATCGCCAGGACGACTTGTAGGACCCAGGAAGGTGAAACAGCAAATCCTTATCGAACACTGAGTATGTGCCCACCCTTGATTTCGTGGTCCTTTAAAATATTCTTATAAAAAGAGAGCTAGGTGGAATTACTGCCTTTTTATTTATTTATTTATTTATTTGCGGTACGTGGTCCTCTCACTGTTGTGGCCTCTCCCGTTGCGGAGCACAGGCTCCGGACGCGCAGGCTCAGCGGCCATGGCTCCTGGGCCCGGCCGCTCCGCGACATGTGGGATCTTCCCGGACCGGGGCACAAACCCGTGTCCCCTGCATCGGCAGGTGGACTCTCAACCACTGCGCCACCAGGGAAGCCCCTGCCTTTTTATTTTTTAAACAGGTAACGGGGTTTGGGGCTCAGTTTCCTGGGGCTCAGTTCCCTGGGGCTACCATAACAAAGTGCCCCAGACCGAGCGGCTTAAAACAACAGAAATTTATTATTTTTACGGTTTTGGAGCCTGGAAGTCCAAAATCAGGGTGTCAGCGGGGCCATGCTCTCTCTGACACCTGCAGGGACATCCTTCCTTGCCTCTTCCTAGCTCCCCGCTGGTAACCCTTGGCTCGCCTTGGCTGGCAGCTGCATCTCTCCAGTCTCTGCCCTACAGCGTCACACAGCGTGCTCCCTGTGTCTCTGTGCGCTCTGGGTCTTTACATGATGTTCTCTCCGGGTCCCGGTGTTCGGACTCCCTTTTACTTATAAGGACATCAGCCACTGGATCAGAGCCCACCTAAATCCAGTATGATATCATCTTGATTACATCTGCAACAACCCGGTTTCCAAATAAAGACACATTTACGGGTCCTGGGAGTTGGAAGTAGAAGGTATCTTTTTTGGGGGGTGGGGGAGACGCAAGTCAACCCACAACACCATCTAGTTTTAAAAATCTCTGCCCTGTGTTTCCTGTCTTTACGCAGTGAAGTGTTTGGATTTAAATGATCCAAAATTCTTTTCAGATCTAAAAGTGTATGAAAATGGTTAAAATTTTTTTAGTTGATAATCGTAGAAAGTCTTGAAGGGAAATAGTTGGCCTTGATTGGAAAAAAAAAAAAAGGTGAAAGACGAAGAACTGAAGGGAAGAGAGAACTGTTTAGGGTTCCACTATAGGGGCTGCACCCACCACACCTGAGCAGGGAGGTACCCACCAAACTCTCAACTGTGGCTTAGTTGTAGTTGTAGGTTCTAAATATGTATCAAAAAAGCTTTACTTCCTTCCCTGGTTGAAATTTTTGGGACTATGTAGCAAATGGATGGCTATGCATGGGGTAGGAGGAGAGTGGAGAAAAGAGAAACTTAGTTGGAACAAATCTTTAGCAAATAAGTCAGTTCAAGTGAAATATTTATGAACGTTTGCTTTATTTTGGGCGCTATGAGTCCTGAGGTGAAAAGATAAGGGTGTGACTTCAGGACCTTGTTTTCTGGAACTGGAGACTGTTCAAGACTGAAGTCTTTTCCCCATTATTCCTCGTTCTTCCCCACCGTTCTCACTCCTCAGACATGTTTCCACTGAAGCAAAACACTAAGAACTTCATTTTCCTCAAAGTACTAACGAATTCTCTGACGTCCAAAGTATCATGTTTCATCACATCAAAGACACCACAGATTTTACGAATTTTACGATGTACCATTATTTTACGTTTCATTAAGGGAAAAAATTGCTGCAAGTTAAAGTAAAAATCAATGTTTTCACTTAAAATTAGCTTATTTTAAGTGAAAACAAATTTTATTTTAAGTAAAATTGTCACTTAAAATTTTATGCTTATTTTTTCAGATTTATTCAGACATATACATTGATCATAACACTCCTCTGCATACTTTTTTTTTTTTCTTTTTTGCGGTACGCGGGCCTTTCACTGTTGTGACCTCTCCCGTTGCGGAGCACAGGCTCCGGACGCGCAGGCTCAGCGGCCATGGCTCACGGGCCCGGCCGCTCCGTGGCATGTGGGATCTTCCCGGACCGGGGCACGAACCCGTGTCCCCTGCATCGGCAGGTGGACTCTCAACCACTGCGCCACCAGGGAAGCCCCCGTGCATCCTTTTTAAAGTCAGCTCAGTTCAAGTTTTCCTGAAAGATCTTCACGTGCATCGCCTGACTTATCTGAATTCCCTTTCAGTTAGAAATACTCCATGTCTGTTTTATTTATCTTGTTCTCACAAAACGCCTGTGATACAGCCTTTCTTAGAAGAGAGGTCTGTGATTTTTCTAAGCCACTGACACCCATTTTGCACATTTTGAGGCCCAGCTACAGGTGACAAACAGCGGTGCCACAAGGACTGCCTAGCTGGCTGGCTGTACAATGATCTCCAGTTCAAAGATGTAAAATGTAGAAGAAAAAATTGTGTCTCAGGACTGAAGGGGCACCGTTCTCCTGGTTCATCCCCATCGCTCCCTTGGCAGTGGGTCTCCCACCTGGGCAACCAACACTTCTCCTGTCCGTGGGCTTCAGGCTCTCCTCCCCAGATGAAACTCTTCAGGGTGATCCCATGCATGCAGCTGAAGACAGGCTGGCAATCTGTTTGCACAACTAGAAGAAGAATTAAGTGGCTAAAATGTTAGTAACCTGATGGAACGAATTATCACTGATTTGCAGTCACTTGGGCTCGATAGTGGTATCTGTGACTTTCAAGCCAGGCACCCCGTGTGTTCTCACACTTGCAGGGAACAAAAAGCCCTCTGCTTCCAGCTTCCCTTGTGACCTGCTGTTTGTTCCCCCTGATCTTTGGAATTTCTCTACGAAAAGTGTACATGAAGGAGTAAGAGTTTAGAGTCAGAAAGACCTGCGTTTTAATTTCTGTGACTCTGGGCACATTACTGAACCTCAGATAACCTCAGTTTCCTAATGGAAGTAAATACTGCAAATACTGCTTTGCTCATTGGGTGTTGGTTGTAAGATTCTTGCCCTTGTTTTTTTTTTTAGATAATATGTAAATGTGTCTCCCCTCACGGTGGCTGGTATATTAGATCTCAATAAATATGTCATATTTTCTCCCTCTTCTCTGTCTTTTAAAAATAGATTTCTGTCAGACTCTGAGGAGGAACATTAAAATTAATGATCAAATAAGAATTTTTGAATTATTTATAGTTTTTAGTAATCTATATTTTAAAAAAATTATTGGAATATAGTTGCTTTACAAGGTTGTGTTGATTTCTACTGTACAGCAAAGTGAATCAGCTATATGTATACATATATCCCCTTTTTTGGATTTCCTTCCCATTTAGGTCACCACAGAGCACTGAGTAGAGTTCCCTGTGCTATACAGTAGGTTCCCATTAGTTATCAGTAATCTATACTGATGTACATTTCCATGTCCCAACTTTCATGTTATGAATGAGAAATTAATATCTTTTTTCCAGCATGCCAGAGTCTACCTCTGCAATAAATACTCTACTCTTACTGAACATATAAGATATGGGATAATACCTAGAAACACATAACAAGGTTTGAGGAAACTATATGGTTGGAAATGATTAAAAGACTGCTTTTGATCTACTCTACCATTTTTTACAGAGTCTTATTTATTATTGCCTCTAGGTATCTCCCAAGTCTGACCTTCAGCCCCCTACTCTTGTCTTTATTTGTGCTTTGTACAATGAATGATTTGAAGTTTTATTTTCACATAAAAATATTCAGGTTCAGAGTCCTAACTCCACCATGTATTCAGGTATGTTATCATGGGCAAGTTGCTTAACCTCTGTAAGCTTCAGTTTCCTCATCTGTAAATGGTGATGGTGATCCTTGTCTCACAGAAGTGTTGCAAGTAAATGATGTAATGTATTGGGACCACTTAGCTCAGATTTGGATATAAATAGAATGCACTTTGTGGTGGCGGCTATGGTTATTAATAATTTTCCTAAGTCATGACTGTTAGGTTTTGCAGGTGATTTCGATATCTATGTTTCTGTTCTTCCTTCATGTCCTTAATTTTCCAATTTTTTCCCTAGTCGATGATCCTAAAACAAACCTCGCCTTTAAATTTTAATATTGATAATTTGCTGCCACCTACAGGCTAATATGAAAAAAGCAGAACGTGTAATTACCAGCTTTCTTAGACTGAGTATAAAATCCCAAGGTCATCATGGAGGTCCCGAAGCTAACTGTGGACAACCCCAGAACGCCCTTTTCTGAGATTCCTATTTTCCCTGGTAGCTCAACTAAATTCTTGATTAATATGAGAATCCTCTTAGATTCTTTCTGGAATTGGGCAGTTACGCGTAAAGCATTATTAGTAATCAGATATTGCATCTTCCCCCATAAGTAGATTTGCAAAACAGTGTTTATTAAAAAGTGTGAAAGAAGCTTTGCTATTTAAGGCATGGTTTAGCACCTGAGTTTTTTGTTTGTTTATTTATTTATTTGGCTGCATCGGGTCTTGGTTGCGGCACCCAGGCTCTCCGTAGCGGTGCGCAGGCTCTAGAGCGCGCAGGCTTGGTTGCCCTGCGGCATGTGGGATCTTAGTTCCCTGACCGGGGATCAAACCTGCATCCCCTGCATTGGAAGGCAGATTCTTAACCATGGACCACCAGGGAGGTCCCAGCACCTGAGTTTACTTGCGCTTTGTTGGGTCCTGTCCTAGTTGGAGAACTTGAGAGGGTCTGAGCAAAACATTAAAAATAAAATAATGTTTGTAATGAACTCTGTTGTGGTTCTTATTCTCTTGCCTCATACGATTGCTGCCTGTATGCTTGTATCCCATCCTCAGTCTCACGCACCTTTGTCGAATAATCTGGTATAGGGCATACATTTGCAAGCACACATGGACCCTCCTCAGTGGTTTCTGGCCGTACATAGCACGGCACCGTGTCCGCAGTTTGATATGACTCAAGCTGGAGTAAGAGGTTCCAGTGCCAGATAGCAGGGGATGGGGCCAGTGAGGCTTGTGTGCTAAACTACGTGGTCGAAGTTGCTTTGAAAACAACAAGGAGCTACTAAAGGAACCATTTTAAGCTGGAGTGACATGATGAGATTTCTATCAGTACTTGGGCAATCTGCTTGAAGATATTTTAGAGGAGACCCGCAGAAGCAGCTGTTCATTGAGCCTTTTGATCCACTGATTGTACCTGTCACGTATTGTCTTTGCATGAGAGGACTTGAAGGAGATCCTATTTGCCACTCTAGCTTGTGGTTTTTGAATTGTTTTATTTGTATTACTTTTATGCCTTTAACAATTCTGTAAACACCTTTCAGGTAGGCACTGTTATGCTACTAATTATTGTTATTGTAATTATCAAACTACTCTTATGCAGTTAATATACAATAGATCACGTGCAAGTGTCTGTACCTTTTACACAATGTACGTACGTATACTCCTCCTGGGCTTGCCATGGCGCTGGCTGCTTGTCAAACAGCGTGCTTGTTCTCTGTCGGTCTTCCTCTCTGCCTGCCTCTTAAGTCTGTCATCTGCCACCTGGCATCCTGCTTTGGGTGGATGCCACATTGCCACTGTGGTGAAACCAGCTCTTCCCAGAAGTGGACGTGAGGGCTGGTGGGGAACAATGTGGTCCCTGGAATGCTCACTGGCAGAAAGAGGCAAAGAGCAGGAAGAGGAGGAGACCTTTTCCTGGTTCCCGGTGCAAAAAAGCTGTTGCCAGAGGAGACTGTGAACTCCCACAGCTGGGTAATGGGAATGGGTGGCAGGACTGCGACCAGGGTAAGGCGAGCGAGCCCTTGCCTCAGGTGTAGAATTTAAGGGGGCATCGAAAAGCCCTGCAATCAAGATGAGTATTATGTTAATGCAGTGTTTTAAGAAGATTAAAATGGAAGGAATCCATGATGAACAACATACTAACATTTTAAATAAAGACGAGATCAGTAACAGTGCTATGAAAAGCCACCTTTGGAGCCTGAGGCAAAAGGAAAAGTCAACCATACTGAGCCTGTCTATTTAAAAATTTGGTACTTTGTTCACCGTGGATTCTTTGAATTAACTTTGATTTTTAAAAAATATTACATTAAAATATTAAAATAATTTATATTGAGGTTTTTTTAGTGCCCTCTTAAATTTGTCACCCAAGGTTCAGGGGCCTCACTGCCCACGCTCTTAGCCTTGTACTTGGTTGGTTGGGCAGAAGAGAGGGGAGACTTGCCGAGAGGCAGGTGGCTTCCTGGCTACTCTCTGAAAATACTGAGTTCTTCCTGATGGATGAGTAGACATTGGCTCTATTCCAGGGCAATGGGTGTGGCAGGATTGGTCATAAATAGTGTTTTGGTAGAAATATTATGTGGGTGTTGGTCATTTCTCTGAGTATATAATTTAGGATTTTTAAAAGGGTATCTGGATGAGATACATATTTTTAAAAAGCTACAAGAAGGTGTCTCCTACTTCCACTAACTAAGGGAAAGAAATGGAATAAAATTTCTTTAGATAGTTCTTCATTGAGGCTGTTAAGAGTTGAATCTGATTAGTAGAGGAAGCTAAAGACATTTACAGTCTCCTTCCTTTGGTTACTATGAATTATTAGTCATGCTGATTGACTAGTTAAGCATTTAAAGTCTTGGGAAGATCCCATTCTTGGCCTCTTAACTCTTCTGCTTTGCAGTAAGTATATTGTGACTGGAGAAATGAACAGAAGCAGAGAGGGTGCTGTATTTTTTTTTTTTTTTTTTGCTGCGGTACGCGGGCCTCTCACTGTTGTGGCCTCTCCCGTTGCGGAGCACAGGCTCCGGACGCTCAGGCTCAGCGGCCATAGCTCATGAGCCCAGCCGCTCCGTGGCATGTGGGATCTTCCCGGACCGGGGCACGAACCCGTGTCCCCTGCATCGGCAGGCGGACTCGCAACCACTGCGCCACCAGGGAAGCCCGGCGCTGTATTTTTTAAATTCATATTTTGGTAGGGTGTCATTTGGTGGTTTTCAGTGGTTAGGTCAGACTTTTTTTTTTTTTGGTGCGTTCCTGGGAGAGCCACATCATTTGAAGGTGTAGAAAAATGAGGTGTGGCTCTAACCTAATTGGCTTTATTCTGGCTGGGGCAGTGGAGGAGCCCAAAGGAGAATTTTACTTAGCTTTCATACCTTACAGACTTTTTTTTTTTTTTTTTTGAAATCTCCAACAAGGTCTACTGAGAACAGACCCAGTACCCGAGGAAGGAGAAGATGTTGTTGCCACTATCAGTGCCACTGAGACCCTATCAGAGGAGGAGAGAGAAGAGCTAAGAAGAGAACTTGCAAAGGTAAAGGCGCAATCCTTCTGGAACTTCATGTTTTGCACTTACTATATTGTCTTTTGTTTTTCTAAAGCACATGGTAATATCGTAGACTCAGTTTCAGGGCAGAGAAAGCAACATGTGTTTACTCTCCTAGAGATCTTGAGTGGGGGAGAGGAGATGAGGGAGTGTGAGATCAGTTGGTTTTTATATGAGGGAAGGTAGGTACAGGTAAAGTGGATCTGAGAAGTAGGGTGTGAAGTGGGAAATGGATGAGGGCTACTAGTGAATATCTTCTAAGTGACCTCACTAACCCTGATGCGCTTGGCTTTTCAGCTGCTTCACTGACTTTTTTCTCCCCTTGGCAGTGTTGTGGATAGAGGTACTTCGAACCTTCTTTCCATACCTTCCTCTCTTTTTTTTTTTTCTTAAAATCAACCATTGTAAAGTGTACAGTTCAGTGGCATTCAGCATATTCACAATGCCGTGCAATTATCATCTCTGTCTAGCTCCAAACATTTTTAGCACATCCAGACGAGACCTCATATTCACTAAGCTGGCATCCCGTTTTCCCTTCCTTAGCCCCTGGTGACAATTAATCTGCTTTCTCTCTCTATGGATTTACCTATCCTGAATATCTCATTTAAATGGAATCACATATCATGTGACTTTTGGTATCTGGCTTTTATCATTTAGTATAATGTTTTTGAGGTTCATCCTTGTTGAGCTTGTATTGGTACTTCACTGCTTTTTTTGTGGCTGAATAATATTCCATTGTATTTATCTTCTGTATTTTGTTTATCCGTTCATCTGTTGATGGACATTTGGGTGGTTTCCACCTTTTGACTATTGTAGATACTGAGCTAAGGGATATTTGTGGAAAACTACTTGTTGGAATACCTATTTCTAATTCCTTTGGGATATACCCAGAAGTAGAATTGCTCGTCACATGGTAATTCCATGGGTAACTTTTTTTTCAGACCTGCCAGACTGTTTTCACAGGGACACCGTTTCACATCTCCATCAGCAACTTCTGTACATCCTCGCCAACATTTTTTATTTTCTGTCTTTTTGACTATAGCCATCTTAGTGAGTGTAAAGTGGTATCTCATTGTGGTTTTTATTTGTATTTCACTAATGACGAATGATACTGAGCATCTTTTCATGTGCTTATTAGTCGTTTATATGCCTTCTTTGGAGAAATGTCTATTCAAACCTCTGCCATGTTCTTAAAACATTATTTGCCTTTTTGTTGTTGAGATGTAAGAGCTCTTCCTATATCCTGGATACTAGACCCTGATCAGAAATGTAATTTGCAAACATTTTCTCCCATTCCATACATTGTCCTTTTACTTTCTTCATAGTGTCTTTTAAAAAAAAAACTTATTTATTTGGCTGCGCTGGATCGTAGTTGCGGCATGCGGGATCTTTAGTTGCATCATGCAAACTCTTAGTTGCAGCATGTGGGATCTAATTCCTTGACCAGGGATCAAACCTGGGCCCCCTGCATTGGGGGCACAGAGTCTTAGCCACTGGACCACCAGGGAGGTCCCTCTTCATAGTGTTTTAATGCACGAAGGTTTTAAAGTCTGATGAAGTCCAGTTTATTTTTTCTCTAGTTGCTTGTCCTTTTGGCATTACATCTAAGAATCCATTTCCCAAACTCAAATCATGAAGATTTACGCTATGTTTTCTTCTAAAACTTCTCTCCTATATATAAGCCTGTGATACATTTTGAGTTAATTTTTGTGTATGGTTTGTGGTAGGGTTCAAATTCATTCTTTCACATGTGACTTTAGTTTTGTTAGCACCATTTGTTGAGAGATTATCCTCAGTGAATGCTCTTGGCATTCTTGTCAAAAATCATTTCACATAGATGTAAAGGTTTCTTTCTGGACTCTCAATTCTGATATATTCATCTATATGTCTGTCCTTCTGAGTGTACCACACTCTTTTGATTACTATAGCTCTGTAGTAAGTTTTGAAATCGAGAAGTGTGACTTTTTCACCTTTTTCTTCTTTTTCAAAATTGTTATTTAAGGTCTCTTGCAATTCTATATGAATTTAGAATCTACTTTTCTACCCACAAAAAATGCCATTGGGATTTTGATAGGACTTTTATTGAATCTGAGGATTGATTTGGGGGAGTATTGCCACCTTAACAATATTAAATCTTACACTCCATGAATGTGGAGTGTTTTTTCATTTGTTTAGATCTTCTTTAATTCCTTTTAGCAATGTTTTATAGTTTTCAGTGTACAAATCTTATACTTCCTTAGTTAACCTTATATTGAAGTATTTTATTCTTTTTGATGTGATTATAAATGGAATTTTCTTAATTTACTTTTCAGATTTTTCATTGCTACTGTATAGAAATACAGCTGAAGTTTCCATGTTAATCTTGTATACTGCAACTTTGCTGAATTTGCTTATTAGCTCTAATAGATTTTTTCTGCATTATTTAAGAATTTTCTATATATAAGATAATGCAGTTATCTTATATCTTATATTTTCTGCAGTTAAAGGTCGTTTTACTCTTCCTTTCCATTTTAGATGCTTTTATTTATTTTTCTTCCCTGTTGATCTGACTGAAACCTCAGTGCTACGTTGAATAGCAGCGGTGACAGTGGGCATCCCTGTCTTGTTCCTAATCTTGGGGGAAATGCTTTCAATATTTCCCCATTCAGTATGGTGATAGCTTTTGTTTTTTTATAAATGCACTTATTCATGTTGAGGAAGTTCCCTTCTCTTCCTGGTTTGTTCAGTGTTTTTTTCATGAAAGGGTGTTGGGTTTTGTCAAATGCTTTTCTGCACCTTATTAAGATGATCATGTGTTCATCTTAATTCAATTAATATGGTATATTACATTGATTGATTTTCATATGTTGAATCATCCTTGCATTCCTAGGATAAATCCCACTTTATCCTAGGTGTATGTATTCTAGGTCATGGTGTATAATCCTTTTAATATGCTTCTGGATTTGGTTTGCTAGTATTTTGCTGAGTATTTTTGCACCTATATTCATGGGAGGGATTGACTTCAAGTTTTCTTGTGATATCTTTATCTGGCTTTTGTATCATGGTAATGGCTGGCCTCTTGGAATGAGTTAGGAAGTTTTCCATTCTCTTCTATTTTGTGGAAGAATTTGAGAAGAATTGGCCTTATTTCTTCTTTGTTTGGTAGAATTCACCAGTGAAGCCTTCTGGTCTTGGACTTTTCTTTGTTGGAAGATTTTTGATTATTCGTGCAATTGCTTTACATGTTATAGATATGTTCAGATTGTCTGTTTCTTCTTGGGTCAGTTTTGACCATTTGTGAATTTCTAGGATTGCATCCATTTCATTTAGGTTATCTAGTTTGTTGGCATACAATTGTTCATAATATTTTCTTATAATCTTTTTTATTTCTATAAGGTTGGTAGTAGTGTCACCACATATACTTCTGATTTTAGCTACTTGCATCTTCTTTTTTTTTTTTTTCCTCTGTCAGTCTAGCTAAAGGTTTGTCAATTTTGTTGACCTTTTCAAGGAACAGCCTTTGACGTCATTGATTTTTTGCTATTGTTTTTCTGTTCTCTATTTTGCTTATATTTAATCTTTATTATTATCTTCCTTTGTTAGATTTGGGTTTAGTTTACACTTCTTTTTCTAGATCTGTAAGGGTGTAGAATTAGGTTCTTGATTTGAAATCCTCTTTATTAATGTAGGCATTTGCAGCTATAAATTTTCCTCTGAGCACTACTCCTACTACTTCTCATAAGTTTTAATATGCTGTGTGTTTGTTTTCATTTGTCTCAAGGTATTTTGTAATTTCCTTTGTGATTTCTTCTTTGACTCATTGGTGGTTTAAGAGTGTGCTGTTTAATTCTGATACATTTATGAATTTTCCAATTTTCATTTTGTTTTTGATTTCTAGTTTCATTCCATTATGGTTGATAAAGATATTTGGTATGATTTTAAATTTATTGAGACTTGTTTTGTTGCCTAACATGTGCTCTGTCCTGGAGAATGTTCCATGTACATTTGAGAAGAAGGTGTATTCTACTGTTTTTGGGTGAGGTGTTCTATTTATGTCTGTTAGCTCTAGTTGGTTTATAGTGTTGTTCAAGTTTCCTGTTTCTTTTTCACTTACCTGTTTGTTCAGTCCACTTTTTTTACATCAGATTTTATAAACTAGGTGGGGATAAGATGGGCAAGGCAGATTGGTGATAAGCCCTACGAGGAGAGTAAGAATTAAAAATATTGAGTATGTGGTACATGCCTAATATTGTTATTTTGAAAAGATAAAACAAAAATACTTTTTCCACAAGTTATTTATGTTTAGTGCAGAAACAAAAAAAAAAGCAAAGAAAATTAAAATTACCTACAGTGTAAAAGATTTAGATTATCTGTTTCCAGATTTCCAGACTTTTTGCTATCTATGTATTGCTATAACATATTTCAGTATTTTATGAAGGCATCAGAATACATATCTGTAACTTTTCTTCACTTAACTGAATTTCAAAAAAAAATTTGTGCCAGTAAATAATCTTGAAAACATCATTTTAAATTGCTGCATAGCCCATTTTTTAATTGCTTTAAGCTCATTTTTAGTTAATGGGCATAGTATTTATAAACATTTAGTTGTTTCCCTTTTTTGCTATTATGAACAGTATTTTGATGGAAGTACTTACATATAATCCTTTAGGCACCTCTTTAATTAGTTCTTTAGAATAAATTCCTAGAAGTAGAATCCCTGGGTCTACTGGGTTTTAAGGTCACAGAGTCATTCCCGTGTACACCAACAAGGCCAAAATGCTATCCAGAAGATTTCTCATAGTATGTGAGAGAGTAGTTTTTCCAAATCCTTGCCTGCTCTCAGTATAATTATGTCATTATCAGTAATATTAACTTAACAGTAATAGCACTTAATATAGGTCTAAATCTCCCAATAGATTATGTAATGTTATTTAACAAATGAAGTTATCAGACATATGATATGTAAACGTTTTCCCCCATTCTGTGTGTTTTCCTTTTCACTTTCTTTTCACCCTTTGACACACAGAAGTTTCTAATTTTGATGCAGTTGAATTTATCTGTTTTTCCTTTGGTGATTTGGGCTTTAGTTGTCACATGTCAGAAACCATTGCCTAATCCAAGATTATGGAGATTAAGGTCATAAGGTAATGCACTGCAGCACTGAGTCTTGTGTCCAGGTCTTCATGAACTCTGATGCATGTGCATTTATCCTTTTATTTGTATAGTATTCACGTTTTATCAGAAGTTTATTCAATTTTTCTGAAAACTCTATGAGATATGGCAGATATACTATTACTTTACCTCGTATCATATATGACATTGTGATATCACAGTATTATCATAATAACCATGATATCATAATAATGATAATAAGATATAATAAAATTATTTACATTTAAAGAAAATGGTAAGGTTCAGTTTTTTTACATTAGAGTCACTGCTTGAAACAGTTGTAGAAATTTAATAAAATGGAGATAAAAAACATTAGTTTTTTTTACTCCTTTTTGAGATATAATTTACATACCATCAAATTCATCCTTTTAAAGTGTACAGTTCCTTGATTTATATATATTCACAAGGTTATACAACTATCACTACTACCTAATTCCAGAGCATTTTCATCACCCCAGAAAGGAACCCTGTTCCCGTTAGCGTTCATTCCCAATCTTCCCTCTCCCCAGTCTCTGGTAACCACTAATCTACTTTCTATTTCTATAGATTTGTCTATTCTGGGCATTTCCTATAAATGGAATCAAACAACATGTGGTCTTTTGTGACAGGCTTCTTTCACTTAGTATAATGTTTCCAAGGTTGATCCATGTTGCAATCATATCAGTGCTTCATTCCTTTTTATGGCTGAATAATATTCTGTTGTATAGGTATATACCACATTTTGTTCATTCATTCATCAGTTGTTGGATATTTAGATTGTTTCTACTTTTTGGCTATTATGAATCATGCTACTGTGAACATTCATGTACAGGTTTTTGTTTGAACGTATGTTTTCAGTTCTCTTGTTATATACCTAAGAATGGAATTTCTGGGTCATATGGTAACTCCCTGTTTAACTTTTTGAGGAACTATTGAACTGTTTTGCTGCCAAACTGCACAATTTTACATTCCCACCAGCAATGTATGAGGGTTCCAATTTCTCTACATCCTTGTCAGCACTTGTTATTGTTTGTCTTTTTGATTACAGCCATCCTAGTGGGGGTGAAGTAGTATCTCATTTGCACTTCTCTAATTACTAATGAATGGTATTGGCCATCTTTTCATATGATTATTGGTCATTTATATATCTTCTTTGGCAGAATGTCTATTTAAATCCATTGTCCATTTTAATTGGATTATTTGCCTTTCTGTTATTGAGTTGTAAGTGCTCTTTATGTATTTTGCATACTAGACCCTTATCAGATATATAATTTGCAAGTATTTTCCCCATTCTTTTAGTTGTGTTTTTACTTTCATGATGCTGTCCTTTGAAACACATCAGTTTTAAATTTTGAGGATGTCAATTTATCTATTTTTTCTTTGGTTGCTTGTGCTTGAGGTATCATATCTAAGAGATGCTGCCTAATCCAAGGTTATTAAGATTTACCTCTGTGTTTTCTTCTAAGAGTTTTATTGTTTAGCTTTTTCATTTAGATTTCTGATCTATCTTAATTTTTATATATGGTCTGACTTAGGGATCCAACCTCATTCTTTTGCATATGGAAATTCAGTTGTCCCAGCACCATTTGTGGAAAAAAAAAATACTCTTTTCCACTGACTTATCGTAGTACCTTTGTTGAAAATCAGTTGACCATAAATGTGCAGGTTTATTTCTGGACTCTTAGTTCTACAACGCAATCTTAATTACCATAGCTTTGTGGTAACTTTTCCACTCATTATTCTATAATTAAGGAATTGTTGCTACGGTATTCTGAGCTTGAGCTAGGTAGGTATGTTAGCAGCACAGTCAACAACAAAAGCAGGGAATGTACTGGGTCATGTATTGGTCAGAAAGATTTACAGTGGTCTTTCTTTCTAACTTTCATTAGGGCAAGTGAATACCTCAGGGATGGGTCAAGGGGTAGAAAACTTAACCTTTAAGTCTAGTCTTTGAAGTATCTGAAATTTGGAGTTCAGGTAAAGAGAAATATTAGAAAGCTAACAATGTGCAATGAGAATTAGCCAGTAAACTGAGAAGTGGACTCAGAAAACCTGAGTTAAAATTCTGGTTCCTACATTATTAGTTTGGTGACTTAGGGCAAGTCATTTAATTCACTTGATTTTGAACCTTATTCATCACTGTTGCCCTTTTCTTCTCGTATTCCACTTTGTCAATATACTTCTCAAACTGTGACTTCCCAAAAGGGTACAGTATGTGTGGTCCTGTCTCATAAGCACAGAGGATTATTTTTGTTATGGGCCTGTATTCTAATTAAGGCCATCTGAGAGTATGTTATTCTTTTTTTTTTTTTTTTCCTTTGGCAGCTGCAGCCACATCACATTTGATTTATCCTTCTTTCCTTTTGTTGAGTACTGTCAGTTCGCTTAACAATACTCTGTTGTTTTTACAGGCCATGTTGTCTTTGAGCTCATAGAAGTGTTGTGTAGGTCAAGACTAAGAATATGGCTTTGCCACAAGCCAAGAGAAGCATTCTTCTAAGGGTCTTGAATATTAATGACTGTATGGTCGTCCCTCGGTATCGGCAGGGGGTTCATCCCAGGACCCCTGTGGATATCAAAATCCACAGATGCTCAAGTCCCTTTTATAAAAGGGTGTAGTATTTGCATAAAACCTATGCACATCCTTCCATACGCTTTAAATCATCTCTCGATTACTTATAATACCTAAGGCAATGTAAATGCTATGTAAGTACGATGTAAATGCTATGTAGATAGCTGCCAGCACGTGGCAAGTTCAGGTGTTTTTTTTTTTGGAACTTTTTTTTTCCGAATATTTTCAGTCTGCAGTTAGCTGCGTCTGTGGATGTGGAACCCGTGGATACAGAAGGCCAACTGTACTTTAGGGACCCAGTTTTTCAACTTCCTGGGACAAAAGTCTTTTCCACCAGGTGTCCGTTTCTCTCTGTGGGTCTGCCCTTTTCCTCTATTTTCCTGCCTTAGGCTTTTCCTGTACTCTGTAAGTCTTTTTTTTTTTTTTTTTCTTCATAGCTTCTGTTTATGGTTTTGGCCTCCTCAAGTATATTTAAGCTTCTGAAACATCTCAGAATCTCACTGAGCCCCACCTGTACTTCAGGGCTTCTTTATCCAAGCTTCTACTCTCAGTGTGATCATAGTTTCTCAAACTACATTCTTTTATATATATATATATATATATATAATTTTATTTATTTATTTATTTTTGGCTTCATTGGGTCTTCGATGCTGCGCGCAGGCTTTCTCTAGTTCCGGTGAGCGGGGGCTACTCTTCGTTGCGGTGCGCGGGCTTCTCATTGCAGTGGCTTCTCTTGTTGTGGAGCACGGGCTCTAGGTACATGGGCTTCAGTAGTTGTGGCTCGTGGGCTTTAGAGCGCAGGCTCAGTAGTTGTGGTGCACAGGCTTAGTTGCTCCGCGGCATGTGGGATCTTCCCAGACCAGGGCTCGAACCCGTGTCTCCTGCATTGGCAGGTGGATTCTTAACCACCGCGCCACCAGGGAAGCCCTTAAACTACGTTCCTGAATGAGACTGGCTGGTGGCCACTTGATGGGTTGGCTGACCTTGGGTTGGGAGCCCATTTCTAACCACCAAGCTGAGGCTGGCCAGTCAGCATCAGAGGGTCCACACCTCTGCAGGACTCTCTGGGGGAGACAGTGTGGTTTATTTATGCTTGTGACTTTAGCAGGTACAGAGGCTGACAGTGTGAGCTCCGGTTTATACTAGAGTATAAACTCATATGAAATATGCAAGAAAGTTGGATTTTGATTTGGCATGGTTGTGTGTATTTTGGTGGGGATGGAGATTAGTTTGACTTAATACACAGATGTGAGTTTTTATGGGCATTCAAGCAGCAGTGTTCAGCTGGAAATGCAGACCCAGCAGTTGGGAGAGTGGCTGTTAGAGTAGTTTGAATATTATCTGCGTGGAGGTTTGAGCCCTCAGCCTCTGTGAGGTAACTGGGGACGACTCAAGATGGAAATATAGAGAAGAGAGGAAAGCAGCTTTACAGAAGACATCAACATGTAACTGGTTTACGTAACAACATATCATATGTTGTTTTTAAAGGGGCAGATAAATGAATCAAAAATGTTTTAAAATGACTAGAATTTTGAGTATAGTTTTGTGCTAACCATCTTAACTTTATGAATGACTGTATACCTACCCCAACCCTGTTCCTCACAGGTAGAAGAAGAAATCCAGACTCTGTCTCAAGTGTTAGCAGCAAAAGAGAAGCACCTAACGGAGATCAAGCGGAAACTCGGGATCAATTCGCTCCAGGAACTAAAACAGAACATCGCCAAAGGGTGGCAAGATGTGACAGCCACGTCTGCGTATGTTCCCTTGATTCTACATTGTTCTAGAAACTGTAAAGGACACTTTGCCCTTTTTGTCTGGGGACGGGATCGAAAGGCACTGAGGACGTTTCTGCAGCTTTTCTCTGTACTGCGCAGGGCACTGCCCGTTCCACCCCCCGTCCCCCCATTCTCAAGTGTATCTGACCCTTCTCTAACTTCAGTCTTTCAGACTGTTCTAGGGAACAGAAAGAAAACCAGCCTCATACGTGAGTTGAAGAAATAAAATCTAAGCTCTAAAAACGTTATATATCGACTTACCAGATATATACATGAGTCGCTTAATCCTCAGAATAACCCAGTAGAGTGGGCAGTGAGATAGCCCTAGATAAGGAAACAGGAGCAGATAAGTTCTGAGGTCGCAAACCTCTCAAAGTATGGAGGCAGGATTTGAACTCAGGTCTGGCCCAGTACAGAGCCAGTCTTTTTTTTTTTTACCCTGTTCTATACATACCATAAGATTCTCAGGTCACCATCTCTGATGTATGCTGGTGGCAGAGGACCACCCCTTAATCTTTTGGCCTTTTTGGTCACACGGTTTTGATCCAACAGTGTCATGATGCAGTTTTGTTTACCGACACAAGGAGGAGCAGGCTTGTAGTGACAGTCTCCGAACCGTGTTGTCTGTTCAGTCCCGTCTGCTGAGCTGGGGACCAGCAGCAGTGACGCTGACTGCATCCTGACATGACAGCACGAGGGTGACCACCTCCACTTTCTGCCCATATAAGTAGGCAGTGGGAAACATGCAGGACACCATTCTTTGTATCATCATAAACTGGGTTGTTTTTTTGTTTTTAGTATTTGATCTTGACGGGTAAGTAAAAATGCCTGAGCATTCCTTTCTACAATGTGGGGATCTTAACCTCTTTGGTGCAAGTACCATATTCTCTCATTTTTGTTTTAGTTTTTCCCTTCACTAATCCCTGTGTAGATGGGAGGAGGGAGATGGTAAATTATACCTTTGTGCTATAGCAAATATCCCACTCAAGTCATTTGAAGTATTGTACCTTTTACGTACCCCGTTGAGAATACACTGGTCCTTATTTGATAGCTCAACAGATATGCAAAATTCAAAAAACAATCTTTATGCCCCCAAAATTGATTTGGATAATAAAAAAGTACCCATGGGTCCTACCTTGCTTCTGGCCCCTTTTTAGGAGATAAAGTTGTGAAAGACATGTGAGGAATCTGATTTCATTTTTGTTTTATTTAGCTTAAGTGGAAAAGGGAAAAAATAAAGAGACATAATTTCATTCAACCTATGGCTCATTTTGATCTTGGCTCCATGACTATTTTTAGCCCTTACCCGGATTTCTTTGGCCCCGCCTTTATAGGCCTCTATCTTTCTGGCTGTCCTAGCGCACTGCAGAAGGTTGTATCTGAAATGATGGTTAAGTAAAATATGATGTGGTGATGCTGACCTGGTGGATGTGATGATGCTGACCTGGTGGCTGTGAAGAGTTTTAGATGTTCTAAATTTGTTTTTTGAGAGTTCTCAAGAGGTGGCCGTCGCTGAATTCTAAATAATGGATCGTGGAAAGGTTAGCTTACTTTCTTTGCTTTGTTCTTTTATAAATTAATATAGGTACAAGAAGACCTCTGAAACCTTATCTCAGGCTGGACAGAAGGCTTCAGCTGCTTTTTCATCTGTTGGATCAGTCATCACCAAAAAGCTGGAAGACGTAAAGTACGTCCTCATTTTTCCTGGCTTAATTAAGCTGAGGCAAATTAAAATCTGTTATCATGGTTGCATTTGTTTCCTGTCTGGTTCTGGCTGATGCTGGATTCCTCTCTGTTTGAGTGAGGGAGGGCATTCCTTCAAACCAGGACCCGAAATGCTTCCCTAAATTCTTTTAGGCATAGCCTTCAAACTGATCATCTTATGAATACATTTAAGGTTGTTGAAAAATTCTGGTTGTGAATTTTGTCCTTTAAGTTGTTCTTGATCACACCGGGTAAGTATGTTTGCAAACCTGTGGTTGTGGGCGGAGCCTGGTGTCTGATGGGGATGGGTCCGGGAGCACCGAATCCTGCCTGCACTTCCGGGAGGTACATCTTTATCCCATGGTGTGCTTACAACATGCTCGTTTGTGCATTGCTTTGTACCATTTATGTTCCTGCCGAGGCCCAAATCTTGTTTTGAGCTGTTGCTTTTTATTTTGTATTTATATTTTCAGTGCGTCTGCAGAATTTTCCTGGCCATTTTGGTAAAACCACTTCACAGTGCTTTTGTGTCCACCCGTGCCTTGCGCCACCCACCCTGTGGATTAAAATAGCGCTGAAAATGACAAATGTGGATTAAATCGTCTGTGCTTCTGTTGGCATGAAAGATTTGTGTTTAAAAAAAGCAGTCCTTCAGATTGCATGACTTTGTGTTTTCCGTTTGTGGGGAAAGTAGATTTTACAACCAGAATTTTGTTGGTTGAATAAGTTTGGCTAATTGATATTATACTTTGTACCAAAAAAACCAAATGACTTGCTCATTGTATTTGGACTGTTATCATTTTCAACACAATGTAATAAACACAGCTCTCTTAAACCCTTTTGACAGTTATATATACTTCTCTTAGGTGCTCTCTTTTCTTTCTGTGCTGACTCAATTGTGTAGCCCTTCAGATTTCAGTTAAAACCTTACACATCTTTTTAAAAGTAGGTTATTTAATTGTTTTAGATTTACCAGAACTTCCTTTCTTTTTTAATGCTTACTCTGGCTTCTTGCAGATTGCAAGCCTTTTCACATTCCTTTAGGTAAGGAGAGTTTGAACCATCACTGCAGCCTAGCTCTCGTCTGAGACAAGTGTGCTTAGATTATGATGCCACATTGGATGATTGTGTTTGTCCACTATGTAATTTTCTTGCCTTTTGGAATATCTTTTCTCTGGTGCATTCCTATTTTCAAGGGAGGATTTCTTGTATACCATGGGTAATGGATACATTAAAAGAAGAATAATTTGACACTGTGGTTCAAAGGGATATGGAAATGATTTTGACATTTTCCTTTTTTTTTTTGGTAAAAAGAAGCAGCTTTACCATGGCATGCAGAATTCCTCCCTTTTAATGTCTGACTTTGTTTGTTTGTTTTTTGATGCTTTAATTTCTTTGGTGCCTTTGTCAGGATGTTGGAATCTTCCTTCACCTGGGTCCCATTATGCAGTTGTAATAGACAGCATATGTACTGTCTCACAATGTTAGTCTTCTGTCCTGTACAGGTTACTCTGCAATTTTTTTATTGCAGTAAAATATGCCTAAGATATATACCAAATATACCATGACTCAGCATGTTTTAGTACTTGTTTTATTAGCTTATAGTGTTTATACTATTTTATTTTTTCGTTACACTGGTTGTATTCTATAATTATGCACGCAAGAACATTTCATGGTTGCAAAAGGAAAAATAAAGTATATTAGGCCAAAAAAGAACGTACATTAAAAAGATGTCAGCCCAAACCAGGCCTTATAGAAGGAGTCTTTGTGATATTGAGCAAACCTCTCCTCTCTCTCCCATACAGACTCTCTGATTATCCTATTAGTAGTCAGAGAAAACTAAGGTGGAGGAAGGTCTTTTGAGTGTAAGCAGGAAGGATAATATACTAGTCTCCATCTGTGTTCCTATTAATGTGAATTGTCTTCTCAAGCAGTCACTTGCTGTGGCCTAGCATTGTGCCTTCTTAAGTAATCACATAGGTACTTATAGCTGAGGCTCTCTCTTAATGACACTTAGCCCCGAAAGTCAGAGTAAATCATGGGGATAAACAAACTCTAAGTGTTGAACTATTTTTTAAATATTTATTTATTTATTTGTCTGTACTGGGTCTTAGTTGCGGCACGTGGGCTCCTCAGTTGTGTCATGTGAACTCTTAGTTGTGGCATGCATGTGGGATCTAGTTCCCTGACCAGGGATTGAACCTGGGTCCTTTGCATTGGGAGCATGGAGTCTTATCCACTGCACCACCAGGGAAGTCCCTAAGTGTTGAACTATTTAAAGTTCAAAATTGTGCTAAAAAACCCAAGAAATCAGCGATAGGAATTGATTCTGCATCTTTGGTGTTCAATTGAAAATGGCCTAAGTGCTTTAGGAAACTGTTAAAAGACAGTTTTATCTAAAGTTGTTTGAGTTGTGTGAGGATGTATTCACTCACATAATCCATTCTGCTAATATTAAGGTGCCTATCATGGGCAGGTCTAAAGAATGTAACCTAGACCAGACACGGTTCTTGTTCAGAAAGAGCTTGAAATCTTTGAGTGGATGGAGTGGGGGAGGGAAGTAGGGCCTGGGAATGAGTTAAGAATGGAAGAGTCCTGTTAATACCTGATTATAAAACAATGTTAGATGTAAACAAAAATATAAAACTTCGTAAGTGCTGTTGAGGAATGATATTTTCTGTACCTTTGAGAAGATTAAGCAGATGTACATAAGTATGGCTCAGTATGTTCTGTCTTTTTAATTCACCAGAAATAGAGTTGGGCAGCTCTTTTCTAGCTGCTTACACAGTCACTTTTTTTCATTTCATTTAAAAAATGCAATTGAGATTATATGCTATCATTTTCAGTCTGGTTGTTAATGAACAATATATTGTGTATCAATACATGCAGGTTAAAGTAAGGCTTTATATTGTAATTTGGAAATGGGAGATATTATCTTTTGAGAACTAAATTTTGGAATTATTTCTTACAGATTAAAAATTGGGTAAAGTCACTTTAAAAAATCATTTCTAGGGCTTCCCTGGTGGCGCAGTGGTTGAGAGTCCGCCTGCCGATGCAGGGGACATGGGTTCCCGGTCCGGGAAGATCCCACGTGCCGCGGAGCGGCTGGGCCCGTGAGCTATGGCCGCTGAGCCTGCGCGTCCGGAGCCTGTGCTCCTCAATGGGAGGGGCCACAACAGTGAGAAGCCCGCGTACCGCAAAAAAAAAAAAAAAATCATTTCTAGATCAAGATGTCCTGATTGTAATCTGACTTAATGGGTTCATATGTAATAGAAAATATATGGAAACATATAATAGAAGTATATAAAAACATATACAATAGAAAACATAAGGAAACCCCACATCTTTTAGATGAGTGAGTCACAGAGGCAAACACTGGCCACATGCCCCCAAGAGCTGTGCAAGGAGAGGAGCTTGGGCAGCAGATTTGAGCGTTTCCATCCCAGAAGCAAGGCCTTTCCTCCCATGGAGATGGATGCAGGGGGACCCTTTTTGCAGGTGCTTGAATTAGTTGGGTAATCTTGTTAACTACCCTTTGTGCCGAGTCCATGCTAACCCAGCAGACTTGTGGCAATGATTTCGCTCTCTGATGGAATTGCGGATATTTTGCTGACTTGAATAGAGTCAGTGACAGTTTTAATTGTACTACATTATCAATAAGTTAGCACTTGGGATATAGATATTTGCTGTATGCCTTGGGTGGGTGAGTAAGGAAGAGGAAGAGGAAGGGAGGGTAGGGGAGAAGGGGAGGGAGAGGGGGAGAGAGAAGGAGGGAGAGGGAGAGACAGAGACAGAGATAGAGATGTCTATTTTTGACGCCCTGACAATTAGGTGTCAGCGGCAGGGAGGCCCTTTGGGGACAGACAGCTTTTCCCCAGGTGGTATGTTCATAGTCACTCCTCTCCTGTTGTCTTGTTTTCTACACATACATGGCAAACGCTGACTCGTGCCTTTACTTTTTTTTGAGAGAAACTTTAAAAGAGCCTTCTCATTTCACTTGCTGTCAGTGTAAACATCAATTTTCATGTTATTAATAGCATGCTCTAATAATTCAGTAGCCTCATTAGTCAAATATTTCTGATATATTTAGGAGGAAATGTAATTAACTTTGCCTTTATCTTCAAAGGAAATTTCGCCTTTTTTTTTTTTCCGGTACGCGGGCCTCTCATTGTTGTGGTCTCTCCCGTTGCGGAGCACAGGCTCCGGACGCGCAGGCTCAGCGGCCATGGCTCACGGGCCCAGCCGCTCCGCGGCATGTGGGATCTTCCCGGACCGGGGCACAAACCCGTGTCCCCTGCATCGGCAGGCGGACTCTCAACCACTGCACCACCAGGGAAGCCCATCCTTTTGACGTGTGTTTCTTCACGTAAACCTCTATATATTTTTTTGTTGTTGTTGGTTTCGGACTCATTAAAGTCATTCCAGATAATTCCATTTTGCTGAAAATTTCTTTTTAAAAAAAAAAAATTTCTACCACTTAATAGGAAAAGAAATGACCTCTTTTCTCTTGTTGTAATAGAGTACCTTTTGATTTGAATTTGAAAAGCTTTAATGAACTCTTCTACCTTTTATGCCCATATTTCCTAATTTTAGTTACTGCAATTATTTATTCATTCTTTCACTCAAAAGTATTTATTGAATGGCAGCTTTGTGCCAGGCACTGTTCTAGACTCTAGGGTTCAAGTTACCAACCAAAATAATAGCTGGGTGAAATTTGAAAGCTTTAAAGAAAATAATATAAAATGAAATAAATATTAATTTGTGTTTCAGTTAAAGCCATCCGTAACAATAATAATGGTGAACTGTGTTTCAGGCATGACTACGTATAGCAGGTGCCATTATTTTTCTGATTTTACAGATGAGGAAAACTGAGACACAGAGAGGTTAAGTGACTTCCTCAAAGTCATACAGCGACGTGGCTGAAGGCCAGGACTTGAACCCAGGCACACCCGGGTTCAGGAGCCTGCACCACCCTCTGCATTGTTTTGCCTCCCCAGAGCAGTGATAGTTTAAGACTTAGGCCCTACAGGCACGGTCCAGCAGTTCCTTTGGTTCATCACCTATGATCAAGAGATTATTTTGAAAAAATAAAGGGGATAGTAATACATAGATAAGCTTTCAGACATGTTGACCGTTAACTCTTCTTTCTCTATCTTCTGTTTACTACTTCCTTCCTTCTTCTTTTCCCTCTACCCCTCCCCCTTTCTTATTATTAGGTATGAAAAGATCAGACACCTATGTAAGAAACAAGGAAACTTTAAAAACTCAATTCAGCTTTTTAAAAGAATAACTTTTCCAAAGTAAGAGTAACTATTAGATTGCAAAGTACTTTGTGTTTTCTGAGTGAGAATCAGGTTGCCCTTTTTGATTTTTTTTCTCAGTGTTTTGAGGAACCCAGATTTACATTCCTACTTTGATTATAGGTTACCTTCTTTGAGAGCCAAAATCAAGCTGGAAAAAGTTTTCATAAAGTTTGCTTTATAAATGCTAACTAATCCTCACGATATATCTATTAGAGCCAATTCTGGTCCAGTACCAACATGGCTTTGTGCTTTTGAAGTTTTCCATATTATGTTTAAACTTCATAGATGGTAACAGATCCTCACAATATATCTGTTAGAGACAGTTCTGGTCCAGCAGCAATGTGGCTTTGTGCTTTTGAAGTTTTCCGTATTGTATTTAAACTTCAGTGATATTAGAGATGATGTGTACGTTGAGGCAAGTTGAAGCTTGTGTAACCTTCCATAGAGAAGCTAGAAATGCAAGGACAGCTGCCCAATTGTTAGATTACAGACTAGCCACCAACAAAGTGGAATTTCATTTAAATAGGGATTGTAGAGAAGTTCAGATAACTGGGTGGACCTGAAATTGATATGTACTCCTTGTTCTTCCTGCTGTAACGGCTACCTCAAAAGTGGGAACACCTCGACTTTGTATTAATTTAACTGATTTCATTCTCTGTTCAGTGGGTGTATTTTTAATCTTTTCTTATTTTGAAATGTAAAACATACAGAAATTCAACTCAGCAATTCATCACAAAATAAACACCTTATTGTAATCATTTCCTTGCTTTTTCCTGTACATTCCCACTTAAACAGATTTAGTGGATGTATCCTTCATGGTACTCAAATATTTAAATTCTTTCTCTGCCTTAACTGCTAATTGAAACACAACACCAGCAAGGATGATTTTGTCATGATCCTGTAAAGACCCTAAAGTCCTTTACAAGAGATGCTGCACTGTTTCTTAGAATTCTCAAAGTGTTCATTTTTTTTTTTTTTTTTTTTTTGCGGTACACAGGCCTCTCACTGTTGTGGCCTCTCCCGTTGCGGAGCACAGGCTCCGGATGTGCAGGCTCACAGGCCATGGCTCACGGGCCCAGCCGCTCCGCGGCATGTGGGATCTTCCCGGACCGGGGCACGAACCCGTGTCCCTTGCATCGGCAGGCGGATTTTCAACCACTGCACCACCAGGGAAGCCCTCAAAGTGTTCATTTTTAACGTTCTTTAAGTCATATTATAAACATCATTGGCACCTTCTAGGTGCTTAATAACTTAAAGGCCCCAAATTATCATTTCTATCTTGGTTTTCTTGGAAGTGTATTGGTAGTCCTTTCCTATGATAATACTGTAAAAACAAAATATTTTAAAAAATTGTCTGTATTTCCAACATTATTGTCTTCTCCTGACTGTTTACCCTGTTTGTCAGTTCCCCCATTCTCCTGATATCCCCTTGCACTGATGCTTCACCAACCGTCCTTCTCCTCCTGCCTAATCCAGGGAAGATCCCTTGATGAGTCATTCATAAGCTCTCCACTGCCTTCTTGTGTTAATTCTCCATCCCCTGATAATTCCATGTGACTTCGTTGACTTTTATAATTCAGTTTTTCAACTTTTATGACCTCAGGACTTGTTTCTTATGTAGGATAATCCTGAAATAATTTTGTGCGCTGCATGTGGAATTGATAGTCAACTTGATGCATCTACAATTCACCTTTATGATCATTCTTTTCACTCTGCATTTGCCCTAGTCCCTTTTAACTAGTTTGTAGGCTGTTTAAAGGGGCACAGTATCCACAAATTGGCCATTGGAGGAAATGATCTTTTACAGATCTTAGGGAGATCTTAGGGAGAGTCAGTGACTAGAATTAACTGTGCATTTCTGATATTTATACTTGCTTTATCCACCCATTTTCTCATTTTGTTGATACTGTTGAATTCAATGTGTGAGTCCTTCGGACAAACAATTTATCACATGTTCAGCCATTAAGCACCTTCTTTTGCCAGAATTTGGTAATTTCTGCCAAAATGTTCTAGCAAAGTCTTTTGGTTAGGAAGAATAGAAAACTATGTGACTTCGCTCACCTAAAAAGGGAATGTGTTGCATAGAATGAAAGTTCTTTTGGAATCCAAGGAGAGGAAAGGAAGCAAGCCCAGGCTCCACCCAGATTAGTCCTGCTCATTGAAAAGCTGTTAGAAATCAAGGTAGCTTCTAGAACCCCCAAAAAACCAAGAAACCCATTCCTCTACCACCTGAGCCCTCTTCCCTGAATGCTCATCTCTCCTTCATTCCCTCTACCTCTCTCTGTGCTTATATGCAATTCTTTCTTTGGGAATTGGTTTCCTCTGCATTCTTGAAGCTTGTACCTGGTCCCCCCAAATGTCTTCCTCAACATCGAACACTATATGACTTTCTGGTTCAAGTACCTACCACTAACTACCAGCGGTTTAGTGTTCTAATTACGAAATCCCAGGATAGGAATCTTAATTATCTCAAATCAAATTTTTTTTTTAATTTGGTCTAAACAATTTGTAAATTACCAGGAGGTTAGCTCTGGTGGGTGGACCTCTACTGATCCAGTTATTATATTGGTGATGGTGGAAGGTGGTTTTGGGAACGTGACTTACAGAGGTAGCTTTTTCAGAAGGGTCCAAGGAAGGGCAGGTAGCTTTTGGAGTTCTGGTATTGTAAACTAAGAAAGGTGATTTTTATTGATCTCTGTCTTTAAAATATGGATGCAGCACACTGCAATAAATCAAGCAGGAAAAGAATTAGCAAATTCCTCCCAGAATATAGTCTTATATCCAAGGTATCTACCATTGTGATAGGAAGAGAGAATGCTGAGCTACAATGGATCTTTTCCTGTATTGTGTACAACATTAATTACGAAGATGTCCAAATATTTTACTGATTATTTGACCGTACGAGCTGTCAGCTTCTTTTGATTCATATCAAGATCATACTCCATACTAATGCAGAACTAGATTTGAGGAGCTGCATTGAAACACATTGTCATTTGTAACAACGGAATCTTGGAGAAAACTAAATCATAAACACACACAGTATTTAAATATAATTGAGAATTGAAACCTTGGACTGTCCAGCTTACCCCAAAATGCTGTGTCAGCAATCAGAATGCTTATAAGCATGTTAACAGTATCAGCAGGGTGCATACAGTGACTTAGTGAGCCCAAGAATTGAGGTACTTTCATCTTGTGAGGTGTTCTCTGTGGGAGATGGCTGGAGGTAGATAACCTTGAACCCGAATGGTCAGTGAACTGCTTTGCCCTTGAATAAAAAGCTGGTCCTTGTAAAACAGGGGATCAAATGTTATTTGAATGGCCTATAAGAACATTTAGTTTGAGATGAAGTACAGGTGTCTCTTACTAGAAAACTGGATACGACTGCCACTAAGAAGTGACATGTAATTTTAAAGTCACTTGAAGTTGTCAAATAGTGACTTTGAAACCTTCCTGTTCTGATAACAGGTATGTGGGAGAAAAACGACTGCAGGAGCCCTTCAGTGGTCTCGCGTGTGTTTGTGTGTGTGCTTCATGTTTTGAGGGGAGGTGGTGAACATTGGATTAGGAGCCTTAAAGACCCAAGTTCCATTCACGATTGTGCTGTGACCTGTAAATTATTAACTTTTGAGCCTTGATGCTACATTCATTACAGATAATGGTGAAAGCACTCGACAATTTTCAAAGTGCTATAAGAATGCAAAGTTGATCCTTAGCTCTGTTAACTGCTAGAATTAAATTGGCTCATGAATAAAAGTAAATTATGTTGAAATAATTGTGATCCCCTCCACCTCAGAAAGCAGGTAATACTTCATGGTGCCAGAAGAACAAGCTCCTAGAAAACTAAGTTTTGTTTGCTTTTTATAATGTCTAATCACCACTTTACTAACTCCATTTCTATCTCTTTTTAACGCTGCCTCTTAGTATACGCTCCATTCAACACTCAATTAGCATGCCTGCTATGAGGTAAAGTATATTTTTACAAAATGTAGTTGGTCTGATGTTTTCTTATTTTTTTTTTTTATCTAGATGTTTAACTTGAACTGTTCTGGAGTAGGAGCTAGAATTCTACTCTAAACAAGCTGTGAAAACTGTCACCAGTTTTCAGTTGCTCTTCCTAACAATGTTAGGTTGGTGTAAGAAATCCATTAAATGTTTGCGATTAGAAAAAGGAATGATCATTTCTTCTTTGTTTTGTAAACCTGTTAAATTGTTTCATATGTGGAATCTGTTTAATTAAAAAAAAGTGAACAGTGCTCATCTAATCAACCTTCTGTTTTCATGGATGTAGGTGTCCCACCTCCTCCGTCTGCATTAGCTTTAGTTACAATCCCCTTTTCTTTCTTTTTTTTAATTGATCAATTTTTTAAATTTTATTTTTGACCGCGTTGGGTCTTCGTTGGTGTGCGCAGGCTTTCTCTAGTTGCGGCGAGCGGGGGCCACTCTTCATTGTGGTGCACGGGCTTCTCATTACGGTGGCATCCCTTGTTGCGGACCACGGGCTCTAGGCACGCGGGCTTCAGTAGTTGTGTTGCGTGGGCTCAGTAGTTGTGGCTCACGGGCTCTAGAGCGCAGGCTCAGTAGTTGCGATGCATGGGCTTAGTTGCTCCGCGGCATGTGGGATCTTCCCAGACCAGAGCTCGAACCTGTGTCCCCTGCATTGGCAGGCGGATTCTTAACCACTGAGCCACCAGGGAAGCCCCCCTTTTCTTTCATCCTCCCCATTTCTACTTCCCTCATCCCACTGTGACATTTGGAGCCAACTGTGCTCTGATTCTAGTGTCCTCTTTCATCAGTAAGTACTTGCAAGTGGCACATTCTACGACCTCACCTGACCTCTCTATAGAGGCAGAGGATTTTTAACTATACATGCTTGGCTTAAACTTTAGTGTACCTCAGAGCTACCTGGAGGGCTTATTAAAAGCCTCTGCCTAGCGGGCCCACATTGAGTTTCTGATTCTGTAGGCCTGGGGTGGCTGAGAATTTGCTTTGCTAACAACTTCCGAGGAGCTACTGATGCAATTGGTCTGGGGACCACACTTTGGGACCGATTGCCTGTCCCCACGATGGGAAGGAGGAAACCCCTTGTTCCCTTCTTCTCCTTTTTCATCATGGTAGTAGGAAGGATACTGGAGGTCAGGTGGATAGTATAAAAGCTTTGGAAACCCAGGTGGGAGCAGCACAGGTGCTGTGATCCTCCTTAATTCAAATGGATGAATGTGAAGTCACAGGAGAGGCTTCCTGTGGGCTTAGAGAGCTTCTGTCAGTTGGGGCAGCTTTGTGAAGTGGCCGAAGCCACATTTCTGTACTCCTCCCTTCCTTTTGGTCTCTCCTCTCCCTGTCTGTTATGCTGCTGCTGGGAACCAGCATCCCTGGTGTGGAACCTCCTATGGTTTGCTTGTCCTGCTTAGGTGATGTGGGTTCATGTAGAAATCTTGCCAGGCAACATGTGAATTTAAACATGAGTTCTAGTGTAGCACCTTGACCAGAATGAGACTGATCCAACAGTGGCATTTTCTTATACCGTGACAAGTTGGTTGGGAAAGTGACAGACTCAACGTTGTACCTGACTTTGTTCCATCTCTTCACACATGTACTTGACTCTATGTATATGTCTAAGACTGGCTCTGTTCAAGGAATTGAAAACATCGTTGTAGAAATCTTAGAACAGAATCGATAATCTCACATAATAAAACGTTTGTACGTATGCCTGCACATCTATGGAACAGGTGTCACATATGGTATATGTGTTCTTTTGCTGATTGAGAATAATGGCGAAGAGGAATACAGTCAGCTTAATAATGTTTTCAAAATTGTTGGCTTTTTTGTTCAGTGTTTGTAATTTACTATTTGTTTTCCTTTTCTCTCCATAGAAACTCCCCAACATTCAAATCGTTTGAGGAAAAGGTTGAAAACTTAAAGGCAAGTAGAGAAATGAACACGGTCTTTTGTGTTATCTTGTTTGGTGCCTTAACTTTCTTTGGTGTGGGTAAATTATTCAAATTAGTATTTCCTTCTAAAAATAGTTAAAGAACTTCAGTAACTTTCTTTACATTATTTATGGATATTTAAGATGATGTATACTCTTTTAATCAATTTTTTTGAGTGTATATTGAGCAAGGCCAGCATAAGTGCTGAAAAGAAATGTATAATTTTAAAGAACAGTAGTACTTTAGAAGTTTGTGCTGCTTTTTGCATTATTCAAATACTTTTGTAATTGGACAAAATTTAATATAAATCTTACTGTGGAAAATTAAAAGCAATATAGAAAAGTACAAAAAATAAAACAAAAAAGTGGTCCTACAACCCACAGACAGTGATGTTGTAGGACTGTGCTGTTACACTTTAAAAAAGAATTAACCAAGAACCTGCTGTATAAAAAAATAAATAAAATTAAATTTAAAAATTAAAAAAAGAAAAGAATTAACCATAAACATGTTTCTGTATCATTCTTCTTCTTCTTCAGTATTATGTTCAGTGGCTGCTTACATAGCCTTATAATGGGTATTGTTTGTTCAATCCTTAATTATTGGACATTTTGATGATGATGATGATGCCGTGGTGATCATCATTGATAATTCATTGTTTTATTTTTTTATTATTTTTTTTTGCGGTACGTGGGCCTCTCACTGTTGTGGCCTCTCCCGCTGTGGAGCACAGGCTCTGGACGCGCAGGCTCAGCGGCCATGGCTCACGGGCCCAGCCGCTCCGCGGCATGTGGGATCTTCCCGGAGCGGGGCACGAACCCGTGTCCCCTGCATTGGCAGGCGGACTCTCAACCACTGCGCCACCAGGGAAGCCCCTATTTTTTGATTGCTTTGATATTGGTGAAGGTGGACATTTTCCCATAATAATCAGCTTTATTAATTTGTAAATTGTATTATCTTCAAGATTATATTCAAAACTATAAAATCATCAAGGATCACAAATGACCAAAAATGTTGTTTTGTTCCCATCCACTGCCCAGACTTCTCTACAGAGAAGTGCAAAGCCCATATGGTCATTGCTTCCTAAACAAATTCTGGTAGTTACTGTGGTTATTTTCTAAGGGTTAAAACTAATATCTTAAAATGTTTTATATAAATCAGCTTTAAAATATTCATATTTTGTCTTTTAGAATTGTAATTGAGTCACTTGCTTTTAAATATATCTTTTTAAAATTACAGAATCAGGGTATGCTTACAGAAAGAAAACCAAACACTGTATCTTGATCTGAATCTTTTTTTCTTGCGCATACAAACGCTACTACCCACCTTTTCTATTTCTACATAAATGTATAAATGTTTTTCAAAAAGGAATCACACTGTACAAACATTCCTACAGCTTGTTCGTTCAACCCCCCTAGCACGCTTGCTCTAATGAACCCACAAACGCAGGCCCCTGTTCTTTTTGCTCACTGATGCTTCTCCAGGGCCTAGAGTAGTCCTTGGCATATCACAGCTACTTAATACATGTTTGATGAGCAAAAAATACATCATAGTGATTCTTTTTTTTTTTTTTTGCGGTATGCGGGCCTCTCACTGTCGTGGCCTCTCCCGTTGCGGAGCACAGGCTCCGGACGCGCAGGCTCAGTGGCCATGGCTCACGGGACCAGCCGCTCCGCGGCATGTGGGATCCTCTCGAACTGGGGCACGAACCCGTGTCCCCCGTATCGGCAGGTGGACTGTCAACCACTGCGCCACCAGGGAAGCCCCATAGTCATTCTTTTAGGACACTACCAGAGGCCTGCTTTATCCTTATTAATGCCTAGTCAGGTGTTTGAAAACAAACTGTACGTTGCAAGAAGTCAAGGTTTTACTCTGATTTAGTTCTCAATGTTTTAGGAATATCATAGCCTCTCCTTGAAATCTACCCTGAGCATTAGTTTTTTTAAATGACTAGCTGGAAAACCAGGAAAGCCTCAGTTCTTTTGACACTGAAGAAGAGGAGAAACTTTCCTCCTGAGTATATTCAGACTCTCTAAATTGTAGTGAAATCAGCTTTTTAAATATGACTGGGCACCATTCAAATAAAAATGTTTTTTTTAATAGTATAGTGTATTAGACAAATATCACCAAGGAAGCTGTAAAATATAATTGTGTGCTTGGGAGGAAGTTTTTCTAACTTACACTGATATTCAGTTAAACATCGGGTCTACATGTACTTACATTTAGATTTTGGATCGAGTCATTAACTGTGATTATTGAGCATTTGCCATGTGCCGGGAGATGAGTATTGGGCACTGGAAATACCATGGTGAGCAACAGAGACACAGACCCTTTCTGAAGATGTTTAGACAATTAAATGGCCAGTGAAAGTAAACACAGGGTAAGGTGCTATGACAGTGGAAGTCAAGGCTGCAGGAGGATAAGTAGCGGGAATTTCTGTCATGCTTGGCAGGAGGGAAGGTCAGAGCAGGCTTCTCAGATGCAGTAATGTAAATGGAAACCAAACCTTTAGGTTGAGGGGAATGTTTGAAGATTTGGGGCCCCTTTGAGGAACAGCAGGAACTTTGCTGTGCTGTGGGGTACTGAGCAGGAGATGTAGCGAGAGAGATGGGCGGGCCACGTTAAGGAAAGTGTGGGAAGCCACTGGAAGATTTTAAACAACCTGAGTCGCACATTCTTCTGTGCATTTTAGAAAGATCACTGTCTGCCCTGCAGAGCTAAGGGGAGAGAGACTGGAGAAGGAGACAAGGTGGGAGGGAGGCATTGTAATCCAGGCCAAAGATGTTGGTGTGGTGAGTTGAGCTAGTGCCAGTGGGACAGAGTTGAGAGATATTTAGACTTTACAGGTGACACAGAAAAATTTAGTGATCGATTGGATGTGGAACAAGACAGGGAAGGACCAAGGATAACTCCAGGAGTCTGACTGGGAGTTACTACTGACATTCATGGTCTTAGGATAGAGAAGGGACCAGTTGTGGGGAGGAGTTGTTTTAGACTTGTGAATTGCAAGAGGTCTTAACATTTTCTTGTAATTAAGGAATGTTTTAATAAATTTAATAAATATACAGTGGATACAAGTCATGCACATTTTTCATGCAATTCAAAGATTTTAGATGGGAGGCCAAGAAGAAATGAGAGAGAAAATTTCAACGAGATTCCGATTGTTAATGAATCTGTGGCCAGTCAAGACTGAGCTAAGAGCAAGGTCAGATGCAAGCCCACTGTGAGTTGCATCCTTGATCATTGACTGGTTTCTTAATGTTAGTCAGCTGTCCTGTTGGTCAGTCATGAGATGTAACGGGGGCAGGAGAGGGGGTGACGGTGGGCAGGAAGCATAGATTCATCAATGTCACTAAGGATATGTAAGGGTTTTGAAAAGCATACAATAGTATACAAATGCGGGGCAGATAAATTCATTCAAACAAATATTTATTGACAGATTTTCAGGCCAGATAACTTGGAGTAGTGCTTCACAAACTATAATGTGTATAGGAAGCACCTGGGGATCTTGTTAAAGCCTGGATTTCAATTCTACAGATGGAGATGGGGAGGCCAGTCTGAGGTTCCAAATGTCTAACAAGCTCCCCGGTGATGTTGAGTCTCTAGGTCCATGTACCACTCTTTAAGCAGCAAAAGGTTAGAAAGTTTATGCTGTAACTGGGAAACATACATATATTTCTTTCCTTTGTTTTACTCAATAATATTTCACAAAGTGTTATCCAAATACAAAGAGAGTTCAGTAGATACTTTAGCATAATAGGCCTTACAAAATTCTTCAGACAACCTTCCCCATGAAGAACAATAAGCAGATAGGGGAAAAAAGTGGAGGGGTAGAATTTACCAATTTGAATATTTCAGCACGGAAACTGCATAAGTTTTTCTGTGAGACCGCATGGAACATTACAACAGTACTAAATTCTGTACAAATAATCACTGAGCTCTTAGGCTCCTGATTTATTCTTCAAAGTAAAATTTGAGTTACTTTATGCAGAGTCAGCAAAGTTTATATTTCCTAATGTCTCTTCCTTTTTGAACTTTTATTTTAAAAGTCTAAAGTAGGAGGAACCAAGCCTGCTGGTGGTGATTTTGGAGAAGTCTTGAATTCGACTGCAAACGCTAGTTCCACCACCACGGAGCCTCTTCCAGAACAGACACAGGAGAGCCTGTGAGATTCCTACCTTTGTTCTGCTACTCACTGCCAGATGCTGCAAGCGAGATCCAGGCACATCTTGTCAACATTCATTGCCATGAATTTCTACCAGATGTGCTTTTGTTGAGCTTTACATATTCCTTTGACCAAATAGTTTGTGGGTTGAACAATGTAAACATATCTTAACCTCTATTCCTGGGAAACACCCTTTTATGTGCATTTAAGGCCCTTTATTTAGAAAATATCATTATAAAAACATATATAGTACCTGGAGATCCTCACTAGAATGATCTAAGAAGCTGTGGGTTATCATAATTGCTTTCCTACTTTACAAAATTGCTCTGGATCTGGGATACCAGTTTGATCTTTGTCTTCTATACAATTTTCTTTTTTCCTCTTTGAATCTCTATATATTTGACTCCTAGGTAAGATTGTTCTTTCAAGTTTTCTGTATCCTGGTTATTAAAAGTTTTGGCAAATTGTTCTTTGCCTCCAAGGGAAGAACTACCAGGTACAAAAAATATTTTCAGATAAATATTGTTTTGGAATAAGTTATCTTACATCTTGGGTGTTTGAAGACACCAGACTAAATATTCAATTTATTATAGTTTTGTAAGTGACAGTATGTACAGACAGTAATTCAAAATCCTAGGCGACTTGAGAGTGGAGCCCTCACATCCTTGTTTATCACCATCTGTGACAGTAACCATTTCAGTGTCATGGTCATTATGCGTCATGGTTATTGTGCCACTTATAGCTACTTATTTTGCACCAGATTAAAATTTTAGTTTTGGAATAGACTGTAAGTTAATGTTCTGAATCAAGCATATTGTATTATCAATAGGTTGAAATATGAACACTGTCCTCAAACATTCAGTTCAAAAGCCTGAAAGATTTTTAGATCTAGGTAGCTGAAAAGTGCTAAAATCAATCGCATTAGGGGAACCATTGTTGACTTCATTTAATTCATTTAGCAGCATTTACAGTAAGAAGCACACATGACTAATATAACTTGAAAAAATTTTATACTAAGGGGTTGGTGATAACTCCTGAGGATTTAATGCATTAATAAAAATCAACTCATCATTTTCTACTTACTTGTTTTCAGTGTGTTCGAAATTACAAAATGATACTGTAGATATTGCCCCCTGCTTTGAAAACTGAGTCAGGGCTGAATGAACCAAAGCCTCTGGAAGTATCTGCATGGAGGCCAAGGTACTCTATTAATTCTAATGACTACTTACTCATCACCATCTTTTCCTTATGCTGTGTATGGTTATGGCCTACAATGTTGTATTTGTTATTTATCAAGTTGTGATTGTTTTATTATTGTTTATGCCAAATGTTAATTGCCAAGCTTGGAGTGACCTAAAGCATTTTTTAAAAGCATGACTAGATTTACTTTGGGATAAATTATCTTATCCAAATCTGAAAAGCTACAAGTGTTGATTGTTATAAAATATTGATAACATGCTGCCATTCTTGATCGCTGGAGCTTTTGTTAGCACTTCAGATGCAACTGCAACTATGCTCTATTACATGTGAAAAGCTTAATAAATTGTGTATATCAGTAGTATAGGTCTCAATATTTATTATGAGACCAGTGGTCTGGAAACAGCTTGTTGTGTTACATAATCAACCGGTATCTATGCTTTAAAAAAAAAAAAAGACCGTTTTTTACCATCTGCTTTAAATCACTGCTTCATGGTATTAGACTACCATAAATTATTTACTTGAAAAGGCTTTAAGGCAAAGGTTGTTGAAGCATTGTCATAGAGGAGTCGACATGTAGAAATTTGTCTTTTTATAGAAATATCATGGTTACTCAACATAGCTGTAAAATTATTTTTTCAACCAGTTAGTCTTTCAGTTGTTTTTATCACATCTTCTTTTCATCACATTGTTTCTTGGATGTCCAGCCCTATTGTTGTCTTTTTAACAAAGCAAAGTGGAGAAGATGGCAGTTTCTTTAGTTGAGTGAAATATCCTCAAGTCTCCTTACTTTATGAGAGAAATGATAGAACTAGGGTTGGAAGGTGGGATGGGTGTATGTGGGTATTGGTGATGGTTGTAAAAGAATAAATTGGAGAATCACTTTTCTAGACATCTACCTACACTTAATTTAGAAATGATTTAATCTATTGCAGAGTATTCTGCCTCTTAAAAGCAACAAAACAGTAGAGGGACGATAAATTTAGAAAAATAAACATCGACTTAGAAATATTATTCCAAGTAGTCTTTGTGGAAGATTCAATATTATGAATTCACAGATATTTAAGCAATTTAGAACACAGTAATTACTAAGAACAGCAGAGAGGGGTCCCGGTCATTCTACTGTGTTTTGTGTTTGACACTGGAAAAACATAGCAACAAGAGTGAAATCTCAGATATTTAAGGATTCAAGAAGTGTGACAGAAGAAAATAATTCCTGAAATTATCCCCTTCTTACAAAGGAACTCCTTAATTTATGGAGTTTATGGGAAATAAAGCAAGAATTCTCATACCTATGAGGCCAAAGTAATCAATGGAAGAGAGGAGAAACCATTGGATTATCCTAGTAGTAACTGAAACTACTGAAATAGAGAAAAAACATGTTGAATTTGGACTCACTACTTCTGGATCTGTTAAGGAAAAGATAATACTGTCTATTTTTTTTTGTATAGTATTTGAAAACAATAAAAATTCTATAATTTGGGCATGGGTTCTTTTGTATTACCTATCTGCTGAGGAAAGTGGGTAAATCCATTCATTATACAGCTTCTCTCCAGACCCTTCATATCCTGGGTATAGAAAGAACCAGGAGCAGCTGTATGGACTCAGTGTATCAAACAAAAACGCTACATGCTGACTACAAAAAGACATTTGTAAGTGACTATTTGCTGTATTTGTGCCAGAGAGGCTGCATAAGGCCCTATATCAGGATTGCATGTGTTTCTTTATAGCTCTTAAGACCCAGATGGAAAATCAGATTTTTGCCCATAATGAGGAGATGTTTGGCCATTAATTAGTGACTGTCCCATTGTAATTGGATTAATTATAGAGATCATATTGGTTTACAGTTAATAATAAAGCATTATCACTTTTAAGTAAACCTACAATCCACAGATTTCAATTTCCATGTTCTGATTGTGAAATGAAAATGAACCAAAATCAAAATGAGCCAAAAGAACTCACTTTTAGCTTGTGAGCCCTGAGAGGGCAGGGCCTGCATGTGCCTATCACCTGCCAGGATTTTACTTAAATAAAACGCTACTTGGTGACTTTCACTTTAACACGCTTCATCTCAATGTGCTTTCAAGTTTTCCCCTTGGTTTCTAGAATTAATTCTTTTCTCATTTTCCAGTTTGACTATTCTCTGGTATTCTCTTCTTCCAACTCCTTAAATGTTATTGCCTATCTCTAGTAATCTTCTACACAATCTCCTTAATGATTGTATTCATCTCTATGGTTGAAATGACTGTCTTTACAGTAATACTCATATCTTTCCGGTGTATCACTAGCCCTATCTTTATTCCAGGTTTTCATGCATGTTTGAGAGGCATGAACTTCTAAATCTCCTTCTAGTCACCTCCACCTAGCCACTAACAGCCACTGTTTATTGAGCTTTTAGTAGGTGTTGGGCATTTCACACCCATTTCCTTTAATTCCTCACTCAAGGATGTGGTGCTGTCACCATTTGATAGATGAAACCACAGCCAGTAGACATGGAGCCAGAACTTGAATTACTTTTTTATTCACTTGTCATCTGCCATTACTAATATTTTTAAAAAGCATACTAACAATTTGAAAGCTATATGGGAAGAAAGAAGCTTGTGTTTTTAATAAATCAAGAAGGAAAGGGTGGTTCAAGGAATACAGCAGGATCAGAAGTGCCATGATGTTGAAATACTGCCATTAGGGTTGTTTTTACAATTGGCACTGATACAGGCAAGGACAGTGTGCAGATTCACTCAGTCCTTTACCCTCTCTCTCATTTGATGCTTCTGATGCTCTACGAACGGCAGAGAACTAGGCATACTTGAAGTCAGTTGATGCAAATTTACTCTTATCCATTAAAAACATCAGGATTTGTCTCCAAATGCATTATCACAGTACTGAAGGAATTTATCATCTGGCTGAGGTAGGACACGAAGATAATACATCTACTGAATTTTAGAGCTGGGATATTAGTAATCCCATTTGTTCTGTAGATGCTGATTTAGTTAAGTTTACAAAACACTTCCTTAAATTTAAGACAGAGGCTAATAACTTGGTTTTACGTGAGGAAACCAAATCAGCAACATTAAATTGGCTTCCCTGCGATGAGGACGGGAGGTCGAACTAGAGCTAAGAACACTGGTCAACACCCTTTACAATTTACCACACTTTTTCCTGAAGGCAAACAGAAGTAGCAAGAGCCATAAAAAGTAATGCAAAAATATCTTTGGCAAGACTGCATTAATGGTCAAGGGAAAGACACGGTTTATGTACCAAAAGGGAGAACTCACCTGGAGTAGAATTTATCTTAAGGTCTCCACCGAATTTAAGGACTGCCGAACAGGTGGCTAGTAATAAGTTGTGTGTGATCCATACAGTCATGCACCATTCTAAGGTTAGTGCACTTCTAGGGTTCTGTCTATGCAGTTGATGAGAACATCAGAGTTTTAAAATCCACAGTCAAAAGCATTATTGGGAATTCCCTGGTGGTCCAGTGGTTAGGACTGTGCGCTTTCACTGCTGAGGGCATGGGTTCAATCCCTGCTCGGGGAACTAAGATCCCGCAAGCTGCGCAGCGCGGCCAAAAAAAAAAAAGCCTCAGTCAAAAGCATTATTAAAATAGGGGCTGTAGGCATACATAAAAATTCCTTCTGTCCAAGTACTTGTAAATGAGCTGGAAAAGTGCTTGCTACCTCCCTCCAGATAACTGCGCATTAATATAAAAATGCTGGGTAGAAGCTGGGTGGACAGCTTAATTCATAAACACTTCAAGCATGGAGTTAGGCTCGGTTTTGAAGAAGGTGGGCAAATTCTGGCAATTAACATGGGGCGGGTAGGGAGAAAAGCATAAGTGAGGGTGGGCCTCTGGTGGTGTATGTTTTGGCATTACGAAATTCCTTAATTCCCTAGAAGGGATTGTAGCTAAGAAGTGACCAAAAATGTCTCAAGTTAATATTTTTGTAACGAAACTTAGATCCGGGATTTCACAAATGTTTGTGCCCTACCATGTGCCCGCTGTCAGGTATTCAACAGCAAAATTCCTGCCCTCAGAGTTTACAAATCGAGAGAGCAGACGCTAAACAAAAGTACTACTAAGTAAACTACGTGGCATATTGTCTGGGATTCCAATTCTAAATAAGATAGTCAAGGAGAACCTCGCATTTGAGCAAAGACCTGAAGAGCGGTGGCGACCAGAGAGACCCTTGGGGCCATCTGGGGCAGACATGCAGGCGGCGGGGCCAGCAAGAGTTGCATTACTAGAATTTACAGCAGTGCAGGCCCAAAGGGCACCCGCGAGGGCGAAATTGCTCCGAGTCAAAGCCCTTTCCATGCAAAACTTAGCGGGTCGCTACTAGTGGGGGACTTGAGCCACTAAGGATTTAGTCCCCCAATTTTACCTTAAGTCTCTCTCACACCACCCTTCTACCTTACACCGACTAGGCCACGCCCACCGGCCCACAGTGCTCCGCAAGTGGGCGGACCTCTCATTGCCCCGCCCCGTGACCTGCACGTTCGCGGAAAAGCCAAAGGTCAGAGGTTGTGGAGCCGTCATGGCGGCGCTGTGCCGGACCCGTGCCGTGACTGCCGACAGTCATTTTCTGCGAGTGCTTCTCTTCTTTCGGCCCTGTCGAGACGCAGGCACTGAAAGTGGCTCCGGAAGCGAGAGTTCTGATTCCACGGAGCCTAGGCCGCGCCTAGGCGGCTTCGCGAGCTCTTTGAAGCGGCACTCACAGCTGCAGCGGAAGGCGGAGCTCGGGCGGATGAGAGTGAGTTGTGGGGGCTAAGCCAGCGACGCGTTGGCGGGCGGGGCCCGCCGTTGTGGGTGGAGCCGGGAGCCGGGACGGAGCCCGGCGTAGGGGGTGGGCCCGGCAGGGTGGGTGGGACCGAGAGGCGGGGACGGGGCCCGGCGTAGGGAGTAGAGTTGGGGGTCACGGTGTGGCTTGTCCCACCTGCTGGCCACTTAGAGCAGAGCGTGTGGTGGTGTTTTTCTTACGTTTGTTGTACTTTTGTACAGTCTCTACATGCTGGGCGTGCGTTGCCCACACTGCTTTGCACGCGTCTTCCACAGGCGAGTGCTGGAAGGGAAACCAGCAGCGAGCGTTGCTGGTGACGCGCCTAGGGCGACTCTTGGGACTCCGAGTAAAGTTGGACTCACACTGGGAGAGGCAGGGCCCTCTGCGCCTCTTGTTCTACCTAGTAGCTGCAGTGTGGACCTTAGTGTCTGGCGTACCAGGCTCATCATAAATATTTCTTAATTCAGTGGAGAGGTGAATCAGAGAATTACTGTCACTATGAACTTGAGCAAGTAATGTAACCTGTCAATGCTTCACTTTCCTTTTCTGTAAATGACCTTTTTTTAAAAAAAAAATCCATCTGTCCGAGGCAATAATTTTGTAAAATGCGATAGAATTACTAGATAAATAAAATGGAAGAAAGAGACGAAAATACAAGTCAGATTTTTTGAGTCAGCGGACATGAAATTGGATGTCTGGCAATATTAAACTGTATAAAAATAAACTGTCTCAATTTCTGTACTCATCGCCTTGGGAACCAGTACCAAATAGTTTACCGATGGGTAGTGTCGTGGGTTATAGAAAACTGCCCAGCATCTAGCACAGTGCTTGACTCTTAGTGGGCACTCCATAAGTGTTTGCCCAATGCGTGAATGAATGAATAGAACAGAAAGTGCACATTTGAACTTCAGGACAATCTGAGCAGTCTTTGAATTGAGATCTTTGTGTGACTGCTCACAAACGGTTGTATAAGTGAGGATAGGACAGGCTTGAGCATGTGAATTAAATGTGCTACTCCAGAGTAATAACTGAGCAAGAACAATTGTCAGAGTAATAAGAAAACTGAAGGTACCACATTAGTTTTATTTTAGTGTTTATTGGAAGCTTTCAGTACTTTTGTGACATATTTATGATGAGGAATATGAGTAGTTGTTAGGTATTGATGTAAAGATTCAACTTTGTGAAAAATCTTTCACTTCACTCTTTGAAATTTCTGGAACTATTTAATTGAAGAGTATCCTGAGATTACAAGCTGAATAAAGTTCGTCTTTATTGTGTGATCAGGATTTTTCAAAAAAAAATTGTAAAGTATAAAAATAGTATTGCAAAAGGAGCATGTAAATAGCACTGAAGGTTACTATGGGAAATATAAAAGCCCCCTTTTTCTTTTCCTCACTTTCTCAAAGCTGGAAGGTGTATTTTTATAAATGCATACTGCTAGAGATTTTATGTACGCATATGTGAATATAAGCTAATTATATATATATATATATATATATACTTAAAAACGTACAAGTTTTGAACTACATTATTAATGTTTAACAGTGTAAGCTCTGGATTCAGACAGACTTGGTTTGAATTCTAATTTTTCTGTCATTTACTGGCTGTGTTTCCTTGGAAGGTTACTTGATATCTGTGTATCTTCTTTTCCTTTTTTTGTAAAAGGAAAACCTGTCATGGGATTATTATGAGATTAAATGAATTCATTATTTAAACACTTAGCACAAGTATCTGATAATAAGCACTCAGTATATTTTCATTGCTGCTGCTGAAAATTGCTATTCTCACTTAAGTATAACTTTGAATATTTTTCCTTATCATTATATATGTGTAGTGTAGTGTACTTACTGCTGTCCCTAGGTATCCACGGGGGTTTGGTGCCAGGACCCTCTGCCATACCAAAATCCCTGGATGCTCAAGTCCCTTATATAAATGGTGCAGGTAACCCTCTGCGGCTCCCGCATCTGTGAATACAGAGGCCTCACTGTATATCTCATTGAAAAAATACTTGTTTGGTATTCCATGGTGTGGATATAGCATAATTTATTTAACCAGGCCTTCACTAATGAGCTTCTAGGTTGTTTCTGGGTTTTTTTTTCCCCTTAATACAGACAGTGGTACAGTGAGCATTTACATTTTTTTGCTTATTTATGGGATATATACTAGGTCAATGTGTACACACAGTTTGAGTTTTGATACATACAGACTGCACACTTCCACTTACATGACAGTGCCTGACAGTGCATGACAGTGCCTGTTTCCTCACCCACTTATACATGTGGGGTATTATAAGTGGATTTTCTTGGTAGTGGACAGTCAAAACAAAATACAAAAATTGGGAACTGGAGTTGTTTATCTCTCACCTCTGATACCAGTTTGTAATTTTTATCAAAATAACTGCATGTTCACATTTTTTGACTTAATAAGTAAATGCTATCAATTTGAACTCATAAAATACACTTATACCAACAAAATACTACACTTAATGTTATATATATTGGGGTTCTATGTAAGATTTAATTTGTAACATGGTTTCTGCTTAAAAAAATGTTTTTAGAAGGTAAACAGTTTGCTGTTCCCTAAACAAAGCATTATTTCTTTACCTTTGCTCTTTCCCCTAGAATTAGCTTCCCTGCCTGCAAATTCCATAGTAAAAATCACCTGTTCTTTTAGGCCTTTGTCATTTCACCAGTCAGGTGAAGCTCCTTCTGAATGTCTTGGGGCTTTGTTTTATGCTACCTTTATTTTACACACATAACTCTTAAGTTATATTAGAGCCATTTGTGAACTTGTTTTATCCCGTCTCCTAGATTGTAATTCTTGAAGGTCGGGATAGTTTTTTATTTACCCTTTTCATTCCTTGCATAATGCCTTACACATAAGTAGGGATTTAATATATATTTGTTGATATGAATTGGAATAAGATTTACACAGTTTGATGTCTGAATAACTATAAATGAGAAATAACATCTCGTGTTATTGGATTAAAATGTATATATACATAGGAATGAAAGTTGACATCCTACCCATTGGTTTAATTCTTACTCTCAAAGTGCAGACATGTATATATATGTGCACCTCAGAAATAAGTGATATTCAGTAAGAGCCAAGCAAGTTATCCTTAAAAGGGACTTTCCCCTGCAGGCAGGAATTTAATCAAGGACAGTTCATCGTGAATTCCCTATCCTAAAATTTCAGTGAGGTTACCAGTTAAAGGAATCTCAAGTTTAAATGACCTGAAAGGCCATTTACTCATCCATGCTCACTTATCCATTATCTTTTCCTTGATTCATTAGCTTTAAGATTGGTTTATGCATGTATCTCTTTAAGTGTTTTTTTGTTTGTTTATTTTTTTTTAGGATGGGACCAAGTCCTTTTCATTTTTGTAACCAACGTAACACATACTTATGAATACGGGACCTGGTAAATGTTTGCTAAATACATTTTTAAAGTCAAATACCTTTTTTCTTTTTTTTTTTTTTTTACTATTTTAAAAACTTTAACCCTTTTATGTCACTTAGACAATAGAGATTTGTAGAACCTGTTAAGCCGATGGAGAGCTATGGTATAGTGAAAGATCCACCTTATAGCCACAGGGTGGCAATAGTTGAGCAAAGAATTGGTTTTCTGCTTTATGAATATTACTGTTTCTTAACAGTAGAGGGGGGCATATTACTTTTCAGCACATTGATAAAATGGTTTGCAAGAGTTTTTGAGGCTACACAGAATGTTTTATTTTTTTAAGATGGAGAATAACATTTTATTTTAGCTTATTTATATAGAATACTGATGTTATACTTTATAGTTTCATTTTAGCAATATATTAGTTTATGTAAATATTTTTAAATGTTATTTTTTACTTTTTCATGAATATTTCTTATCGGCACTTTTTATTTCAAAATGCTGGAATATTCCAGAAGATAGAATATTTAAATCAGCTGTTTTGTCCTTTCAGAATACTGGGAAAATCCAAAAAATAGCTTACTTGAAGGATTTGTTTCAATTCTCTTATTTTTAGTATAAGTTTTAAGTCTTCTAAATTCATAAAATAGCAGTATTATACAGCTTTATTTAACCCTTTGTTTTCTCACTAGTTTTATATTGACAACTTCAAAATTACACAAATGTTTTAAAAACTAATATGTAAAGGAATGATGAAAAATATTTCTGGTTTTAACCATGGTGCTCCCTGGTTTTTACATTAGAGAATTTTAGGAGAGTTATCTCCAACTAATAAATAAAACCTTCTGAAATGTCTAGTTTCACAGTAGAGTCTAACATTTTCAAAGCAGGTTTAGAGGAAATGACCAGTTAATATAAAAACAATGAAAGAGTGTATTGAGGTAGATATAAATCTCTAGGAAAAATAGGGTTTTTAATCAACAGCTATAATATACCTATAAATAATACTATGCATTTCCTACAAAGAAAAGATGAATATATTCTGTATGTATTTTGTTTTGTGGGTGGTCATATGCTCTGATCATACGCAATCAGACTCTTAGGACTTCTCAAGTCAGCATTAGCTTTCACTAGTTGAATATCTTTCTTAACTCTTATTTTTGCTCAGGCATCTCACTCCCTTCTTTTAAAGTGTTTGGATTTTGCTTTGTTTTTTCTTTTAAAGGTTATATTAAGATTTTCTCTTTTGATTAATTTTTCTAATGTGATTACAACTCTTAAGTTTGTTTTTATCTATAGGTATTAAATAACATAGGAAATAAAGGAAACTATCACATTTGAATGGAGCCTGGTTTGTAGGGATTTGGGCCTGCACCTGGTAAAATGCCTAGTTGGTCGGTAGTCTGGGACATGTGAGATACCTCCCCTACCCCTAAGACAGAAGCAATCCCTGCTGTCATGGCAGCTTTGTTCTTGAACCCACTGGGGAGGTGAGCAGGAGTGGCTGGGGAAAGAGGTTGACTGACCTCCACATGACTAGTTATCTTATCCCTTGATTATTAAGATTCTTTTCTGCAGAAGAAATGATTCACATTTATTTTCTCACTCTGTCCGTTCTATCTTCCTATCTCTTTCCCAGACCTTCTTGTTATCTATTTCCCAGTCATGTTCCTGCTAAATCCCTGACCATCCAGCAAAATCATTAGTCACTTCACACGAATCAATATAGATCCCACCTTAGGCCATCTCTCTTTCCAGGCAAAATGATCATTCAAGTATATGCTCAAAGTCCTTTACTGCTGTCATTCAAAGGTACTCTAGCTCTGCACTACACTTCACCTAGGGAGGTCTGTCAGAATCTCATTCTACGTGTATATACTGCCACTGCCACATCTGCTGGGTTGTAAAACTCAAGTAGTAGAAGAGCTTACCTGATAGCCTAGACCTTTTACAGAGCCTTGTATTGTTCTGGGCACCACTCAAAACTGGCAACTTTTGGGGTTACTTGGTAAAAGAGTTGAAGAAGCATGTCCAAATGAGGTATTTGTTGCCTACAAAATTCAAAGAGACCCACTAGGCATTGAGCTTCTTTCTTAGTGGTAAGAAAGGGTAAGTTGACGTAGCCCAGACCATTGGCTCCCTAGGAATTTCACTAAGGCCCAGTATTTTTGTGGGATTTATTTCCCACCCACTGGCATATATGTGTCTTACCATGTGTCAGGAGGAGTTGCAGCTTTCTGCTTCCAGGTCTAATCAGCATATGAAATGGAGCAGCATGCTGTCCAGTGGAATGGAGTGGCAATCAAAGTCTTTGTAGACTAGATTATGGCATAGAGCTAGAGAATTAATGTAACCTGGAGGTATATAGTCTTTACTAGCAGGTCTAGAAAAAGAAAGCATTTGTTAGATAATTATTGCATACCAGGTGCTGGAGGATATTTGATTTGCTCCAGCCATGAAATGACATCTGGAATAGCTGAAATCGGAGTTACCACTTGATTAAGTTTATGATAATAAATTGTCATTTTCTAAGACCTGTCTGTTTTCTGCAGGGCCTCATAGGCAAGTTGAATGGGCATGTGGTGGGAATCACCACCGTGCATCTTCCAGGTCCTTGATAGTGGCACTAATTGCTGCAATACCTCTAGGAATGTGGTATTGCCTTTGATTTACTTGTTTGGTAGGTAGGGGAAGTTCTACTACCTACCAAACAAATTCATCTTTTACTTGGCCTTCTGTACCTTAATAGCCTTCACTCCACAGATCAAGGAACCAGTGTAGGGATCCTGTCGGTTGCTGAGTATACCTATTCCAGTTGTGCATTCTGGAACTAGGGAGAGAACTATAGAGCAGGTTCATGGGATAGAGCTGAGTTAAAACTCCATTTATCACGTGATCTCCGTAAGCCCCTGTTCTGACTGGCATTGAGTTGGTTCTTGAAGAGTTAGCATCAGTTCAGATAATCCCCGAAAGGTCTGATGATTTTTCCTTCCTCAGTGAACATTCTGGTAAATAGCCACAGCTCCTTTTGGGAAAGCTAGAAGGAAGATGGGTGATATAAATGTTTGCTTTTGTAGCGGGATCTTTCCTCAAGGGGACACAAGCTCCTCTTCATTCAGAAGGCTTGGTGTCTGAGAATTGCTTCAACTTTGGGATTTGGTTGAGGGGCCTTGATATTCATATGTGGTATTCAAGTCAGACTTCTGTTCTCTAGAACTAGAGTTTTCCCATCTATTTTATTTCTAAGGACACCATAACCAACCAGCCAACACCAAAGAGCTCTACGGGTCAGATTAGTTGGATTGCTGTTAGGCTCTGCTGCATCATTATAACGGTGCCCACCATGTTGTTGGCTAGTAAGTGCTGGCTTGACTCCTGCCACATTATCTACATGGAATTCAGGGAGCTCTTGTTGGCAGCAGCTCTCACTGTCAGTCCTGGACTACAGAGAATCACTGCCACACAGCTTTCAGGAATGTTGGTGCTCCCTTCACACAGGTACTTCTCTTAGCCTTGGTGAAATGAGTATCTTATAGATCCTCTTGGGGGCCATAGTAAGGAGTGGTGAACAGATCATAAACAGTAAATTCACTCCAGCATTCCATTCACTTCAAGCTTTTGGATACCTTTCTTTGTGGTATACTGAGGAAGTTCTGGTACTTCAGCTTCATCTAGTATAGCCTATCACTCTCAGCCATTTAAGCTAATGTATTGTATCTGAATCTCTGCTTAGTGAGCCTATATTGGTAAATTTGGCTCAAGGCAACACTGTCTTCCTCTCACCCTGATCCAGTATCCTTAGGATCCATTCCCACATATATCCTCAATTTCTGTGGATATAAATTAGCAAGATCATGCTGGTTATCCAGTCTCCTCTTGTAACTATATTTCTCCCTATCCGGCATAATTATTCTCCTGCTACTATGATATACCTCTATTATAAAGGTTTCTAAACTTTTTTGATAATGCCCCTTCATTAAGAAATTTTTGAACACATCTTCCAATATTTATTTATTTCATTTATTTATTTTTGGCTTTGTTGGGTCTTCGTTGTGTGCAGGCTTAGTCTAGTTGCAGCGAGCAGGGGCTTCTCTTCGTTGCAGTACGCGGGCTTCTCCTTGCGGTGGCTTCTCTTGTTGTGGAGCACAGGCTCTAGGCACGTGGGCTTCAGTAGTTGTGGCATGCGGGCTTCAGTAGTTATGGCTCGCGGGCTCTAGAGCGCAGGCTCAGTAGCTGTGGCGCACGGGCTTAGTTGCTCCACGGCATGTGGGATCTTCCTGGACCAGGGCTGGAACCCGTGTCCCCTGCATTGGCAGGTGGATTCTTAACCACTGTGCCACCAGGGAAGCCCCAATATTTACTTTAAAAAGATTTATGTACTACAGTACTATTTATTATACACATTTTAAAGCATTCACAAAAAACAACAGTTTAAAGGGTGAAGTAAAAAACCATCACTAGAAGTTCCAGAAGTTTCTTCTTTGTTCTCTGGGTTATCATGGAGATAACTGTTCTTTCACATTTACTTGCCTTCTTTCCTTCAGCCTGCTCTCTAGGTTTGTATTCCTTGGTCCCAAGTCTCCTAAATCTTTCTGTGCACAGTCTCCCTTTAAGCTTCTCACAAGTGTTTCTTGCTCTCTTCCTCGATTTCTCTTGATAACACTACTTCTCAGATGGGTCTGAGAAGAAAAGGAGTCATTTTGGTTCTTGCTTCTCTACCATTTCAGACCACTGTTGTGTTAGAAATATTTAAGGAAAGATTCCTTGATAGAAATCTTCTCAATTCTTTGAGGTTTTTTCTTCAGCATTTGACTCACAGCTTTTCTCTTTTCCCCTTCTTACTTGCCATCTTCATGGACTTCAGCATGTACATCGATGACTTTACTAACACTTGGGCAACAGAGATGCACATCGTATTCTAAGTATCATATTCTTAGACCTTCATTTCTACTTTCTTTTAATTGCAGATATACCATAATTTATATGTATACAAATTCATTATCACTTGGAACGCTATCTTCAAGTTCTCAAACTCCTGAGTCCTCTTGGACCACAGTTTTACCCTCTTCACCTTCTCCATTTCCTGAATCCCACCTTTGTCTACCAGTCTATCAACTTTTTTTCTGGGTCTACCTTTCTTCTTACTCAGTCTAGAACTACTTGGCAGCCGTTCTATCTTAGGATCTCACTCCCTTAATCTTTTTTCTTGCCTTCCATCCTAGATCTCCCTAAATGCAACGGACATTGCTCCTATACCTGGCCTGCCGTGTGCTCCTGGGTCTGCTGAGTGCAGGGTTTTTCAGTCTTGGCACTGGTGACACTTCGGACCAGATAATTCTTTGCTGTGGGGGCTGCCCTGTACATTGTAGGGTGTTTAACAGCATCCCCGGCCCCTACCCCGTGCATTCCAGTAACATCCCCAGTCATGGGAATCAAACATGTCTTCAGGCATTGACAAATGTCCCCGGGGAAGAAGGGGGATTTGGGGGGTGGGGAGAGGGAGGGCAGGCAAAATTGTTCTGTTTGAAAACTACTAGGGTTATCCATAAAACTTGATGGTGACTGGGTCTATAAGAAATTGATTAATTTTTTGTTTAAAGCTACATTTTAGGAGGTGTTTGCCCTGTCAGAGGCACAGTTTGAGAGCTTTACGTATAGTCATGTGTTTATTTAATCCTCACAACAACCCTGTAAAATAGGTATAATTATTAACCCCATTTTATAGGTGAGTAAACAGCAGCACAGAGAGTCTAAGTGCATTGCCCCAACCACAGAGCTGGTAAGTGGTACCGCCAGGACGTGAACCATGTGGTTTGACTTCAGAGCCTTCAGGAGCCCGCCCTCCTACTCCAGGCCTTGCTAATTGCTGGTACCTTGCCAAAGACCTGTCATTTCGATTCTTTTCTTTCCTGATGGGCTAAGTTACCTATTGCTGCATAACCAACCCTCCTAACTTATTTCTCTAGACAATTTATTCAATTATTATTATGTTTTTTAGAGAAGAGAAAAAAAGTTTATTGTATTTATTTTGCCAGGGCAATAAATGCCTTATTATTAGGTATTGTGCACTTGGCCTTTCTGCCAGGTGTTCCGTGCTTGACAGAAAATTGCCTTCCCTGCCTGTATTCTTTTAATTACTCCCTTTGTTTTCAGCCTCTCTTCTCATTCCAGCTTTCTATAATTCCTGGCCTGATGGAGTCCAGCACCTTTATGGGATTCTTCAGAATAGATTGACTTATTTTCATACTGCATGTGTTTTTAGCTGCAGTTTCCTTCATTCTGCTTCACTAGTTACCACCCTTCTACATGTTTTCAGTCCACTAAATAGTTGTTGAAATCTCATATACTTTTTGTCTCCATTTTCTTCTCTTTAATACTGAGGGTTTGTAATTTTTTCGTTCATTTTACCATCTGAATGGAATTTCAGGAGGGGAAAAGAGAAATTTAGGTACTCATTCTGCCATCTTGAACCACTAATCCATTAATTTTACTAAAAGAGCATTGTTACAAGCATAACATTTACTGGTTAGGGTTGAGGAAACTGAAGTTGTTGCAGCATAGTTAATAGAAGGGAGTCTTTTTTTTTGTAATACATAAACATTTCATTCTGATATCTTTTTTTAAACATCTTTATTGGAGTATAATTGCTTTATGATGGTGTGTTAGTTTCTGCTTTATAACGAAGTGAATCAGCTATACATACACATATATCTCCATATCTCCTCCCTCTTGCATCTCCCTCCCACCCTCCCTATCCCACCCTTCTAGGTGGTCACAAAGCACCAAGCTGATCTCCCTGTGCTATGTGGCTGCTTCCCACTAGCTATCTATTTTACATTTGGTAGTGTATATATGTCCATGCCACTCTCTTACTTCATTCCCGCTTATCTTTCCCCCTCCCCATGTCCTCAAGTTCATTCTCTACGTCTGCGTCTTTATTCCTGTCCTGCCCCTAGGTTCTTCAGAACCTGTTTTTTTTTTAGATTCCATATGTATATATTAGCATATGGTATTTGTTTTTCTCTTTCTGACTTACTTCACTCTGTATGACAGACTCTAGGTCCATCCACCTCACTACAAATAACTCGATTTCGTTTCTTTTTATGGCTGAGTAATATTCCATTGTATATATGTGCCACATCTTCTTTATCCATTCATCTGTCGATGGACACTTAGGTTGCTTCCATGTCCTGGCTATTGTAAATAGAGCTGCAGTGAACATTGTGGTATATGACTCTTTTTGAATTATGGTTTTCTCAGGGTATATGCCCAGTAGTGGGATTGCTGGATCATATGGTAATTCTATTTTTAGTTTTTTAAGGAACCTCCATACTGTTCTCCATAGTGACTGTATCAATTTACATTCCCACCAACAGAGCAAGAGGATTCCCTTTTCTCCACACCCTCTCCAGCATTTATTGTTTGTAGATTTTTTGATAATGGCCATTCTGACTGGTGTGAGGTGATACCTCATTGTAGTTTTTTTATATATAAATTTATTTTATTTTTATTTATTTTTGCATGCGTTGGGTCTTTGTTGCTGTGGGTGGGCTTCCTCTAGCTGCGGAGAGCCGGGGCTACTCTTTGTTGTGGTGCGTGGTCTTCTCATTGCGGTGGCTTCTCTTGCTGCGGAGCACAGGCTCAGTAGTTGCGGTGCACGGGTTTAGTTGATCCGCGGTATGTGGGATCTTCCTGGACCAGGGCTCAAATCAGTGTCTCCTGCATTGGCAGGCAGCTTCTTAACCACTGTGCCACCAGGGAAAGCCCCTCATTGTAGTTTTGATTTGCATTTCTCTAATGATTAGTGATGTTGAGCATCCTTTCATGTGTTTGTTGGCAATCTGTATATAGAAGGGAGTCACTTTTAAGTTACTTGTCAGAGAAGACACATGATGAAATGTTTTTCTTGCGAACTAATATGAAGTAAAGTACATAGAGCATTTCATTATTTTTGTTATTGTTTATGTTTAAAAAGGGACTGGGTAGGATTTGTCTTCCCTTTTCAATAGTTTGTTACTTTAAAAAAACATTTTTATATTTTAGAATATTTAGGAATTCCTACTACTCAACTTGGTAGGTATACAGTCTTTTCATTTACAAATGAGAAGGCAGACCTAGAGAGGTTAGAAGACTTATTACTCAAGATTTTTTAGTTATTTAGTCGCTGAGTTGACCATAGAACCCAGATTTCCTAAATATTTCTGTTATTCTACTGTACTGTGTCCTTACTTTTAAGTTTTAAAATAATGTTTCTCTCTACTTTCCACCTTTTGAGGCAGTTGTATTTAAATCGCTGTTCAGCCTATCATGTGGCTGTGAGAAGCAGGTATGGTGATCGTCTGTGAAATGAGGTGGCTGGACTCGCTGATACCTTGTGTTTCCTTTAGTGCTAGTAGCCTCTGATTCCAAGCTATGTATTAAATGTCTTCATATGCATTATGTTTTTTTTAAGTTTATTTCTTTTTTTAAATTAATTAATTAATTAACTTATTTTCGGCTGTGTTGGGTCTTCGTTGCTGTGTGTGTGGGCTTTCTCTAGTTGCGGCCAGCGGGGGCTACTCTTCGTTGTGGTGCACGGGCTTCTCATTGCAGTGGCTTCTCTTGTTGTGGAGCTCGGGCTCTAGGCGCGCGGTCTTCAGTAGTTGTGGCTCATGGGCTCTAGAGCGCAGGCTCAGTAGTTGTGGCACATGGGCTTAGCTGCTCCATGGCATGTGGGATCTTCCCGGACCAGGGCTTGGACTTGTGTCCCCTGCATTGGCAGGTGGATTCTTAACCACTGTGCCACCAAGGAAGTCCCTGCATGATAGTTTTATACATACATACATATGTACATAGGCTTTATATATTAAAAAATTTTAAGTACTACATATTCTTTGTGTTCTAGATTTTCTAATATAAATAATATAAAGAGGGCTTCTCTGGTGGCACAGTGGTTGAGAGTCTGCCTGCCGATGCAGGGGACATGGGTTCATGCCCCGATCTGGAAAGATCCCACATGCCGCGGAGCTTCTAGGCCCGTGAGCCATGGCCGCTGAGCCTGTGCGTCCAGAGCCTGTGCTCCGCAACGGGAGAGGCCACAACAGTGAGAGGCCCGTGTACTGCAAAAAAAAAAAAATAATAAATAATAATAATAATATAAAGAAAAAAGTTCTATATGTAAATTTTTACAGTTAGCATTTGATATATTTCTTTTGAGGAATTTGTATCTATATAATATTACTGTAAACATATTTGTAAATTTATGTAAGTATGTATATGAATATGTGCACCATGGGAGTTCCCTGGTGGTCTAGTGGTTAGGATTTGGTGCTTTCACTGCTGTGGCCTGGGTTCAATACCTGGTTGGGGAACTGAGATCCCACAAATCGTGTGGTGTGGCAAAAAAAAAAAAAAAAAAAAGTGCAGTATTATTTTTAACTACCTACCAGATAGACAGTGTCACCCTAAAATTTTATGGGTATAAGAAACCTAATAAGTGTGAAACTAACTTACTCTCTTACTTCTGCTGCACTGCTCTCCCACCTCGTCAGTGGCTCCCCTTTTCCCTTGCTTTCTACAGCCAATTGGGTATCAAGTCTTTGCTGTACTGTTTGGTAAATAGCTCTGTATCCCTTCTTCCCTATGGCCACTGCTTCAGTGTAGGCCCTTTATCATCTCTGCCCTAGTTACTGGAGGAGCTTCTCAACAGTTTGCCCCCTTTCCATTCCCCCCCCCCCCCGCTTCCTCTGGTCCATTTTGCATACTGCTGCCAAAGTTTTTTTTTAAAACAAAGAACAAGTACTGTCACCCCATTAATGAGAAACTTCTTTTGATTTCCCACTGCTTATAGGATAATGTCTAACCCACTTAGCCTTTGGTATAGGACTCTTTACAACCTGAATGAGGGTAGCAATTGTTTTCAGCAATTTTTGGACCCTAATGTCTTCTCACGTTCATTTAACTGTTTCATATATTTTCATATCAAGGCTAGAACGGAGTCTGGGGTACATGACAGGCACTCGGTATTCAACACATATTTGATGAACGAATGAATGAAAGTGGAACTATTCCCTATATCTGTAATTCATTTACCTTCCCCTGTTCTATCTGGGCAGTGCTATTCAACTTTCAGGCTTCAAAGTGAAAAAACAGTACACCAGAGTAACAGGAATACTTTGGAAATCTGAGATTTATGACCAATTCTTAAAGGAAGCAGTCCACCCTAAGGCACCTGCTTTACCTATGACAACTTTATGAATGAACTTTGTAGCAACATTGTCCATAAGCAGGATTAGACACTGAGATCTATGATACACCCAGAAGGTGACAGTGTGCCTGGAGTCTTTGCCGTCTGCAACAGCATGAGAGGAGCCTACAGTGTTGGTTGTCATCATGGATTGTGCTACATTTATTAGTTTTAGAAGCCATTTGACAAGTAAATGAGGAATTCAGAGATGATTCTAGACCATGTTTTTTGAAGGAGGGCTTTGTCTAATTATTTGTTATAGTTTCCAAAAAGTATAGCAAGCATACAATTTAAAAGCAAATTCAGGTATTGATCAAGGTGTCTTATACTTGTGGTAAAATCATTTCACCAACTGAAAACACATTGACTTCCATTGTAAAATATAACAAAGTGAAGGCAAAAATAATGGAACAAAAAGCAATAGCATTCTGTTTTACTTGATTTTAAAATCTCCTTTAAAATAATTATTCATAATTTTATAAAGTTTATAATGTAAATATTTCACAACACATTTACTAAAAATCTCAAGAGATCATATTAAATAGTCAAGAACACTCTATTTTCTAAAACCTAGAGGGAAATACCATTTACTATCATACTAACCTCAGCCCTTCACAGTTGTAAAGGAGATTGTTGTTTTAGGAGGAGGCCCTAGTGATGGCTGAATTATCTTCAGTAAGTATTCAAGTATTAGATCTACTATTGTATCTTCCTCTCATCTGCTGTTTTAATGACACCATGGCTTTAATTGAAAGTCTACCTGCCCCCCGTCCCCCCCAAAAAAAAACAGATGAAGAAGAAGAAGAATAGATATCAACCACAGAAGCGGAGTAATGGGAAAGCAGGTTATAGGGAAAAATGAGAAGGACCTTCCCAGGTTGTAAGCAGAATGAGACCCCCAAGCTGATAACCTGTCTGGTCTTGCCTGGAACAGTGCTCTTCCCAGCTGCTCTGGATGGTATAGTGGTTCCCAGCAGAGGGTTATAGTAGCTGCACTTGTCTCTGACAGCATACTTCGTATTACTCTCTTTGCATCAAGAGGACAATTCATAGCTGTTTCTGTGTTGAGCCTATAAGATGTGTTTCACGCTTGGCTGTCTGCAAAAGAACTATTTTCAAGGTGCTTGTTTAAGGAATTAAATATTATACTGTGTAGAATCATAAAACTAGTATTATGGCTCAAAGTGTAATATTCCTGGCTACCTTTTCAGCTTTATTTGGCGTCTAGGTCTACTGACTTGTCTTTGGTTTAGATCAACCCTTATGTGCTAAGGATTCCTTCCCATTGGGTTTCAACCCACTGAAACAAATCTATCACCATATCCTCCCTCCAGCATCTAAGGGACTTGGTATCTGTCAGATGATTTGACTTTCTTTTTCTTGAAGCAGAGGTCATAAACTTTTGGTTCATAGGTCAAAATGTGCTCTGATTTATAAAGTGAAAGACTTTTTTTCAATGTATAAACACTTAAAATTGGAAATTTTACATTAATATATGGATTTCTGGCTTTTCTTGGAAGATCAAAAGATGTGGCAACACTGGACTTGAACTGCAACTGCAGCTAGAGCTGAGTAGTGGCTATGTTTTTAGTTTGGCATGTATTCTTCTGCTTAGTAAGCTCCTGGCTGGGCATTTGATTATTTTCTAATCCTTGGAGTATCCCATGCATTAACATTGTCATAAGTATGGTTTTGTAGTTTTTAAAGTAAGTGTATTATCAAACTCTTAGTAATTCTCCCTTAAATAACAAATGTAAAATTCATTCCAGATACAGGATATACATAGGCAGATCAGATTGTTAATATTCTTCTGTGATGAGCTCTCACAAACAGAAACTCAGCTTCCCTTAGTTTGAACTGAAGTGCGCACACACCACACCACACACAAATTAAAGATGAGTAGAAGGCACAAATCTGTATTCGTGGATTTCTGAAAAAGCATGTGTTTGGAAAAAATTTTGGTAAGTTAAAAAAGTAATCAGCTTGCATTATATGTTCAGCCCTACCTCAAGTAAATTCAGTACGTCAGATGACTCCTAGAAAGTGAGTAGCACAAAACAATTAAAGCTGTCTTTGCTTTAAAATTTTACTTTAGGAAAAAGAAGAAAATTATAATGTTAAAATACAACATTAAAATGATAAAGTCAAGTCATTTGAAAATATTACATAACAAGAGCTCGTGTTCAGACTGCTAATTAAAGGACCCTTAATCATTTTTATCTTAATGCTCACTTAAATTTGTATTAAAGCATAGTCACTTTCATTAAACCAGTATTCGAAGGCATTTTGCTTTTTGCAGATGGTCAGTACTAGGAATGAAGCCAATTGCCTTCTTGGATGCCCTCCTCGCACACTCGCCTCCCTACCCCCTCCTTGCCCCAGGCCTGAAGCTTTGTCTAAGGGGGCTCCTTATCCCGCTCACATTCCAGATTCCACCCTGGGCCACCACATCTGCGCCATCCCCCACCAAGCACAGATGCCTGCTTTTCCCTGGCTCCTCTTCAAGAAGGAAAGGAAGGAAAAGGAAGTTGAAGAGCATCCCAGGCTTTTTAAAGCAAAATTCCATTTCAGTATTTTTATTATTGCTACAAAACGTAAATATACAGCAAATTGACTTTTAAAAATTTCCCCTATAAGACATTACTATACCTACCATATTATACCTTAGCATTGAACTGTATGCATATAAATATCTCTTTTCATATTTAGGGCTCTCCAAAAGATGTGGAATCCTTCGCATCTATGCTGAGACATTCTCCTCTTACACAGATGGGACCTGCCAAGGATAAACTAGTCATTGGACGAATCTTTCATATTGTGGAGAATGATCTTTATATAGATTTTGGTGGCAAGTTTCCTTGTGTATGTAAAAGACCGGAAGTGGATGGAGAGTAAGTAGAATCATTTCTAAGTGCTTTAAGCGTGTGCATAAAAGTTGAAATACCTCAAAAGTATTACTGGACTTTAATTGGTGATTTTTTGAAAAGACAGAAAATATGTTTATTTCTCTTCATCATGCTAGTTAGTCAAGTTAGGCCAAGTTCATATCATGTCATATTAGTCAAGTTAGGCCAGATCCATGTCTTCTCAAAGCAGTGAGAGCAGTTTTGGGGAAGATTTGAATGTCCATCCTGATAATAAACCATTTCATGCCATAAAGTTAAAACCAGCTTGGGAATAATACATGCTGCTCAGGCCATTTTATGTGTAACTTTTTTGCCTCTTTTTTTTTTTTTTTTTTTTTTTTTACATCTTTATTGGAGTATTTGCCTCTTCTTTTCCACAGTCTCCATCTGCTTCTCAGAGAAACCTCTGCTTTCTGTTTCTTCATGTTCCTTTGTCTTACTTTAGCAAATTCTGATGCTTTATCATTTTCTTTTCTTACTATTTTGCATCTGCTCTCCGGATTATAATTTTTCCTGAACAGAATTCATTCTGTTTATTGTCTGTGTAGATAAAGATAATTGTGAATATAAATATGCCTTATGAAAACCACTAAGGTGGGAGACCTGGGAGTAGAATATAAAGAGTGAAAAGAGAGGTGGAACTAAGACTCTGAGATTGGAAAACAATAGTCATCAAGATAGAAATGAATTTTTTCCACCAATTTTTAATGTACACATTTTTTTTAGATTTTAATATTTCTGACACCAGGATGCATCTTATAGTTGACGCAATTTAATTGGCAATTTAAAAATTCTTAATAGTACATAAATTATGGTGACTCAGAATCAATGGCATCTTAGATAAGATGAATTACAGTGATGAAGAAGTTTGTGATGTTTAAGAATGAGTCAGATCATAGATATGAGTAAGGAAAGAGTCTACTCTAGTTCTAAGGGAGCAGTTACAAGAATGGGTTGCCTCTTTCCTGAGAGCTCTGGATACCTAAAGGTCGTCTTGATAACTGGGCTCACCCAGTTAGGAGACAGGAGCCCCTTCTACCTGAATCTGAATAGGACCTGACAAACTCAACTGAATACACATGTTCTCAGATCAGTGATATGTGAGTAGATACTTAACAGCCAGCTCTCCAATAAATAAAAGGCCTTGATTTGCCGATTTCTGTGGTATGAAATAGTTCCACCATGGCCAATGTTAAGTTACCTATGTGATGTCATTGAATGTGGAGTTGGAAATATGAGTGCACAGTCAGCTTTCACAAGCTGGTGCAGTCTGGCTCCAGCACACCTCTACTGCAGGTAGTCAGAAGCTAAACGGTGTCTTAGCAAGGTGAACGATGCTTAGCAAGGTAACGGTGATACCTGGAAGAGAAAATGGGTTCTGTGCTATGTGGCATGAGAGGTAATGGCTAGGTCTTGACTTGCCCTGGTATATCAAATAACATACAAACTTAGTCAGAAATAGTAAAACCTAAAGAAAATTCTAAGTAAGACGTGCCTGTCCATCTAGATTTTAATACTACAACCTATATCTATTGTGTAATGGGGTATTGAAGGGATTAAATTAGATAATGTATGTAAAGATTTAGAACAGTGATTGGTATATAGTAAACAGATGCTACTATTATTATTCTTTAAATCCTGATGATTTAGGGTTTTTGTGACCTAATGATGACATCCCTCAAGAATTTCTGTTGAGGGATTTTGCACCAGGCAAGTTGTGAAGATATGTGGTCCTAAAATTGTCCTTAAAGAGAGGCAACCTAAACTCTCTCATACTGTCAGCAGGAGCTGTAGCAGGTCATTTTTCATTAATAGAAAATATATCAGTAATTTGAAAATGAAGTACTGCTTTGTTTTATATAAAGAAATCCTCTCCTCTCTTCCCTACAATTGATAAGCTTTACATCATGCTACCATGGGTGCCACCCATTTGCAGCGGCTATCCTTATTCTTACAAGCTGACCTAACATGCAGCCAGAACATCCGGTATTAGCTTTATAAAAAGATGTATTTTACATATAACTCTGCTGAATTATGGGTATTTCACCTGCTCAGTCAAATTTATTATAAATTGCAAATGCCAGTTATATACATGTTTCTTTATATTTGTGGATGGAATTTTGTTTGTGATATTTCTTTCATGGATATTTATTTCTTTGTGGATATTCTTTTATCTAAAGTTTTTTCCCCCATTTTATGATATATTCTTGAGCATAAAATTTCAGAATGCTTTAGGTGTCTAGAATTTCTGATTTGATTCTTATGCCTTATTAACTAGATCACAGAATTTTAAATATCAGTATTTTTGACTAGATGTTTCTCTAATTCTATAATATGATTTGAATTTATTTTATGTGTAGTATAGCTCTAAATGGTTAAATATTGGAATCTGTTGCAACATTAATTAAATTAATTTTAATTAATTTAATTAAATTTCAGTTTAATGAATTGAAAAATTAAATTAACTGTTCATTGAAAACTATGTACATACCACATAAGCACACATCCTATTAACAGAAATTACTATATGGTTGAAACCCCCATCTCCACATGTACTCTCCTCCCAGTGAAGCAGTCTATTTAACAGAAGTGTTTGTGCGGGGAGAGCGGTGGCTCATAATAATTTTGCAAAATAAATTCTCTAGTCTAGGGGGCAGTCACTGTATTAGAGTCTTTTTTTTTTCCTTAGGAGAATTAAATGCCTGTATCTCTTTGTTCTGTAGTTATCTGCCATAGTTACCTTTACTGCTTCCATCTACCTGCCCAGTATCCAGTCACTCTCACCAGGAATTCCCACTTAAACTTCCAAAGCACTCACAAAATCAATATATTCATGATTGAGGATCATGAAAAGGGAGGAGCCATACTGGTGTAGGAGTTGATTTGTTCGTTCGTTTGTTCATTCATTCATTCATTTATTCAACAAACGCTTACTGGACCTCTTCAATTTGGCAGGCACTGTTGTAAATAAGGGCTGATAAAGAAGACAGACTAGCTCTCTGCTCTCATGAAGTTGGGGGAACTTAGTCTATTGGGGGAATGAGGAACAGATAGTAAACTAGTGCACAAATCAATTTTAGAAATTGATAAATAAGTAAGAAGTGGTAATATGGTGACAGGATGTCTGGCGAGTAGAAGATAACAGTAATCAGAGAAGGCCTTTGACCTCTACTTCTATTGCTAAAAGTCTAAAATGCCACCAGATTGCTTCTTTTAAAAAAGGTGATAAACAACTGATAAGAATCCTAAATTGTTTTGGTTAACTGAATATTCTAATTAGCTAAGCTACAGCCTTTTAATAAGTTCTGTAACTTTTTTGTTTTAATTTTTTTTTTTTTTTTTTTTTTGCTGTACGTGGGCCTCTCACTGTTGTGGACTCTCCCATTGTGGAGCACAGGCTCCGGACGCGCAGGCTCAGCGGCCATGGCTCACGGGCCCAGCCGCTCCGCGGCATGTGGGATCTTCCCGGACCGGGGCACGAACCTGTGTCCCCTACATCAGCAGGCAGACTCTCAACCACTGTGCCACCAGGGAAGCCCTGTTTTAATATTTTTGATTATTGTTTAAAAGAACCAAGTTTTCAGTCTTTGACCCAAGAAGCTATAGGGTTATGCAGAAGGGCTTCAGAGATTGCCCTGGGAGTAGAGAGGGGAGTTAGGCCCTATTTCAGAGCAGCTCTGCATTCATTGTTTTATATGTTACAGTTCTGGGAGTGTTTTGTTTAAGATGTTGTGGGGGAGTGGTGGTGAGTATTTGTATCACCAAAAAAAAGTTTGAAAAACACTTCTAAAAGAAAAATTAAGTCTAGAAAGATGTTATATTAATAGTAACAGAATATAAACTATAGTATTTAAGCATGAAAGGTAGTATTGTGATCTACTTTGAGTGAGTTGCAAAATAGAAATATTATAATTACATTCAGAAATTTTGGAGGTGTGGATGGGACCTAACTCTTACAGTACCAACCTCAAAAGTTTTAACCATTATATGTTTTTAAATATCAATTTATGACTTGGAATCAGAAGTCAAATTATGACAAACCATAGTGACGCTGGTATTAATTTCTTTGGCAGTTGTCATTGAATTAACTGACTTGCTAAATTAATCAAGATTCTCTTGTATAAAACCCATTGACTCATACCAGCACTTAGACAATTAGGAATTAGTAGTCCTCTACTATAACTGGGCACTTTTGCTTCTTTCAGTTGAGGTATGTGTTTAGCAAAAGCTAGTTGTATTCCAAAACCCATTTATATTATCGCTAGGTAATTTATTTGATTATTGCATAAATTAATAAAATATGAGCATAGGAAGGGTTTTTGTTCTTATACAAGCTAATTTTAATGTTTTAGAAAGGCTCCATAAAGGAGAGTTTTTTTTAATGAAATTGCTATTGAATTAGTTTGAGCAAGTAAACCATAAAGATGCGGGGCGGGGGGCGGGAATCATAAAAATCTGGAAGGAATTGCTTTCCAAATGTCTTTTCTGTCCCTGCATTACTTTAAAGTGACTGACTCTGGCAATTGCAGACATTGCAGTCTAGGTATTGTTTATTTAAGGAGATCAGTGCAGAGCTCCAGCGAGTGAGCCTCTACTTAGCAAGAAAACCTGGCTCTGTGTCAGAATATTTGCATTAGTTGCTAAGTTAATATCTTTAGAGTATATGTATATACTTTCTTAATGAGTCCTCACTTTGACCTACTTTTCCATGAACCAACCTATGAGTCAGAGGGCTTCTACTGTGACTTAAAAATATAAAGCACTTTTCCCTTTAGACGTTTGTGTATGTGTGTGTTATTAATACAGCACACAATTTCACAAAAGTTGTCCTAGTGTGGATTAAGATCATTTCCTTTCTATGTCTGATAATCCCAATAGCCAATTTTTAAAAAACTTATGTTGGCACTTTATGTACATCGTCAGATTTATTCTGCACAAGAAGCATAGAAAGTAGAAGATATTTTCCCCATTTTCCAAATGAAGAAAATGAGTCTCTGAGCATAAATAAGGTGGTGCAGCCATACAATTATAGTTCACAAGGCAGGGATTCAATCCTAGGGCTGTGTGTATCCATCACCCAAGAATGTTCTTTCACTGTACTGTGCTACTGTCTAAATCCTACAACATACAGCTACTAAAGTGTCATAGAAACGTCCTAAAGTAGCCTCACGTATGAACCAGGTTTATACCAGGAATCCTGAAAACAGTATGGTGGTGAAGCTCTAATAGAGGTCTGTTAAAGACTGAGAGGTAGCCTGTTCTAATATCCTGGGTTATGGTGTCCATGTATCGTATATTTGAATAGTATTACCACCAATAAGCTAATGACCAGAGGGCCCAGGCTTTGTTTCATAATGGCTGTGAATCATAATTGTGGTGAGACCTGTAGTCACAGGAACTGGTTAACGTCTGACGATGATTAGTAGCTTAGAGTCAGAATGCCTCTTGTTATTTGGGAATGATATATTTCAAAAACGTTTATTTTACAAATAGTAGAAAGTTGACTCTTTATGCATATAACACTTAATTTTTAATTGATTCGTTTTATAAAATGTGTCATTTATTTTCTTGAACCTTGTTAGACCTAAAGTTGTTTAACCTGTTTTTTGTCTTTGTTTTGATGACTCAAGGTCATAATTATAAACATTAATTCCTGTATTGTATCTCAACTCAAATATATAGAATTATTGTTTCTCAGCTACATAACCCTCCAGTTCTGTAGTTTTTGTGTTTCACCTTTGGGTGTCATCTTTCTTTTTCTACTGTTTTATCTGTGTCTGCATTTTTAGCTTTCTTAGACTTCCTAATTTTCCTCTCATATCTGATGCCTGAGAAATTGGTCACCAAAATTGTGCTTAAAAATAAGAACAACTAGAGTTTGAGTAAGGACCTCACAGCCTCTTAATGTAAGTAAAGTGTATGTACTTTAGTACATGAACTTCAACATATATTTTGACCGCTCCTAAACTCCCCTGCTTAATTCTCATTGGGTCCTGTGGAGACTTGGTGTCACCAGATAACTAACTTCCTGATAAGTGAAGTGTAACCAGGTCGGGGTCTTGCCTGTGTTGACTGCCTGTTCACTGATGCCCTTGATAAGAGTTGTCACGTATCAGAAAAGTGTTTGCTGAACCAATCAAGGTGCTGAGTGTCTTGGATAAGAGCAGTTGTCGTGGTTGAGACTTTAACACCACCAGTAGGAATGGTAGCGAAAATAAGATAGGATTATTGGATCTCAAATACTACTTGAGATGGTGCCAATTCTTAACAGTGAATGAGTAAATCTTTTAAGAATATTGTTACGTGCAAAGTGTTGCTTTACGGCACTGATTAGTTTGGTTGGCTTGGAATGTACCTGTCGTACATTTTACCCATCTCAAGAACTAAGCTGCTGACTTTATTAATCTTTTTTTTTTTTTTTTTTTTTGCGGTACACGGTCCTCTCACTGTTGTGGCCTCTCCCGTTGCGGAGCACGGGCTCCGGATGCGCAGGCTCAGCGGCCATGGCTCACGGGCCCAGCCGCTCCGCGGCATGTGGGATACTCCCGAACTGGGGTACGAACCCGTGTCCCCTGCATCGGCAGGCGGACTCCCAACCACTGCGCCAGCAGGGAAACCCCTATTAATCTTACTTTTAAGTAAACTGGGCCATGGTACGATTTTTCACTGAGTCAGCAAACACTTAATGAGCAGCTCTTGTGTGCCACCTCTGCATTTTATGCTAGAGATATACAGATGAAAGACAATCCCTGCTTTCAGGGAGTTAGTGATTCAGTCAGGGGATAGAGAAGTAAACCAATATACATAGTACCGTATGAGTTCTATTTCCTGTGTCCTACAGGAACGGAGAAGAGGGCATTGATGATGGAGTCAGCTTGTGTCAGAGACGGTTTCCCAAAGGAGCTGAGTTCAACAGTTGAACTGAGTTGCAAAGGATGGGTAGGAGATACAAAGTGCAGAAAATGGGAGGGAGCTGTACTTGACAGAGTTTTCAGTGAGAGAGAGCCCGGCTCTTCCAGGAACTCAAGTGGCTTAGTTGGCTTAAATTTAAGAGGAGTGATGGGGAAGAGTAGGGAGATGGGCAGGAGCCAGATCTTCAAGGGATTTATATACCATTCTAGAACATTGGGCCTTTATTCTGAAAGTGGTAAAGACACATTAAAGTATTGGAACAGGTAACATGGACCACACTTGTGTTTCAATGAGACCATTCTGGCTGTGGTATGGTGTGGAGTACGTATTAGAAGAATGAAACCAGAGTTAGGGAGACCAGTAAGGAAGCTTCTGGAAAGAAATGATAAGAATGTGAATTAAGTCTAGGGGTCAGGAAAGGAGACTTTTATTAATAATTTAGGAGATAGAAGAAACAGGTCTTGGTAACTAAGTAATGGTGGCTTGTGAGTCAGAGGGAAAAGTTTCTGATGGTGTTTGATTTCAGACATGAATGACTAGTAGATAGTAAATTTAGTTGTATTGGGGAGGTGGAGAAGGGAAATGTATTATATTGATACTTTTGCCTGCTTCAAAAATAAAAAATAAAATGCCCAGATTTGGATTAGTTTGATTCTCCTTTTCCCACTCCTAGTTATAATACTTCTGATTAGTATCAGTTAAGGAACATTCCTCTTTTTCACTGAAATATAAAATCCCTGTGGTTAAACCATGCATATCTTTTTGGTTAGAGTCTTATTCTCTAAATCTTTTTATTTCATTATGTTATATTTTAATTTTGATTTTTTTTAAGAATTGTATACCTTTCTATAAAATCCTAAAGTTCAGTTTTACAAAGTCCATTGATTTCTTAATGTTTCATGAAGATTGCCTCTCTTAAAGCATTATTTCTACACCCAACATCTCTCTCAACACACATGATTAACAGCTCTGAAAATCGAAGCGTTTCAAAACAAGCATGATTGGCAGTTCTAAGGTAACTAGCACATGCACTGAATATTATTTGTACTTTTGTTTGACACTAAGGTGGAATACACAAGCTAATTTCCCAGTCTTTGTTTCTATTTCAGGTTGTGTGATGTATAGGGTCACATAAAGAGTTGGATAGATACTAAATGTTTCAAAAACTAAAGTTTTCAAGGTGTATTGGTAGGGGGAAAAAGAAAATAAGAATTTGAATTAAGTAGTTCTTTTTATTCCAGAGGACATGATTTACAATTAAAAATATGCATGTTTTTAAATAGATTGGTGATTGAAAATCATTAGGTTTTCCTTAACAGATCTCTGATTATTTTTTTAGGATAAAGGAGCATCTTCTGTATTTAATTTTTTAATAAGAAATCTTAAGAATATTATAAATATTCTTATAAATACTATAAATCTTAAGAAAATTATAAACTATCTCAAGAATGATATAAGTTCATGAAACACATGTAATTCAGACTGGATAACATTAGACAAAAAAAGGGGGGGATCACAGATGCAGAGAGCAGATTGGTGGTTGTCAAGGTGAGGTTGTGGGGTGGGTGGAATGGTGAAGGGGGTCAAAAAGTACATATTTCCAGTTATAAAATAAATAAGTCCTGGAGATAAAATGTACAGCATGGTTACTACAGTAATACTGTGTTGCATATTTGAAAGTTGCTAAGAGAGTAGATCTTAAAAAGTTCTCATCACAAGAAAAAAATTTCTTTTGTAGCTATTTATGGTGATGGATGTTAATTAAACTTCTGGTGATTATTTCATAATATACACAAATATTGAATCATTATGTTGTACCCTTGAAACTAATATAATGTCAAATGTCAATTATACCTCAATAAAAAAAAATTTTTTTAATGAATAGCATTAAAGTTTCCCACCCACCCTCTCCACTTGGATATATGGCATAGCAGTGCTCTTTTGGATTGATTTTTTTCTATTGGATTCTACTTTGATTGATGTACAAAATTGATTTACTTTATGTGGCATATTCACATACATACAGCTATATTAACCCAGAGATTGTGTAAATTTACATGTCTAGTAAGTTTGCCGTATATGCCTTCCCAGGACTGTAAAGGTTAAAAGTGAATCTGGAAACTACTATGGTGGCTGCTTGTTAAGGAATGCAAGCAATTAAGTGTTCCCACAAAAGCTTTGAAGTTAATATCTTAATAGGACAATGAGGAGAAAAAGTCAAGGCTGCACTCCTACAATTGATTCAGGCTGTAGTTCTATTGACTTAAAAGTAGATTTTAGAAAAATTAAAAGTTATCTTAATAGAAATTGTGAGTTCTATTTTAGTTTGTAGAATTTCGTATTAATTTAGATTGCCACTTGATAACATCTAGAGACTTTCAGGGACCCAGAATTTCAACATGTACTTTGTGGTTAGTAATAAGAACAATAATAGCTAACATTTGTTGAACACTCTGTGCTAGGCACTTTGCTAAGAGATTTGCCTCTGTTTTTTAAAAATCTTTTTATTAATCTAAGGTAGATACTGTTAGAATCCTCATTAAAAAGCACTGAAGAAACGAAGGCTTACAGAGATTTTAAGTAACTTAAAAACTAGTCAGCGGCTAGTAAATAAGCAGACTGGTGAGAATGTTAGCTCTAAGTCCGTATTGTCAACCTCTACTTTTTATACACTCATCAAATACACTTCCAGAATGAGTGTGTATGTGTGACTTGCTAATTTTCTCACCAAATATTTATTGAGTATCTAAATTACAGTGTGCTGAATGCAGTTTAGAAGAACTGTATGGCATCTTTAGAAGGAAAGATGCATAGAGCCCAGCAACACAGAGGAATATATGAGTAAATGCCTAAATGAATGGTGTGGTTAAGCACAGAAGTGTTCAAAGGAGAACTGGAGAAGCGAGAGTTGAAATGGTTTCATGAACAAAAAAGAGGGCTTCTCAAGGAGATGGAACTTTGGCTAGATTCTGAAAGATAGGGGGAGGGGCACTGGGAGATGGATAATGAAAGAACAGTGGTGGGGGAGACAGCATGAGCAATGGCACAGAATTGAGAATGAGCTTGGGGGGATTGTATTAGTCATCTACATCTGTGCAACATATTACTCCAAAACTTAGTGGATTAAAACAATAAACATTTATTATCTCACACAATTGCTGTGGGTCAGGAATCCATGGGTGTCTTCACTGGACAGTCCTGGCTCAAGGTTTCTTATGAGCTTCAGTTAAGATATTGGCCAGGCTGAAGTCATCTGAAGGCTTGACTGGGGCTGCAGAATTTGCTTCCAAGGTGGCTCCTCACTTGCCTGGTAAGTTAGCGCTGGCTGTGGACAGGAGGCCTCAGGCCTCATCACATGACCTCTCCATGGGCTGCTTGAGTGTCCTCATGACATAGCAGTTAGCTTTCCCCTGAGTAAATAATCTAAGAGAGAGCTTGAGGTCGTTGTGATGTCTTTTATGACCTAGTCACACATTGTCACTTGTGCCGTATTCTGTTCTTTAGAAGCAAGTCACTAAGCCTAGCCCGTACTCAATGGGAGAGGAGTTAGTCCCCACCTTTTAGAGGGAGGTATATACATAATATGTGTACATATTTTAAAACCACCATGGGTCAAGAGCCCATGGCCTGGATGAAGTTTTAAGGAATAATGAAATATTTACTTTGCTAGACAGACAAGGATCCTGATAAAAAATTCTGAATTTCAAGCTGAAAAATTGTGATGGTGGAGATACAAAAGCCTTGTATTTGGGGATTGGTGTTTTTGAACGG